>NW_026047645.1:1618457-1942148 GCF_023864345.2 Schistocerca serialis cubense | reverse complement strand
GATGTATTGAATCTCGACATAATTTGAGTGTTCCATCGGCATTAGGAGGCCCTGAACGTTATAATTAACTATCATTTTTGCGTCGGATTCGATAATCTAAACTCACAGGAGAACGACCATAAGGTGCCCGAGGCAGCAATAGACCCTTGGAGACAAGTCGGCTGGAGGCCGATGTATTGAATCTCGACGCAATTTGAGTGTTCCATCGTCATTAGGTGGCGCTGAACGTTACAATTCACTATCATTTTTGCGTCGGATTTGAAAATCTAGACCCACAGGAGAAGGATCATATTGTGCCCGAGACAGCAATATCCCCTTGGAGACAAGTCGGCTGGAGGACGATGTAATGAATCTCGACGCAATTTGAGTCTTCTGTCGTCATTAGGAGGCGCTGAACGTTACAATTCACTATCATTTTTGCGTCGGATTTGAAAATCTAGACTCACAGGAGAAGGATCATATTGTGCCCGAGACAGCAATAGACCCTTGGAGACAAGTCGGCTGGAGGACGATGTATTGGATCGCGACGCAATTTGAGTGCTCCATCGTCATTCAAGGCCCTGAACGTTACAATTAACTATCATTTTTGCGTCGGATTCGATAATCTAAACTCACAGGAGAACGACCATAAGGTGCCCGAGGCAGCAATAGACCCTTGGAGACAAGTCGGCTGGAGGACGATGTATTGAATCTCGACGCAATTTGAGTGTTCCATCGGCATTAGGAGGCCCTGAACGTTATAATTAACGATCATTTTTGCGTCGGATTCGAAAATCTAGACTCACAGGAGAACGACCATAAGGTGCCCGAGGCAGCAATAGACCCTTGGAGACAAGTCGGCTGGAGGACGATGTATTGAATCTCGACGCAATTTGAGTGTCCCATCGTCATTAGAAGGCCCTGAACGTTATAATTAACTATCATTTTTGCGTCGGATTCGAAAATCTAGACTCACAGGAGAACGAACATAAGGTGCCCGAGGCAGCAATAGACCCTTGGAGACAAGTCGGCTGGAGGACGATGTATTGGATCGCGACGCAATTTGAGTCTTCTATCGTCATTAGGAGGCGCTGAACGTTACAATTCACTATCATTTTTGCGTCGGATTCGAAAATCTAGACTCACAGGAGAAGGATCATATTGTGCCCGAGACAGCAATATCCCCTTGGAGACAAGTCGGCTGGAGGACGATGTATTGGATCGCGACGCAATTTGAGTGTTCCATCGTCATTACAAGGCCCTGAACGTTACAATTAACTATCATTTTTGCGTCGGATTCGATAATCTAAACTCACAGGAGAACGACCATAAGGTGCCCGAGGCAGCAATAGACCCTTGGAGACAAGTCGGCTGGAGGACGATGTATTGGATCGCGACGCAATTTGAGTCTTTTATCGTCATTAGGAGGCGCTGAACGTTACAATTCACTATCATTTTTGCGTCGGATTCGAAAATCTAGACTCACAGGAGAACGACCATAAGGTGCACGAGGCAGCAATAGACCCTTGGAGACAAGTCGGCTGGAGGACGATGTATTGGATCGCGACGCAATTTGAGTGTTCCATCGGCACTAGGAGGCCCTGAACGTTATAATTAACTATCATTTTTGCGTCGGATTCGAAAATCTAGACTCACAGGAGAACGACCATAAGGTGCCCGAGGCAGCAATAGACCCTTGGAGACAAGTCGGCTGGAGGACGATGTATTGAATCTCGACGCAATTTGAGTGTCCCATCGTCATTAGAGGGCCCTGAACGTTATAATTAACTATCATTTTTGCGTCGGATTCGATAATCTAAACTCACAGGAGAACGACAATAAGGTGCCCGAGGCAGCAATAGACCCTTGGAGACAAGTCGGCTGGAGGACGATGTATTGGATCGCGACGCAATTTGAGTCTTTTATCGTCATTAGGAGGCGCTGAACGTTACAATTCACTATCATTTTTGCGTCGGATTCGAAAATCTAGACTCACAGGAGAACGACCATAAGGTGCACGAGGCAGCAATAGACCCTTGGAGACAAGTCGGCTGGAGGACGATGTATTGGATCGCGACGCAATTTGAGTGTTCCATCGGCACTAGGAGGCCCTGAACGTTATAATTAACTATCATTTTTGCGTCGGATTCGAAAATCTAGACTCACAGGAGAACGACCATAAGGTGCCCGAGGCAGCAATAGACCCTTGGAGACAAGTCGGCTGGAGGACGATGTATTGAATCTCGACGCAATTTGAGTGTCCCATCGTCATTAGAAGGCCCTGAACGTTATAATTAACTATCATTTTTGCGTCGGATTCGATAATCTAAACTCACAGGAGAACGACCATAAGGTGCCCGAGGCAGCAATAGACCCTTGGAGACAAGTCGGCTGGAGGACGATGTATTGGATCGCGACGCAATTTGAGTCTTCTATCGTCATTAGGAGGCGCTGAACGTTACAATTCACTATCATTTTTGCGTCGGATTCGAAAATCTAGACTCACAGGAGAACGACCATAAGGTGCCCGAGGCAGCAATAGACCCTTGGAGACAAGTCGGCTGGAGGACGATGTATTGGATCGCGACGCAATTTGAGTGTTCCATCGGCACTAGGAGGCCCTGAACGTTATAATTAACTATCATTTTTGCGTCGGATTCGAAAATCTAGACTCACAGGAGAACGACCATAAGGTGCCCAAGGCAGCAATAGACCCTTGGAGACAAGTCGGCTGGAGGACGATGTATTGGATCGCGACGCAATTTGAGTCTTCTATCGTCATTAGGAGGCGCTGAACGTTACAATTCACTATCATTTTTGCGTCGGATTCGAAAATCTAGACTCACAGGAGAAGGATCATATTGTGCCCGAGACAGCAATATCCCCTTGGAGACAAGTCGGCTGGAGGACGATGTATTGGATCGCCACGCAATTTGAGTGTTCCATCGTCATTACAAGGCCCTGAACGTTACAATTAACTATCATTTTTGCGTCGGATTCGATAATCTAAACTCACAGGAGAACGACCATAAGGTGCCCGAGGCAGCAATAGACCCTTGGAGACAAGTCGGCTGGAGGACGATGTATTGAATCTCGACGCAATTTGAGTGTTCCATCGGCATTAGGAGGCCCTGAACGTTATAATTAACGATCATTTTTGCGTCGGATTCGAAAATCTAGACTCACAGGAGAACGACCATAAGGTGCCCGAGGCAGCAATAGGCCCTTGGAGACAAGTCGGCTGGAGGACGATGTATTGAATCTCGACGCAATTTGAGTGTCCCATCGTCATTAGAAGGCCCTGAACGTTATAATTAACTATCATTTTTGCGTCGGATTCGATAATCTAAACTCACAGGAGAACGACCATAAGGTGCACGAGGCAGCAATAGACCCTTGGAGACAAGTCGGCTGGAGGACGATGTATTGGATCGCGACGCAATTTGAGTCTTCTATCGTCATTAGGAGGCGCTGAACGTTACAATTCACTATCATTTTTGCGTCGGATTCGAAAATCTAGACTCACAGGAGAACGACCATAAGGTGCCCGAGGCAGCAATAGACCCTTGGAGACAAGTCGGCTGGAGGACGATGTATTGGATCGCGACGCAATTTGAGTGTTCCATCGGCACTAGGAGGCCCTGAACGTTATAATTAACTATCATTTTTGCGTCGGATTCGAAAATCTAGACTCACAGGAGAACGACCATAAGGTGCCCGAGGCAGCAATAGACCCTTGGAGACAAGTCGGCTGGAGGACGATGTATTGGATCGCGACGCAATTTGAGTCTTCTATCGTCATTAGGAGGCGCTGAACGTTACAATTCACTATCATTTTTGCGTCGGATTCGAAAATCTAGACTCACAGGAGAAGGATCATATTGTGCCCGAGACAGCAATATCCCCTTGGAGACAAGTCGGCTGGAGGACGATGTATTGGATCGCGACGCAATTTGAGTGTTCCATCGTCATTACAAGGCCCTGAACGTTACAATTAACTATCATTTTTGCGTCGGATTCGATAATCTAAACTCACAGGAGAACGACCATAAGGTGCCCGAGGCAGCAATAGACCCTTGGAGACAAGTCGGCTGGAGGACGATGTATTGAATCTCGACGCAATTTGAGTGTTCCATCGGCATTAGGAGGCCCTGAACGTTATAATTAACGATCATTTTTGCGTCGGATTCGATAATCTAAACTCACAGGAGAACGACCATAAGGTGCCCGAGGCAGCAATAGAGCCTTGGAGACAAGTCGGCTGGAGGACGATGTATTGGATCGCGACGCAATTTGAGTCTTCTATCGTCATTAGGAGGCACTGAACGTTACAATTCACTAACATTTTTGCGTCGGATTCGAAAATCTAGACTCACAGGAGAAGGATCATATTGTGCCCGAGACAGCAATATCCCCTTGGAGACAAATCGGCTGGAGGACGATGTATTGAATCTCGACGCAATTTGAGTGTCCCATCGTCATTAGAAGGCCCTGAACGTTACAATTAACTATCATTTTTGCGTCGGATTCGAAAATCTAGACTCACAGGAGAACGACCATAAGGTGCCCGAGGCAGCAATAGACCCTTGGAGACAAGTCGGCTGGAGGACGATGTATTGGATCGCGACGCAATTTGAGTCTTCTATCGTCATTAGGAGGCGCTGAACGTTACAATTCACTATCATTTTTGCGTCGGATTCGAAAATCTATACTCACAGGAGAAGGACCATGTGGTGCCCGAGGCAGCGATATCCCCTTGGAGACAAGTAGGCTGGAGGCCGATGTATTGAATCTCGACGCAATTTGAGTGTTCCATCGTCATTAGAGGGCCCTGAACGTTACAATTAACTATCATTTTTGCGTCGGATTCGAAAATCTAGACTCACAGGACAACGACCATAAGGTGCCCGAGGCAGCAATAGACCCTTGGAGACAAGTCGGCTGGAGGCCGATGTATTGAATCTCGACGCAATTTGAGTGTTCCATCGTCATTAGGAGGCGCTGAACGTTACAATTCACTATCATTTTTGCGTCGGATTTGAAAATCTAGACTCACAGGAGTAGGATCATATTGTGCCCGAGACAGCAATATCCCCTTGGAGACAAGTCGGCTGGAGGACGATGTATTGAATCTCGACGCAATTTGAGTGTCCCATCGTCATTAGAAGGCCCTGAACGTTACAATTAACTATCATTTTTGCGTCGGATTCGATAATCTAAACTCACAGGAGAACGACCATAAGGTGCCCGAGGCAGCAATAGACCCTTGGAGACAAGTCGGCTGGAGGCCGATGTATTGAATCTCGACGCAATTTGAGTCTTCTATCGTCATTAGGAGGCGCTGAACGTTACAATTCACTATCATTTTTGCGTCGGATTCGAAAATCTAGACTCACAGGAGAAGGACCATGTGGTGCCCGAGGCAGCGATATCTCCTTGGAGACAAGTAGGCTGGAGGCCGATGTATTGAATCTCGACGCAATTTGAGTGTTCCATCGTCATTAGAAGGCGCTGAACGTTACAATTCACTATCATTTTTGCGTCGGATTCGAAAATCTAGACTCACAGGACAACGACCATAAGGTGCCCGAGGCAGCAATAGACCCTTGGAGACAAGTCGGCTGGAGGCCGATGTATTGGATCGCGACGCAATTTGAGTCTTCTATCGTCATTAGGAGGCGCTGAACGTTACAATTCACTATCATTTTTGCGTCGGATTCGAAAATCTAGACTCACAGGAGAAGGATCATATTGTGCCCGAGACAGCAATATCCCCTTGGAGACAAGTCGGCTGGAGGACGATGTATTGGATCGCCACGCAATTTGAGTGTTCCATCGTCATTACAAGGCCCTGAACGTTACAATTAACTATCATTTTTGCGTCGGATTCGATAATCTAAACTCACAGGAGAACGACCATAAGGTGCCCGAGGCAGCAATAGACCCTTGGAGACAAGTCGGCTGGAGGACGATGTATTGAATCTCGACGCAATTTGAGTGTTCCATCGGCATTAGGAGGCCCTGAACGTTATAATTAACGATCATTTTTGCGTCGGATTCGAAAATCTAGACTCACAGGAGAACGACCATAAGGTGCCCGAGGCAGCAATAGACCCTTGGAGACAAGTCGGCTGGAGGACGATGTATTGAATCTCGACGCAATTTGAGTGTCCCATCGTCATTAGAAGGCCCTGAACGTTATAATTAACTATCATTTTTGCGTCGGATTCGATAATCTAAACTCACAGGAGAACGACCATAAGGTGCACGAGGCAGCAATAGACCCTTGGAGACAAGTCGGCTGGAGGACGATGTATTGGATCGCGACGCAATTTGAGTCTTCTATCGTCATTAGGAGGCGCTGAACGTTACAATTCACTATCATTTTTGCGTCGGATTCGAAAATCTAGACTCACAGGAGAACGACCATAAGGTGCCCGAGGCAGCAATAGACCCTTGGAGACAAGTCGGCTGGAGGACGATGTATTGGATCGCGACGCAATTTGAGTGTTCCATCGGCACTAGGAGGCCCTGAACGTTATAATTAACTATCATTTTTGCGTCGGATTCGAAAATCTAGACTCACAGGAGAACGACCATAAGGTGCCCGAGGCAGCAATAGACCCTTGGAGACAAGTCGGCTGGAGGACGATGTATTGGATCGCGACGCAATTTGAGTCTTCTATCGTCATTAGGAGGCGCTGAACGTTACAATTCACTATCATTTTTGCGTCGGATTCGAAAATCTAGACTCACAGGAGAAGGATCATATTGTGCCCGAGACAGCAATATCCCCTTGGAGACAAGTCGGCTGGAGGACGATGTATTGGATCGCGACGCAATTTGAGTGTTCCATCGTCATTACAAGGCCCTGAACGTTACAATTAACTATCATTTTTGCGTCGGATTCGATAATCTAAACTCACAGGAGAACGACCATAAGGTGCCCGAGGCAGCAATAGACCCTTGGAGACAAGTCGGCTGGAGGACGATGTATTGAATCTCGACGCAATTTGAGTGTTCCATCGGCATTAGGAGGCCCTGAACGTTATAATTAACGATCATTTTTGCGTCGGATTCGATAATCTAAACTCACAGGAGAACGACCATAAGGTGCCCGAGGCAGCAATAGACCCTTGGAGACAAGTCGGCTGGAGGACGATGTATTGGATCGCGACGCAATTTGAGTCTTCTATCGTCATTAGGAGGCGCTGAACGTTACAATTCACTATCATTTTTGCGTCGGATTCGAAAATCTAGACTCACAGGAGAAGGATCATATTGTGCCCGAGACAGCAATATCCCCTTGGAGACAAATCGGCTGGAGGACGATGTATTGAATCTCGACGCAATTTGAGTGTCCCATCGTCATTAGAAGGCCCTGAACGTTACAATTAACTATCATTTTTGCGTCGGATTCGAAAATCTAGACTCACAGGAGAACGACCATAAGGTGCCCGAGGCAGCAATAGACCCTTGGAGACAAGTCGGCTGAAGGACGATGTATTGGATCGCGACGCAATTTGAGTCTTCTATCGTCATTAGGAGGCGCTGAACGTTACAATTCACTATCATTTTTGCGTCGGATTCGAAAATCTATACTCACAGGAGAAGGACCATGTGGTGCCCGAGGCAGCGATATCCCCTTGGAGACAAGTAGGCTGGAGGCCGATGTATTGAATCTCGACGCAATTTGAGTGTTCCATCGTCATTAGAGGGCCCTGAACGTTACAATTAACTATCGTTTTTGCGTCGGATTCGAAAATCTAGACTCACAGGACAACGACCATAAGGTGCCCGAGGCAGCAATAGACCCTTGGAGACAAGTCGGCTGGAGGCCGATGTATTGAATCTCGACGCAATTTGAGTGTTCCATCGTCATTAGGAGGCGCTGAACGTTACAATTCACTATCATTTTTGCGTCGGATTTGAAAATCTAGACTCACAGGAGTAGGATCATATTGTGCCCGAGACAGCAATATCCCCTTGGAGACAAGTCGGCTGGAGGACGATGTATTGAATCTCGACGCAATTTGAGTGTCCCATCGTCATTAGAAGGCCCTGAACGTTACAATTAACTATCATTTTTGCGTCGGATTCGATAATCTAAACTCACAGGAGAACGACCATAAGGTGCCCGAGGCAGCAATAGACCCTTGGAGACAAGTCGGCTAGAGGCCGATGTATTGAATCTCGACGCAATTTGAGTCTTCTATCGTCATTAGGAGGCGCTGAACGTTACAATTCACTATCATTTTTGCGTCGGATTCGAAAATCTAGACTCACAGGAGAAGGACCATGTGGTGCCCGAGGCAGCGATATCTCCTTGGAGACAAGTAGGCTGGAGGCCGATGTATTGAATCTCGACGCAATTTGAGTGTTCCATCGTCATTAGAAGGCGCTGAACGTTACAATTCACTATCATTTTTGCGTCGGATTCGAAAATCTAGACTCACAGGACAACGACCATAAGGTGCCCGAGGCAGCAATAGACCCTTGGAGACAAGTCGGCTGGAGGCCGATGTATTGGATCGCGACGCAATTAGAGTCTTCTATCGTCATTAGGAGGCGCTGAACGTTACAATTAACTATCATTTTTGCGTCGGATTCGAAAATCTAGACTCACAGGAGAAGGATCATATTGTGCCCGAGACAGCAATAGACCCTTGGAGACAAGTCGGCTGGAGGACGATGTATTGGATCGCGACGCAATTTGAGTCTTCTATCGTCATTAGAAGGCCCTGAACGTTACAATTAACTATCATTTTTGCGTCGGATTCGAAAATCTAGACTCACAGCAGAAGGATCATATTGTGCCCGGGACGGCAATATCCCCTTGGAGACAAGTCGGCTGGAGGACGATGTATTGAATCTCGACGCAATTTGAGTGTCCCATCGTAATTAGAAGGCCCTGAACGTTATAATTAACTATCATTTTTGCGTCGGATTCGATAATCTAAACTCACAGGAGAACGACCATAAGGTGCCCGAGGCAGCAATAGACCCTTGGAGACAAGTCGGCTGGAGGACGATGTATTGGATCGCGACGCAATTTGAGTCTTCTATCGTCATTAGGAGGCGCTGAACGTTACAATTCACTATCATTTTTGCGTCGGATTCGAAAATCTAGACTCACAGGAGAAGGATCATGTTGTGCCCGAGACAGCAATATCCCCTTGGAGACAAGTCGGCTGGAGGACGATGTATTGAATCTCGATGCAATTTGAGTGTCCCATCGTCATTAGAAGGCCCTGAACGTTACAATTAACTATCATTTTTGCGTCGGATTCGAAAATCTAGACTCACAGGAGAACGACTATAAGGTGCCCGAGGCAGCAATAGACCCTTGGAGACAAGTCGGGTGGAGGACGATGTATTGGATCGCGACGCAATTTGAGTCTTCTATCGTCATTAGGAGGCGCTGAACGTTACAATTCACTATCATTTTTGCGTCGGATTCGAAAATCTATACTCACAGGAGATGGACCATGTGGTGCCCGAGGCAGCGATATCCCCTTGGAGACAAGTAGGCTGGATGCCGATGTATTGAATCTCGACGCAATTTGAGTGTTCCATCGTCATTAGAAGGCCCTGAACGTTACAATTAACTATCATTTTTGCGTCGGATTCGAAAATCTAGACTCACAGGACAACGACCATAAGGTGCCCGAGGCAGCATTAGACGCTTGGAGACAAGTCGGCTGGAGGCCGATGTATTGAATCTCGACGCAATTTGAGTGTTCCATCGCCATTAGGAGGCACTGAACGTTACAATTCACTATCATTTTTGCGTCGGATTCGAAAATCTAGACTCACAGCAGAAGGATCATATTGTGCCCGAGACAGCAATATCCCCTTGGAGACAAGTCGGCTGGAGGACGATGTATTGAATCTCGACGCAATTTGAGTGTCCCATCGTAATTAGAAGGCCCTGAACGTTATAATTAACTATCATTTTTGCGTCGGATTCGAAAATCTAGACTCACAGGAGAACGACCATAAGGTGCCCGAGGCAGCAATAGACCCTTGGAGACAAGTCGGGTGGAGGACGATGTATTGGATCGCGACGCAATTTGAGACTTCTATCGTCATTAGGAGGCGCTGAACGTTACAATTCACTATCATTTTTGCGTCGGATTCGAAAATCTATACTCACAGGAGAAGGACCATGTGATGCCCGAGGCAGCGATATCCCCTTGGAGACAAGTAGGCTGGAGGCCGATGTATTGAATCTCGACGCAATTTGAGTGTTCCATCGTCATTAGAAGGCCCTGAACGTTACAATTAACTATCATTTTTGCGTCGGATTCGAAAATCTAGACTCACAAGAGAACGACCATAAGGTGCCCGAGGCAGCAATAGACCCTTGGAGACAAGTCGGCTGGAGGCCGATGTATTGAATCTCGACGCAATTTGAGTGTTCCATCGTCATTAGGAGGCACTGAACGTTACAATTTACTATCATTTTTGCGTCGGATTCGAAAATCTAGACTCACAGGGGAAGGATCATATTGTGCCCGAGACAGCAGTATCCCCTTGGAGACAAGTCGGCGGGAGGACGATGTATTGAATCTCGACGCAATTTGAGTGTCCCATCGTCATTAGAAGGCCCTGAACGTTACAATTAACTATCATTTTTGCGTCGGATTCGATAATCTAAACTCACAGGAGAACGACCATAAGGTGCCCGAGGCAGCAATAGACCCTTGGAGACAAGTCGGCTGGAGGCCGATGTATTGAATCTCGACGCAATTTGAGTCTTCTATCGTCATTAGGAGGCGCTGAACGTTACAATTCACTATCATCTTTGCGTCGGATTCGAAAATCTAGACTCACAGGAGAAGGACCATGTGGTGCCCGAGGCAGAGATATCCCCTTGGAGACAAGTAGGCTGGAGGACGATGTATTGAATCTCGACGCAATTTGAGTGTTCCATCGTCATTAGGAGGCGCTGAACGTTACAATTCACTATCATTTTTGCGTCGGATTCGAAAATCTAGACTCACAGGACAACGACCATAAGGTGCCCGAGGCAGCAATAGACCCTTGGAGACAAGTCGGCTGGAGGCCGATGTATTGGATCGCGACGCAATTTGAGTCTTCTATCGTCATTAGGAGGCGCTGAACGTTACAATTCACTATCATTTTTGCGTCGGATTCGAAAATCTAGACTCACAGGAGAAGGATCATATTGTGCCCGAGACAGCAATAGACCCTTGGAGACAAGTCGGCTGGAGGACGATGTATTGGATCGCGACGCAATTTGAGTCTTCTATCGTCATTAGGAGGCGCTGAACGTTACAATTAACTATCATTTTTGCGTCGGATTCGAAAATCTAGACTCACAGGAGAAGGATCATATTGTGCCCGAGACAGCAATATCGCCTTGGAGACAAGTCGGCTGGAGGACGATGTATTGAATCTCGACGCAATTTGAGTGTCCCATCGTCATTACAAGGCCCTGAACGTTACAATTAACTATCATTTTTGCGTCGGATTCGAAAATCTAGACTCACAGGAGAAGGATCAAAAAGTGTCCGAGGCAGCATTAGATCCATGGAGACAAGTCGGCTGGAGGACGATGTATTGTATCTCGACGCAATTTGAATGTTCCATCGTCATTACAAGGCCCTGAACGTTACAATTAATATCATTTTTGCGTCGGATTCGAAAATCTAGACTCACAGGAGAACGACCATAAGGTGCCCGAGGCAGCAATAGACCCTTGGAGACAAGTCGGCTGGAGGCCGATGTATTGAATCTCGACGCAATTTGAGTGTTCCATCGTCATTACAAGGCCCTGAACGTTACAATTAACTATCATTTTTGCGTCGGATTCGAAAATCTAGACTCACAGGAGAAGGATCATATTGTGCCCGAGACAGCAATATCCCCTTGGAGACAAGTCGGCTGGAGGACGATGTATTGAATCTCGACGCAATTTGAGTGTTCCATCGTCATTAGAAGGCCCTGAACGTTACAATTAACTATCATTTTTGCGTCGGATTCGATAATCTAAACTCACAGGAGAACGACCATAAGGTGCCCGAGGCAGCAATAGACCCTTGGAGACAAGTCGGCTGGAGGCCGATGTATTGAATCTCGACGCAATTTGAGTCTTCTATCGTCATTAGGAGGCGCTGAACGTTACAATTCACTATCATTTTTGCGTCGGGTTCGAAAATCTAGACTCACAGGAGAAGGACCATGTGGTGCCCGAGGCAGCGATATCCCCTTGGAGACAAGTAGGCTGGAGGCCGATGTATTGAATCTCGACGCAATTTGAGTGTTCCATCGTCATTAGGAGGCGCTGAACGTTACAATTCACTATCATTTTTGCGTCGGATTCGAAAATCTAGACTCACAGGACAACGACCATAAGGTGCCCGAGGCAGCAATAGACCCTTGGAGACAAGTCGGCTGGAGGCCGATGTATTGGATCGCGACGCAATTTGAGTCTTCTATCGTCATTAGGAGGCGCTGAACGTTACAATTCACTATCATTTTTGCGTCGGATTCGAAAATCTAGACTCACAGGAGAAGGATCATATTGTGCCCGAGACAGCAATAGTCCCTTGGAGACAAGTCGGCTGGAGGACGATGTATTGGATCGCGACGCAATTTGAGTCTTCTATCGTCATTAGGAGGCGCTGAACGTTACAATTAACTATCATTTTTGCGTCGGATTCGAAAATCTAGACTCACAGGAGAAGGATCATATTGTGCCCGAGACAGCAATATCGCCTTGGAGACAAGTCGGCTGGAGGACGATGTATTGAATCTCGACGCAATTTGAGTGTCCCATCGTCATTACAAGGCCCTGAACGATACAATTAACTATCATTTTTGCGTCGGATTCGAAAATCTAGACTCACAGGAGAAGGATCATAAAGTGCCCGAGGCAGCATTAGATCCTTGGAGACAAGTCGGCTGGAGGACGATGTATTTTATCTCGACGCAATTTGAGTGTTCCATCGTCATTACAAGGCCCTGAACGTTACAATTAACTATCATTTTTGCGTCGGATTCGAAAATCTAGACTCACAGGAGAACGACCATAAGGTGCCCGAGGCAGCAATAGACCCTTGGAGACAAGTCGGCTGGAGGCCGATGTATTGAATCTCGACGCAATTTGAGTGTTCCATCGTCATTACACGCCCTGAACGTTACAATTAACTATCATTTTTGCGTCGGATTCGAAAATCTAGACTCACAGGAGAACGACCATAAGGTGCCCGAGGCAGCAATAGACCCTTGGAGACAAATCGGCTGGAGGACGATGTATTGGATCGCGACGCAATTTGAGTCTTCTATCGTCATTAGGAGGCGCTGAACGTTACAATTCACTATCATTTTTGCGTCGGATTCGATAATCTAAACTCACAGGAGAACGACCATAAGGTGCCCGAGGCAGCAATAGACCCTTGGAGACAAGTCGGCTGGAGGACGATGTATTGAATCTCGACGCAATTTGAGTGTTCCATCGGCATTAGGAGGCCCTGAACGTTATAATTAACGATCATTTTTGCGTCGGATTCGAAAATCTAGACTCACCGGAGAACGACCATAAGGTGCCCGAGGCAGCAATAGACCCTTGGAGACAAGTCGGCTGGAGTACGATGTATTGATTCTCGACGCAATTTGAGTGTCCCATCGTCATTAGAAGGCCCTGAACGTTATAATTAACTATCATTTTTGCGTCGGATTCGATAATCTAAACTCACAGGAGAACGACCATAAGGTGCCCGAGGCAGCAATAGACCCTTGGAGACAAGTCGGCTGGAGGCCGATGTATTGGATCGCGACGCAATTTGAGTCTTCTATCGTCATTAGGAGGCGCTGAACGTTACAATTCACTATCATTTTTGCGTCGGATTCGAAAATCTAGACTCACAGGAGAACGACCATAAGGTGCCCGAGGCAGCAATAGACCCTTGGAGACAAGTCGGCTGGAGGACGATGTATTGGATCGTGACACAATTTGAGTGTTCCATCGGCACTAGGAGGCCCTGAACGTTATAATTAACTATCATTTTTGCGTCGGATTCGAAAATCTAGACTCACAGGAGAACGACCATAAGGTGCCCGAGGCAGCAATAGACCCTTGGAGACAAGTCGGCTGGAGGACGATGTATTGGATCGCGACGCAATTTGAGTCTTCTATCGTCATTAGGAGGCGCTGAACGTTACAATTCACTATCATTTTTGCGTCGGATTCGAAAATCTAGACTCACAGGAGAAGGATCATATTGTGCCCGAGACAGCAATATCCCCTTGGAGACAAGTCGGCTGGAGGACGATGTATTGAATCTCGACGCAATTTGAGTGTCCCATCGTCATTAGAAGGCCCTGAACGTTACAATTAACTATCATTTTTGCGTCGGATTCGAAAATCTAGACTCACAGGAGAACGACCATAAGGTGCCCGGGGCAGCAATAGACCCTTGGAGACAAGTCGGCTGGAGGACGATGTATTGGATCGCGACGCAATTTGAGTCTTCTATCGTCATTAGGAGGCGCTGAACGTTACAATTCACTATCATTTTTGCGTCGGATTCGAAAATCTATTATCACAGGAGAAGGACCATGTGGTGCCCGAGGCAGCGATATCACCTTGGAGACAAGTAGGCTGGAGGCCGATGTATTGAATCTCGACGCAATTTGAGTGTTCCATCGTCATTGGAAGGCCCTGAACGTCACAAATAACTATCATTTTTGCGTCGGATTCGAAAATCTAGACTCACAGGACAACGACCATAAGGTGCCCGAGGCAGCAATAGACCCTTGGAGACAAGTCGGCTGGAGGCCGATGTATTGAATCTCGACATAATGTGAGTGTTCCATCGGCATTAGGAGGCCCTGAACGTTATAATTAACTATCATTTTTGCGTCGGATTCGATAATCTAAACTCACAGGAGAACGACCATAAGGTGCCCGAGGCAGCAATAGACCCTTGGAGACAAGTCGGCTGGAGGCCGATGTATTGAATCTCGACGCAATTTGAGTGTTCCATCGTCATTAGGTGGCGCTGAACGTTACAATTCACTATCATTTTTGCGTCGGATTTGAAAATCTAGACCCACAGGAGAAGGATCATATTGTGCCCGAGACAGCAATATCCCCTTGGAGACAAGTCGGCTGGAGGACGATGTATTGAATCTCGACGCAATTTGAGTGTTCCATCGTCATTAGGAGGCGCTGAACGTTACAATTCACTATCATTTTTGCGTCGGATTCGAAAATCTAGACTCACAGGAGAAGGACCATGTGGTGCCCGAGGCAGCGATATCCCCTTGGAGACAAGTAGACTGGAGGACGATGTATTGAATCTCGACGCAATTTGAGTGTTCCATCGTCATTAGGAGGCGCTGAACGTTACAATTCACTATCATTTTTGCGTCGGATTCGAAAATCTAGACTCACAGGACAACGACCATAAGGTGCCCGAGGCAGCAATAGACCCTTGGAGACAAGTCGGCTGGAGGCCGATGTATTGGATCGCGACGCAATTTGAGTGTTCTATCGTCATTAGGAGGCGCTGAACGTTACAATTAACTATCACTTTTGCGTCGGATTCGAAAATCTAGACTCACAGGAGAAGGATCATATTGTGCCCGAGACAGCAATAGACCCTTGGAGACAAGTCGGCTGGAGGACGATGTATTGGATCACGACGCAATTTGAGTCTTCTATCGTCATTAGGAGGCGCTGAACGTTACAATTAACTATCATTTTTGCGTCGGATTCGAAAATCTAGACTCACAGCAGAAGGATCATATTGTGCCCGAGACAGCAATATCCCCTTGGAGACAAGTCGGCTGGAGGACGATGTATTGAATCTCGACGCAATTTGAGTGTCCCATCGTCATTAGAAGGCCCTGAACGTTACAATTAACTATCATTTTTGCGTCGGATTCGAAAATCTAGACTCACAGGACAACGACCATAAAGTGCCCGAGGCAGCATTAGATCCTTGGAGACAAGTCGGCTGGAGCACGATGTATTGTATCTCGACGCAAATTGAGTGTTCCATCGTCATTACAAGGCCCTGAACGTTACAATTAACTATCATTTTTGCGTCGGATTCGAAAATCTAGACTCACAGGAGAACGACCATAAGGTGCCCGAGGCAGCAATAGACCCTTGGAGACAAGTCGGCTGGAGGCCGCTGTATTGAATCTCGACGCAATTTGAGTGTTCCATCGGCATTAGAAGGCCCTGAACGTTACAATTAACTATCATTTTTGCGTCGGGTTCGAAAATCTAGACTCACAGGAGAACGACCATAAGGTGCCCGAGGCAACAATAGACCCTTGGAGACAAGTCGGCTGGAGGACGATGTATTGGATCGCGACGCAATTTGAGTCTTCTATCGTCATTAGGAGGCGCTGAACGTTACAATTCACTATCATTTTTGCGTCGGATTCGAAAATCTAGACTCACAGGAGAAGGATCATATTGTGGCCGAGACAGCAATATCCCCTTGGAGACAAGTCGGCTGGAGGACGATGTATTGAATCTCGACGCAATTTGAGTGTTCCATCGGCATTAGAAGGCCCTGAACGTTACAATTAACTATCATTTTTGCGTCGGATTCGAAAATCTACTCACAGGAGAAGTTCATACGGTGCTCGAGACAGCAATATACCCCTTGGAGTCAATCGGCTGGAGGACGATGTATTGAATCTCGACGCAATTTGAGTCTTCTGTCGTCATTAGGAGGCGCTGAACGTTACAATTAACTATCATTTTTGCGTCGGATTCGAAAATCTAGACTCACAGGAGAAGAATCATATTGTGCCCGAGACAGCAATATCCCCTTGGAGACAAGTCGGCTGGAAAACGATGTATTGAATCTCGACGCAATTTGAGTGTCCCATCGTCATTAGAAGGCCCTGAACGTTACAATTAACTATCATTTTTGCGTCGGATTCGAAAATCTAGACTCACAGGAGAAGGAACATAAAGTGCCTGAGGCAGCATTAGATCCTTGGAGACAAGTCGGCTGGAGGCCGATGTATTGAATCTCGACGCAATTTGAGTCTTCTATCGTCATTAGGAGGCGCTGAACGTTACAATTCACTATCATTTTTGCGTCGGATTCGAAAATCTAGACTCACAGGAGAAGGACCATGTGGTGCCCGAGGCAGCGATATCCCCTTGGAGACAAGTAGGCTGGAGGCCGATGTATTGAATCTCGACGCAATTTGAGTGTTCCATCGTCATTAGGAGGCGCTGAACGTTACAATTAACTATCATTTTTGCGTCGGGTTCGAAAATCTAGACTCACAGGAGAACGACCATAAGGTGCCCGAGGCAGCAATAGACCCTTGGAGACAAGTCGGCTGGAGGACGATGTATTGGATCGCGACGCAATTTGAGTCTTCTATCGTCATTAGGAGGCGCTGAACGTTACAATTCACTATCATTTTAGCGTCGGATTCGAAAATCTAGACTCACAGGAGAAGGATCATATTGTGCCCGAGACAGCAATATCCCCTTGGAGACAAGTCGGCTGGAGGACGATGTATTGAATCTCGACGCAATTTGAGTGTTCCATCGGCATTAGAAGGCCCTGAACGTTACAATTAACTATCATTTTTGCGTCGGATTCGAAAATCTAGACTCACAGGAGAAGGATCATAAAGTGCCCGAGGCAGCATTAGATCCTTGGAGACAAGTCGGCTGGAGGACGATGTATTGTATCTCGACGCAATTTGAGTGTTCCATCGTCATTACAAGGCCCTGAACGTTACAATTAACTATCATTTTTGCGTCGGATTCGAAAATCTAGACTCACAGGAGAACGACCATAAGGTGCCCGAGGCAGCAATAGACCCTTGGAGACAAGTCAGCTGGAGGCCGATGTATTGAATCTCGACGCAATTTGAGTGTTCCATCGTCATTACAAGGCCCTGAACGTTACAATTAACTATCATTTTTGCGTCGGATTCGAAAATCTAGACTCACAGGAGATGGATCATATTGTGCCCGAGACAGCAATAGACCCTTGGAGACAAGTCGGCTGGAGGACGATGTATTGTATCTCGACGCAATTTGAGTGTTCCATCGTCATTACAAGGCCCTGAACGTTACAATTAACTATCATTTTTGCGTCGGATTCGAAAATCTAGACTCACAGGACGATGACCATAAGGTGCCCGAGGCAGCAATAGACCCTTGGAGACAAGTCGGCTGGAGGCCGATGTATTGAATTTCGATGCAATTTGAGTGTTCCATCGGCATTAGAAGGCCCTGAACGTTACAATTAACTATCATTTTTGCGTCGGGTTCGAAAATCTAGACTCACAGGAGAACGACCATAAGGTGCCCGAGGCAGCAATAGACCCTTGGAGACAAGTCGGCTGGAGGACGATGTATTGGATCGCGACGCAATTTGAGTCTTCTATCGTCATTAGGAGGCGCTGAACGTTACAATTCACTATCATTTTAGCGTCGGATTCGAAAATCTAGACTCACAGGAGAAGGATCATATTGTGCCCGAGACAGCAATATCCCCTTGGAGACAAGTCGGCTGGAGGACGATGTATTGAATCTCGACGCAATTTGAGTGTTCCATCGGCATTAGAAGGCCCTGAACGTTACAAATAACTATCATTTTTGCGTCGGATTCGAAAATCTAGACTCACAGGAGAAGGATCATAAAGTGCCCGAGGCAGCATTAGATCCTTGGAGACAAGTCGGCTGGAGGACGATGTATTGTATCTCGACGCAATTTGAGTGTTCCATCGTCATTACAAGGCCCTGAACGTTACAATTAACTATCATTTTTGCGTCGGATTCGAAAATCTAGACTCACAGGAGAACGACCATAAGGTGCCCGAGGCAGCAATAGACCCTTGGAGACAAGTCAGCTGGAGGCCGATGTATTGAATCTCGACGCAATTTGAGTGTTCCATCGTCATTACAAGGCCCTGAACGTTACAATTAACTATCATTTTTGCGTCGGATTCGAAAATCTAGACTCACAGGAGAACGACCATAAGGTGCCCGAGGCAGCAATAGACCCTTGGAGACAAGTCGGCTGGAGGACGATGTATTGGATCGCGACGCAATTTGAGTCTTCTATCGTCATTAGGAGGCGCTGAACGTTACAATTCACTATCATTTTTGCGTCGGATTCGAAAATCTAGACTCACAGGACAACGACCATAAGGTGCCCGAGGCAGCAGTAGACCCTTGGAGACATTTCGGCTGGAGGACGATGTATTGGATCGCGACGCAATTTGAGTCTTCTATCGTCATTAGGAGGCGCTGAACGTTACAATTCACTATCATTTTTGCGTCGGATTCGAAAATCTAGACTCACAGGAGAAGGATCATATTGTGCCCGAGACAGCAATATCCCCTTGGAGACAAGTCGGCTGGAGGACGATGTATTGAATCTCGACGCAATTTGAGTGTTCCATCAGCATTAGAAGGCCCTGAACGTTAGAATTAACTATCATTTTTGCGTCGGATTCGAAAATCTAGACTCACAGGAGAACGACCATAAGGTGCCCGAGGCAGCAATAGACCCTTGGAGACAAGTCGGCTGGTGGACGATGCATTGGATCGCGACGCAATTTGAGTCTTCTATCGTCATTAGGAGGCGCTGAACGTTACAATTCACTATCATTTTTGCGTCGGATTCGAAAAGCTAGACTCACAGGAGAAGGATCATATTGTGCCCGAGACAGCAATATCCCCTTGGAGACAAGTCGGCTGGAGGACGATGTATTGAATCTCGACGCAATTTGAGTGTCCCATCGTCATTAGAAGGCCCTGAACGTTACAATTAACTATCATTTTTGCGTCGGATTCGAAAATCTAGACTCACAGGAGAAGGAACATAAAGTGCCTGAGGCAGCATTAGATCCTTGGAGACAAGTCGGCTGGAGGCCGATGTATTGAATCTCGACGCAATTTGAGTCTTCTATCGTCATTAGGAGGCGCTGAACGTTACAATTCACTATCATTTTTGCGTCGGATTCGAAAATCTAGACTCACAGGAGAAGGACCATGTGGTGCCCGAGGCAGCGATATCCCCTTGGAGACAAGTAGGCTGGAGGCCGATGTATTGAATCTCGACGCAATTTGAGTGTTCCATCGTCATTAGGAGGCGCTGAACGTTACAATTCACTATCATTTTTGCGTCGGATTCGAAAATATAGACTCACAGGACAACGACCATAAGGTGCCCGAGGCAGCAATAGACCCTTGGAGACAAGTCGGCTGGAGGCCGATGTATTGCATCGCGACGCAATTTGAGTCTTCTATCGTCATTAGGAGGCGCTGAACGTTACAATTAACTATCATTTTTGCGTCGGATTCGAAAATCTAGACTCACAGGAGATGGATCATATTGTGCCCGAGACAGCAATAGACCCTTGGAGACAAGTCGGCTGGAGGACGATGTATTGTATCTCGACGCAATTTGAGTGTTCCATCGTCATTACAAGGCCCTGAACGTTACAATTAACTATCATTTTTGCGTCGGATTCGAAAATCTAGACTCACAGGACGATGACCATAAGGTGCCCGAGGCAGCAATAGACCCTTGGAGACAAGTCGGCTGGAGGCCGATGTATTGAATTTCGATGCAATTTGAGTGTTCCATCGGCATTAGAAGGCCCTGAACGTTACAATTAACTATCATTTTTGCGTCGGGTTCGAAAATCTAGACTCACAGGAGAACGACCATAAGGTGCCCGAGGCAGCAATAGACCCTTGGAGACAAGTCGGCTGGAGGACGATGTATTGGATCGCGACGCAATTTGAGTCTTCTATCGTCATTAGGAGGCGCTGAACGTTACAATTCACTATCATTTTAGCGTCGGATTCGAAAATCTAGACTCACAGGAGAAGGATCATATTGTGCCCGAGACAGCAATATCCCCTTGGAGACAAGTCGGCTGGAGGACGATGTATTGAATCTCGACGCAATTTGAGTGTTCCATCGGCATTAGAAGGCCCTGAACGTTACAATTAACTATCATTTTTGCGTCGGATTCGAAAATCTAGACTCACAGGAGAAGGATCATAAAGTGCCCGAGGCAGCATTAGATCCTTGGAGACAAGTCGGCTGGACGACGATGTATTGTATCTCGACGCAATTTGAGTGTTCCATCGTCATTACAAGGCCCTGAACGTTACAATTAACTATCATTTTTGCGTCGGATTCGAAAATCTAGACTCACAGGAGAACGACCATAAGGTGCCCGAGGCAGCAATAGAAACTTGGAGACAAGTCGGCTGGAGGCCGATGTATTGAATCTCGACGCAATTTGAGTGTTCCATCGTCATTACAAGGCCCTGAACGTTACAATTAACTATCATTTTTGCGTCGGATTCGAAAATCTAGACTCACAGGAGAACGACCATAAGGTGCCCGAGGCAGCAATAGACCCTTGGAGACAAGTCGGCTGGACCACGATGTATTGGATCGCGACGCAATTTGAGTCTTCTATCGTCATTAGGAGGCGCTGAACGTTACAATTCACTATCATTTTTGCGTCGGATTCGAAAATCTATTATCACAGGAGAAGGATCATATTGTGCCCGAGACAGCAATATCCCCTTGGAGACAAGTCGGCTGGAGGACGATGTATTGAATCTCGACGCAATTTGAGTGTCCCATCGTCATTAGAAGGCCCTGAACGTTACAATTAACTATCATTTTTGCGTCGGATTCGAAAATCTAGACTCACAGGAGAAGGAACATAAAGTGCCTGAGGCAGCATTAGATCCTTGGAGACAAGTCGGCTGGAGGCCGATGTATTGAATCTCGACGCAATTTGAGTCTTCTATCGTCATTAGGAGGCGCTGACCGTTACAATTCACTATCATTTTTGCGTCGGATTCGAAAATCTAGACTCACAGGAGAAGGACCATGTGGTGCCCGAGGCAGCGATATCCCCTTGGAGACAAGTAGGCTGGAGGCCGATGTATTGAATCTCGACGCAATTTGAGTGTTCCATCGTCATTAGGAGGCGCTGAACGTTACAATTCACTATCATTTTTGCGTCGGATTCGAAAATATAGACTCACAGGACAACGACCATAAGGTGCCCGAGGCAGCAATAGACCCTTGGAGAGAAGTCGGCTGGAGGCCGATGTATTGCATCGCGACGCAATTTGAGTCTTCTATCGTCATTAGGAGGCGCTGAACGTTACAATTAACTATCATTTTTGCGTCGGATTCGAAAATCTAGACTCACAGGAGATGGATCATATTGTGCCCGAGACAGCAATAGACCCTTGGAGACAAGTCGGCTGGAGGACGATGTATTGTATCTCGACGCAATTTGAGTGTTCCATCGTCATTACAAGGCCCTGAACGTTACAATTAACTATCATTTTTGCGTCGGATTCGAAAATCTAGACTCACAGGACGATGACCATAAGGTGCCCGAGGCAGCAATAGACCCTTGGAGACAAGTCGGCTGGAGGCCGAAGTATTGAATTTCGATGCAATTTGAGTGTTCCATCGGCATTAGAAGGCCCTGAACGTTACAATTAACTATCATTTTTGCGTCGGGTTCGAAAATCTAGACTCACAGGAGAACGACCATAAGGTGCCCGAGGCAGCAATAGACCCTTGGAGACAAGTCGGCTGGAGGACGATGTATTGGATCGCGACGCAATTTGAGTCTTCTATCGTCATTAGGAGGCGCTGAACGTTACAATTCACTATCATTTTAGCGTCGGATTCGAAAATCTAGACTCACAGGAGAAGGATCATATTGTGCCCGAGACAGCAATATCCCCTTGGAGACAAGTCGGCTGGAGGACGATGTATTGAATCTCGACGCAATTTGAGTGTTCCATCGGCATTAGAAGGCCCTGAACGTTACAATTAACTATCATTTTTGCGTCGGATTCGAAAATCTAGACTCACAGGAGAAGGATCATAAAGTGCCCGAGGCAGCATTAGATCCTTGGAGACAAGTCGGCTGGAGGACGATGTATTGTATCTCGACGCAATTTGAGTGTTCCATCGTCATTACAAGGCCCTGAACGTTACAATTAACTATCATTTTTGCGTCGGATTCGAAAATCTAGACTCACAGGAGAACGACCATAAGGTGCCCGAGGCAGCAATAGACCCTTGGAGACAAGTCGGCTGGAGGACGATGTATTGGATCGCGACGCAATTTGAGTCTTCTATCGTCATTAGGAGGCGCTGAACGTTACAATTCACTATCATTTTTGCGTCGGATTCGAAAATCTATTATCACAGGAGAAGGACCATGTGGTGCCCGAGGCAGCGATATCACCTTGGAGACAAGTAGGCTGGAGGCCGATGTATTGAATCTCGACGCAATTTGAGTGTTCCATCGTCATTAGAAGGCCCTGAACGTTACAAATAACTATCATTTTTGCGTCGGATTCGAAAATCTAGACTCACAGGACAACGACCATAAGGTGCCCGAGGCAGCAATAGACCCTTGGAGACAAGTCGGCTGGAGGCCGATGTATTGAATCTCGACGCAATTTGAGTGTTCCATCGTCATTAGGTGGCGCTGAACGTTACAATTCACTATCATTTTTGCGTCGGATTTGAAAATCTAGACCCACAGGAGAAGGATCATATTGTGCCCGAGACAGCAATATCCCCTTGGAGACAAGTCGGCTGGAGGACGATGTATTGAATCTCGACGCAATTTGAGTCTTCTATCGTCATTAGGAGGCGCTGAACGTTACAATTCACTATCATTTTTGCGTCGGATTCGAAAATCTAGACTCACAGGAGAAGGACCATGTGGTGCCCGAGGCAGCGATATCCCCTTGGAGACAAGTAGGCTGGAGGAGGATGTATTGAATCTCGACGCAATTTGAGTGTTCCATCGTCATTAGGAGGCGCTGAACGTTACAATTCACTATCATTTTTGCGTCGGATTCGAAAATCTAGACTCACAGGACAACGACCATAAGGTGCCCGAGGCAGCAATAGACCCTTGGAGACAAGTCGGCTGGAGGCCGATGTATTGGATCGCGACGCAATTTGAGTGTTCTATCGTCATTAGGAGGCGCTGAACGTTACAATTAACTATCACTTTTGCGTCGGATTCGAAAATCTAGACTCACAGGAGAAGAATCATATTGTGCCCGAGACAGCAATAGACCCTTGGAGACAAGTCGGCTGGAGGACGATGTACTGGATCACGACGCAATTTGAGTCTTCTATCGTCATTAGGAGGCGCTGAACGTTACAATTAACTATCATTTTTGCGTCGGATTCGAAAATCTAGACTCACAGCAGAAGGATCATATTGTGCCCGAGACAGCAATATCCCCTTGGAGACAAGTCGGTTGGAGGACGATGTATTGAATCTCGACGCAATTTGAGTGTCCCATCGTCATTAGAAGGCCCTGAACGTTACAATTAACTATCATTTTTGCGTCGGATTCGAAAATCTAGACTCACAGGACAACGACCATAAAGTGCCCGAGGCAGCATTAGATCCTTGGAGACAAGTCGGCTGGAGGACGATGTATTGTATCTCGACGTAATTTGAGTGTTCCATCGTCATTACAAGGCCCTGAACGTTACAATTAACTATCATTTTTGCGTCGGATTCGAAAATCTAGACTCACAGGAGAACGACCATAAGGTGCTCGAGGCAGCAATAGACCCTTGGAGACAAGTCGGCTGGAGGCCGCTGTATTGAATCTCGACGCAATTTGAGTGTTCCATCGGCATTAGAAGGCCCTGAACGTTACAATTAACTATCATTTTTGCGTCGGGTTCGAAAATCTAGACTCACAGGAGAAGGACCATGTGGTGCCCGAGGCAGCAATAGACCCTTGGAGACAAGTCGGCTGGAGGACGATGTATTGGATCGCGACGCAATTTGAGTCTTCTATCGTCATTAGGAGGCGCTGAACGTTACAATTCACTATCATTTTTGCGTCGGATTCGAAAATCTACTCACAGGAGAAGTTCATACGGTGCTCGAGACAGCAATATACCCCTTGGAGACAAATCGGCTGGAGGACGATGTATTGAATCTCGACGCAATTTGAGTCTTCTGTCGTCATTAGGAGGCGCTGAACGTTACAATTAACTATCATTTTTGCGTCGGATTCGAAAATCTAGACTCACAGGAGAAGAATCATATTGTGCCCGAGACAGCAATATCCCCTTGGAGACAAGTCGGCTGGAGGACGATGTATTGAATCTCGACGCAATTTGAGTGTCCCATCGTCATTAGAAGGCCCTGAACGTTACAATTAACTATCATTTTTGCGTCGGATTCGAAAATCTAGACTCACAGGAGAAGGAACATAAAGTGCCTGAGGCAGCATTAGATCCTTGGAGACAAGTCGGCTGGAGGCCGATGTATTGAATCTCGACGCAATTTGAGTCTTCTATCGTCATTAGGAGGCGCTGAACGTTACAATTCACTATCATTTTTGCGTCGGATTCGAAAATCTAGACTCACAGGAGAAGGACCATGTGGTGCCCGAGGCAGCGATATCCCCTTGGAGACAAGTAGGCTGGAGGCCGATGTATTGAATCTCGACGCAATTTGAGTGTTCCATCGTCATTAGGAGGCGCTGAACGTTACAATTCACTATCATTTTTGCGTCGGATTCGAAAATATAGACTCACAGGACAACGACCATAAGGTGCCCGAGGCAGCAATAGACCCTTGGAGACAAGTCGGCTGGAGGCCGATGTATTGCATCGCGACGCAATTTGAGTCTTCTATCGTCATTAGGAGGCGCTGAACGTTACAATTAACTATCATTTTTGCGTCGGATTCGAAAATCTAGACTCACAGGAGATGGATCATATTGTGCCCGAGACAGCAATAGACCCTTGGAGACAAGTCGGCTGGAGGACGATGTATTGTATCTCGACGCAATTTGAGTGTTCCATCGTCATTACAAGGCCCTGAACGTTACAATTAACTATCATTTTTGCGTCGGATTCGAAAATCTAGACTCACAGGACGATGACCATAAGGTGCCCGAGGCAGCAATAGACCCTTGGAGACAAGTCGGCTGGAGGCCGATGTATTGAATTTCGATGCAATTTGAGTGTTCCATCGGCATTAGAAGGCCCTGAACGTTACAATTAACTATCATTTTTGCGTCGGGTTCGAAAATCTAGACTCACAGGAGAACGACCATAAGGTGCCCGAGGCAGCAATAGACCCTTGGAGACAAGTCGGCTGGAGGACGATGTATTGGATCGCGACGCAATTTGAGTCTTCTATCGTCATTAGGAGGCGCTGAACGTTACAATTCACTATCATTTTAGCGTCGGATTCGAAAATCTAGACTCACAGGAGAAGGATCATATTGTGCCCGAGACAGCAATATCCCCTTGGAGACAAGTCGGCTGGAGGACGATGTATTGAATCTCGACGCAATTTGAGTGTTCCATCGGCATTAGAAGGCCCTGAACGTTACAATTAACTATCATTTTTGCGTCGGATTCGAAAATCTAGACTCACAGGAGAAGGATCATAAAGTGCCCGAGGCAGCATTAGATCCTTGGAGACAAGTCGGCTGGAGGACGATGTATTGTATCTCGACGCAATTTGAGTGTTCCATCGTCATTACAAGGCCCTGAACGTTACAATTAACTATCATTTTTGCGTCGGATTCGAAAATCTAGACTCACAGGAGAAGGATCATATTGTGCCCGAGACAGCAATATCCCCTTGGAGACAAGTCGGCTGGAGGACGATGTATTGAATCTCGACGCAATTTGAGTGTTCCATCGGCATTAGAAGGCCCTGAACGTTACAATTAACTATCATTTTTGCGTCGGATTCGAAAATCTAGACTCACAGGAGAAGGATCATATTGTGCCCGAGACAGCAATATCCCCTTGGAGACAAGTCGGCTGGAGGACGATGTATTGAATCTCGACGCAATTTGAGTCTTCTATCGTCATTAGGAGGCGCTGAACGTTACAATTCACTATCATTTTTGCGTCGGATTCGAAAATCTAGACTCACAGGACAACGACCATAAGGTGCCCAAGGCAGCAGTAGACCCTTGGAGACATTTCGGCTGGAGGACGATGTATTGGATCGCGACGCAATTTGAGTCTTCTATCGTCATTAGGACGCGCTGAACGTTACAATTCACTATCATTTTTGAGTCGGATTCGAAAATCTAGACTCACAGGAGAAGGATCATATTGTGCCCGAGACAGCAATATCCCCTTGGAGACAAGTCGGCTGGAGGACGATGTATTGAATCTCGACGCAATTTGAGTGTTCCATCAGCATTAGAAGGCCCTGAACGTTAGAATTAATTATCATTTTTGCGTCGGATTCGAAAATCTAGACTCACAGGAGAACGACCATAAGGTGCCCGAGGCAGCAATAGACCCTTGGAGACAAGTCGGCTGGTGGACGATGTATTGGATCGCGACGCAATTTGAGTCTTCTATCGTCATTAGGAGGCGCTGAACGTTACAATTCACTATCATTTTTGCGTCGGATTCGAAAAGCTAGACTCACAGGAGAAGGATCATATTGTGCCCGAGACAGCAATATCCCCTTGGAGACAAGTCGGCTGGAGGACGATGTATTGAATCTCGACGCAATTTGAGTGTCCCATCGTCATTAGAAGGCCCTGAACGTTACAATTCACTATCATTTTTGCGTCGGATTCGATAATCTAAACTCACAGGAGAACGACCATAAGGTGCCCGAGGCAGCAATAGACCCTTGGAAACAAGTCGGCTGGAGGACGATGTATTGGATCGCGACGCAATTTGAGTGTTCCATCGTCATTAGAAGGCCCTGAACGTTACAATTAACTATCTTCTTTGCGTCGGATTCGAAAATCTAGACTCACAGGAGAAGGACCATGTGGTGCCCGAGGCAGCGATATCCCCTTGGAGACAAGTAGGCTGGAGGCCGATGTATTGAATCTCGACGCAATTTGAGTCTTCTATCGTCATTAGGAGGCGCTGAACGTTACAATTCACTATCATTTTTGCGTCGGATTCGAAAATCTATTATCACAGGAGAAGGACCATGTGGTGCCCGAGGCAGCGATATCACCTTGGAGACAAGTAGGCTGGAGGCCGATGTATTGAATCTCGACGCAATTTGAGTGTTCCATCGTCATTAGAAGGCCCTGAACGTTACAAATAACTATCATTTTTGCGTCGGATTCGAAAATCTAGACTCACAGGACAACGACCATAAGGTGCCCGAGGCAGCAATAGACCCTTGGAGACAAGTCGGCTGGAGGCCGATGTATTGAATCTCGACGCAATTTGAGTGTTCCATCGTCATTAGGTGGCGCTGAACGTTACAATTCACTATCATTTTTGCGTCGGATTTGAAAATCTAGACCCACAGGAGAAGGATCATATTGTGCCCGAGACAGCAATATCCCCTTGGAGACAAGTCGGCTGGAGGACGATGTATTGAATCTCGACGCAATTTGAGTCTTCTATCGTCATTAGGAGGCGCTGAACGTTACAATTCACTATCATTTTTGCGTCGGATTCGAAAATCTAGACTCACAGGAGAAGGACCATGTGGTGCCCGAGGCAGCGATATCCCCTTGGAGACAAGTAGGCTGGAGGAGGATGTATTGAATCTCGACGCAATTTGAGTGTTCCATCGTCATTAGGAGGCGCTGAACGTTACAATTCACTATCATTTTTGCGTCGGATTCGAAAATCTAGACTCACAGGACAACGACCATAAGGTGCCCGAGGCAGCAATAGACCCTTGGAGACAAGTCGGCTGGAGGCCGATGTATTGGATCGCGACGCAATTTGAGTGTTCTATCGTCATTAGGAGGCGATGAACGTTACAATTAACTATCACTTTTGCGTCGGATTCGAAAATCTAGACTCACAGGAGAAGGATCATATTGTGCCCGAGACAGCAATAGACCCTTGGAGACAAGTCGGCTGGAGGACGATGTATTGGATCACGACGCAATTTGAGTCTTCTATCGTCATTAGGAGGCGCTGAACGTTACAATTAACTATCATTTTTGCGTCGGATTCGAAAATCTAGACTCACAGCAGAAGGATCATATTGTGCCCGAGACAGCAATATCCCCTTGGAGACAAGTCGGTTGGAGGACGATGTATTGAATCTCGACGCAATTTGAGTGTCCCATCGTCATTAGAAGGCCCTGAACGTTACAATTAACTATCATTTTTGCGTCGGATTCGAAAATCTAGACTCACAGGACAACGACCATAAAGTGCCCGAGGCAGCATTAGATCCTTGGAGACAAGTCGGCTGGAGGACGATGTATTGTATCTCGACGTAATTTGAGTGTTCCATCGTCATTACAAGGCCCTGAACGTTACAATTAACTATCATTTTTGCGTCGGATTCGAAAATCTAGACTCACAGGAGAACGACCATAAGGTGCCCGAGGCAGCAATAGACCCTTGGAGACAAGTCGGCTGGAGGCCGCTGTATTGAATCTCGACGCAATTTGAGTGTTCCATCGTCATTAGAAGGCCCTGAACGTTACAATTAACTATCATTTTTGCGTCGGGTTCGAAAATCTAGACTCACAGGAGAAGGACCATGTGGTGCCCGAGGCAGCAATAGACCCTTGGAGACAAGTCGGCTGGAGGACGATGTATTGGATCGCGACGCAATTTGAGTCTTCTATCGTCATTAGGAGGCGCTGAACGTTACAATTCACTATCATTTTTGCGTCGGATTCGAAAATCTAGACTCACAGGAGAAGGATCATATTGTGCCCGAGACAGCAATATCCCCTTGGAGACAAGTCGGCTGGAGGACGATGTATTGAATCTCGACGCAATTTGAGTGTTCCATCGGCATTATAAGGCCCTGAACGTTACAATTAACTATCATTTTTGCGTCGGATTCGAAAATCTACTCACAGGAGAAGTTCATACGGTGCTCGAGACAGCAATATACCCCTTGGAGACAAATCGGCTGGAGGACGATGTATTGAATCTCGACGCAATTTGAGTCTTCTGTCGTCATTAGGAGGCGCTGAACGTTACAATTAACTATCATTTTTGCGTCGGATTCGAAAATCTAGACACACAGGAGAAGAATCATATTGTGCCCGAGACAGCAATATCCCCTTGGAGACAAGTCGGCTGGAGGACGATGTATTGAATCTCGACGCAATTTGAGTGTCCCATCGTCATTAGAAGGCCCTGAACGTTACAATTAACTATCATTTTTGCGTCGGATTCGAAAATCTAGACTCACAGGAGAAGGAACATAAAGTGCCTGAGGCAGCATTAGATCCTTGGAGACAAGTCGGCTGGAGGCCGATGTATTGAATCTCGACGCAATTTGAGTCTTCTATCGTCATTAGGAGGCGCTGAACGTTACAATTCACTATCATTTTTGCGTCGGATTCGAAAATCTAGACTCACAGGAGAAGGACCATGTGGTGCCCGAGGCAGCGATATCCCCTTGGAGACAAGTAGGCTGGAGGCCGATGTATTGAATCTCGACGCAATTTGAGTGTTCCATCGTCATTAGGAGGCGCTGAACGTTACAATTCACTATCATTTTTGCGTCGGATTCGAAAATATAGACTCACAGGACAACGACCATAAGGTGCCCGAGGCAGCAATAGACCCTTGGAGACAAGTCGGCTGGAGGCCGATGTATTGCATCGCGACGCAATTTGAGTCCTCTATCGTCATTAGGGGGCGCTGAACGTTACAATTAACTATCATTTTTGCGTCGGATCCGAAAATCTAGACTCTCAGTAGATGGATCATATTGTGCCCGAGACAGCAATAGACCCTTGGAGACAAGTCGGCTGGAGGACGATGTATTGTATCTCGACGCAATTTGAGTGTTCCATCGTCATTACAAGGCCCTGAACGTTACAATTAACTATCATTTTTGCGTCGGATTCGAAAATCTAGACTCACAGGACGATGACCATAAGGTGCCCGAGGCAGCAATAGACCCTTGGAGACAAGTCGGCTGGAGGCCGATGTATTGAATTTCGATGCAATTTGAGTGTTCCATCGGCATTAGAAGGCCCTGAACGTTACAATTAACTATCATTTTTGCGTCGGGTTCGAAAATCTAGACTCACAGGAGAACGACCATAAGGTGCCCGAGGCAGCAATAGACCCTTGGAGACAAGTCGGCTGGAGGACGATGTATTGGATCGCGACGCAATTTGAGTCTTCTATCGTCATTAGGAGGCGCTGAACGTTACAATTCACTATCATTTTAGCGTCGGATTCGAAAATCTAGACTCACAGGAGAAGGATCATATTGTGCCCGAGACAGCAATATCCCCTTGGAGACAAGTCGGCTGGAGGACGATGTATTGAATCTCGACGCAATTTGAGTGTTCCATCGGCATTAGAAGGCCCTGAACGTTACAATTAACTATCATTTTTGCGTCGGATTCGAAAATCTAGACTCACAGGAGAAGGATCATAAAGTGCCCGAAGCAGCATTAGATCCTTGGAGACAAGTCGGCTGGAGGACGATGTATTGTATCTCGACGCAATTTGAGTGTTCCATCGTCATTACAAGGCCCTGAACGTTACAATTAACTATCATTTTTGCGTCGGATTCGAAAATCTAGACTCACAGGAGAACGACCATAAGGTGCCCGAGGCAGCAATAGACCCTTGGAGACAAGTCGGCTGGAGGCCGATGTATTGAATCTCGACGCAATTTGAGTGTTCCATCGTCATTACAAGGCCCTGAACGTTACAATTAACTATCATTTTTGCGTCGGATTCGAAAATCTAGACTCACAGGAGAACGACCATAAGGTGCCCGAGGCAGCAATAGACCCTTGGAGACAAGTCGGCTGGAGGACGATGTATTGGATCGCGACGCAATTTGAGTCTTCTATCGTCATTAGGAGGCGCTGAACGTTACAATTCACTATCATTTTTGCGTCGGATTCGAAAATCTAGACTCACAGGACAACGACCATAAGGTGCCCGAGGCAGCAGTAGACCCTTGGAGACATTTCGGCTGGAGGACGATGTATTGGATCGCGACGCAATTTGAGTCTTCTATCGTCATTAGGACGCGCTGAACGTTACAATTCACTATCATTTTTGAGTCGGATTCGAAAATCTAGACTCACAGGAGAAGGATCATATTGTGCCCGAGACAGCAATATCCCCTTGGAGACAAGTCGGCTGGAGGACGATGTATTGAATCTCGACGCAATTTGAGTGTTCCATCAGCATTAGAAGGCCCTGAACGTTAGAATTAATTATCATTTTTGCGTCGGATTCGAAAATCTAGACTCACAGGAGAACGACCATAAGGTGCCCGAGGCAGCAATAGACCCTTGGAGACAAGTCGGCTGGTGGACGATGTATTGGATCGCGACGCAATTTGAGTCTTCTATCGTCATTAGGAGGCGCTGAACGTTACAATTCACTATCATTTTTGCGTCGGATTCGAAAAGCTAGACTCACAGGAGAAGGATCATATTGTGCCCGAGACAGCAATATCCCCTTGGAGACAAGTCGGCTGGAGGACGATGTATTGAATCTCGACGCAATTTGAGTGTCCCATCGTCATTAGAAGGCCCTGAACGTTACAATTCACTATCATTTTTGCGTCGGATTCGATAATCTAAACTCACAGGAGAACGACCATAAGGTGCCCGAGGCAGCAATAGACCCTTGGAAACAAGTCGGCTGGAGGACGATGTATTGGATCGCGACGCAATTTGAGTGTTCCATCGTCATTAGAAGGCCCTGAACGTTACAATTAACTATCTTTTTTGCGTCGGATTCGAAAATCTAGACTCACAGGAGAAGGACCATGTGGTGCCCGAGGCAGCGATATCCCCTTGGAGACAAGTAGGCTGGAGGCCGATGTATTGAATCTCGACGCAATTTGAGTCTTCTATCGTCATTAGGAGGCGCTGAACGTTACAATTCACTATCATTTTTGCGACGGATTCGAAAATCTAGACTCACAGGAGAAGGATCATATTGTGCCCGAGACAGCAATATCCCCTTGGAGACAAGTCGGCTGGAGGACGATGTATTGAATCTCGACGCAATTTGAGTGTTCCATCGGCATTAGAAGGCCCTGAACGTTACAATTAACTATCTTTTTTGCGTCGGATTCGAAAATCTACTCACAGGAGAAGTTCATACGGTGCTCGAGACAGCAATATACCCCTTGGAGACAAATCGGCTGGAGGACGATGTATTGAATCTCGACGCAATTTGAGTGTTCCATCGTCATTACAAGGCCCTGAACGTTACAATTAACTATCATTTTTCCGTCGGATTCGATAATCTAGACTCACAGGAGAACGACCATAAGGTGCCCGATGCAGCAATAGACCCTTGGAGACAAGTCGGCTGGAGGCCGATGTATTGAATCTCGACGCAATTTGAGTGTTCCATCGGCATTAGGAGGCCCTGAACGTTACAATTAACTATCATTTTTGCGTCGGGTTCGAAAATCTAGACTCACAGGAGAACGGCCATAAGGTGCCCGAGGCAGCAATAGACCCTTGGAGACAAGTCGGCTGGAGGCCGATGTATTGAATCTCGACGCAATTTGAGTGTTCCATCGGCATTAGGAGGCAGTGAACGTTACAATTAACTATCATTTTAGCGTCGGGTTCGAAAATCTAGACTCACAGGAGAACGACCATAAGGTGCCCGAGGCAGCAATAGACCCTTGGAGACAAGTCGGCTGGAGGACGATGTATTGAATCTCGACGCAATTTGAGAGTTTCATCGTCATTAGGCGGCCCTGAACGTTACAATTAACTATCATTTTTGCGTCGGATTCGAAAATCTAGAATTACAAGAGAACGACCATAAAGTGCCCGAGGCAGCATTAGATCCTTGGAGACAAGTCGGCTGGAGGACGATGTATTGTATCTCGACGTAATTTTAGTGTTCCATCGTCATTAGAAGGCCCTGAACGTTATAATTAACGATCATTTTTGCGTCGGATTCGATAATCTAAACTCACTGGACAACGACCATAAGGTGCCCGAGGCAGCAATAGACCCTTGGAGACAAGTCGGCTGGAGGACGATGTATTGGATCGCGACGCAATTTGAGTCTTCTGTCGTCATTAGGAGGCGCTGAACGTTACAATTCACTATCATTTTTGCGTCGGATTCGAAAATCTTGACTCACAGGAGAACGACCATAATGTGCCCGAGGCAGCAATAGACCCTTGGAGACAAGTCGGCTGGAGGACGATGTATTGAATCTCGACGCAATTTGAGTGTTCCATCGGCATTAGGAGGCCCTGAACGTTACAATTAACTATCATTTTAGCGTCGGGTTCGAAAATCTAGACTCACAGGAGAACGACCATAAGGTGCCCGAGGCAGCAATAGACCCTTGGAGACAAGTCGGCTGGAGGACGATGTATTGAATCTCGACGCAATTTGAGAGTTTCATCGTCATTAGCCGGCCCTGAACGTTACAATTAACTATCATTTTTGCGTCGGATTCGAAAATCTAGAATTACAAGAGAACGACCATAAAGTGCCCGAGGCAGCATTAGATCCTTGGAGACAAGTCGGCTGGAGGACGATGTATTGTATCTCGACGCAATTTGAGTGTTCCATCGTCATTAGAAGGCCCTGAACGTTATAATTAACGATCATTTTTGCGTCGGATTCGATAATCTAAACTCACTGGACAACGACCATAAGGTGCCCGAGGCAGCAATAGACCCTTGGAGACAAGTCGGCTGGAGGACGATGTATTGGATCGCGACGCAATTTGAGTCTTCTATCGTCATTAGGAGGCGCTGAACGTTACAATTCACTATCATTTTTGCGTCGGATTCGAAAATCTAGACTCACAGGAGAACGACCATAATGTGCCCGAGGCAGCAATAGACCCTTGGAGACAAGTCGGCTGGAGGACGATGTATTGGATCGCGACACAATTTGAGTCTTCTATCGTCATTAGGAGGCGCTGAACGTTACAATTCACTATCATTTTTGCGTCGGATTCGAAAATCTATACTCACAGGAGAAGGACCATGTGGTTCCCGAGGCAGCGATATCCCCTTGGAGACAAGTAGGCTGGAGGCCGATGTATTGAATCTCGACGCAATTTGAGTGTTCCATCGTCATTAGAAGGCCCTGAACGTTACAATTAACTATCATTTTTGCGTCGGATTCGAAAATCTAGACTCACAGGACTACGACCATAAGGTGCCCGAGGCAGCAATAGACCCTTGGAGACAAGTCGGCTAGAGGCCGATGTATTGAATCTCGACGCAATTTGAGTGTTCCATCGGCCTTAGGAGGCCCTGAACGTTATAATTAACGATCATTTTTGCGTCGGATTCGATAATCTAAACTCACAGGAGAACGACCATTAGGTGCCCGAGGCAGCAATAGACCCTTGGAGACAAGTCGGCTGGAGGCCGATGTATTGAATCTCGACGCAATTTGAGTGTTCCATCGGCATTAGGAGGCCCTGAACGTTACAATTAACTATCATTTTTGCGTCGGATTCGAAAATCTAGACTCACAGGAGAACGACCATAAGGTGCCCGAGGCAGCAATAGACCCTTGGAGACAAGTCGGCTGGAGGACGATGTATTGGATCGCGACGCAATTTGAGTCTTCTATCGTCATTAGGAGGCGCTGAACGTTATATTTCACTATCATTTTTGCGTCGGATTCGAAAATCTAGACTCACAGGAGAAGGACCATGTGGTGCCCGAGGCAGCGATATCCCCTTGGAGACAAGTAGGCTGGAGGCCGATGTATTGAATCTCGACGCAATTTGAGTGTTCCATCGGCATTAGGAGGCCCTGAACGTTATAATTAACTATCATTTTTGCGTCGGATTCGATAATGTACACTCACAGGAGAACGACCATAAGGTGCCCGAGGCAGCAATAGACCCTTGGAGACAAGTCGGCTGGAGGCCGATGTATAGAATCTCGACGCAATTTGAGTGTTCCATCGGCATTAGGAGGCCCTGAACGTTACAATTAACTATCATTTTTGCGTCGGATTCGAAAATCTAGACTCACAGGAGAACGACCATAAGGTGCCCGAGGCAGCAATAGACCCTTGGAGACAAGTCGGCTGGAGGCCGATGTATTGAATCTCGACGCTATTTGAGTGTTCCATCGTCATTACAAGGCCCTGAACGTTACAATTAACTATCATTTTTGCGTCGGATTCGAAAATCTAGACTCACAGGAGAACGACCATAAGGTGCCCGAGGCAGCAATAGACCCTTGGAGACAAGTCGGCTGGAGGACTATGTATTGGATCGCGACGCAATTTGAGTCTTCTATCGTCATTAGGAGGCGCTGAACGTTACAATTCACTATCATTTTTGCGTCGGATTCGAAAATCTATACTCACAGGAGAAGGACCATGTGGTGCCCGAGGCAGCGATATCCCCTTGGAGACAAGTAGGCTGGAGGCCGATGTATTAAATCTCGACGCAATTTGAGTGTTCCATCGTCATTAGAAGGCCCTGAACGTTACAATTAACTATCATTTTTGCGTCGGATTCGAAAATCTAGACTCACAGGACAACGACCATAAGGTGCCTGAGGCAGCAATAGACCCTTGGAGACAAGTCGGCTGGAGGCCGATGTATTGAATCTCGACGCAATTTGAGTGTTCCATCGGCATTAGGAGGCCCTGAACGTTACAATTAACTATCATTTTTGCGTCGGGTTCGAAAATCTAGACTCACAGGAGAACGACCATAAGGTGCCCGAGGCAGCAATAGACCCTTGGAGACAAGTCGGCTGGAGGCCGATGTATTGAATCTCGACGCAATTTGAGTGTTCCATCGGCATTAGGAGGCCCTGAACGTTACAATTAACTATCATTTTTGCGTCGGATTCGAAAATCTAGACTCACAGGAGAACGACCATAAGGTGCCCGAGGCAGCAATAGACCCTTGGAGACAAGTCGGCTGGAGGACGATGTATTGGATCGCGACGCAATTTGAGTCTTCTATCGTCATTAGGAGGCGCTGAACGTTACATTTCACTATCATTTTTGCGTCGGATTCGAAAATCTAGACTCACAGGAGAAGGACCATGTGGTGCCCGAGGCAGCGATATCCCCTTGGAGACAAGTAGGCTGGAGGCCGATGTATTGAATCTCGACGCAATTTGAGTGTTCCATCGGCATTAGGAGGCCCTGAACGTTATAATTAACTATCATTTTTGCGTCGGATTCGATAATCTAAACTCACAGGAGAACGACCATAAGGTGCCCGAGGCAGCAATAGACCCTTGGAGACAAGTCGGCTGGAGGCCGATGTATAGAATCTCGACGCAATTTGAGTGTTCCATCGGCATTAGGAGGCCCTGAACGTTACAATTAACTATCATTTTTGCGTCGGGTTCGAAAATCTAGACTCACTGGAGAACGACCATAAGGTGCCCGAGGCAGCAATAGACCCTTGGAGACAAGTCGGCTGGAGGACGATGTATTGAATCTCGACGCAATTTGGGTGCTCCATCGTCATTAGAAGGCCCTGAACGTTACAATTAACTATCATTTTTGCGTCGGATTCGAAAATCTAGACTCACAGGAGAACGACCATAAGGTGCCCGAGGCAGCAATAGACCCTTGGAGACAAGTCGGCTGGAGGCCGATGTATTGAATCTCGACGCTATTTGAGTGTTCCATCGTCATTACAAGGCCCTGAACGTTACAATTAACTATCATTTTTGCGTCGGATTCGAAAATCTAGACTCACAGGAGAACGACCATAAGGTGCCCGAGGCAGCAATAGACCCTTGGAGACAAGTCGGCTGGAGGACGATGTATTGGATCGCGACGCAATTTGAGTCTTCTATCGTCATTAGGAGGCGCTGAACGTTACAATTCACTATCATTTTTGCGTCGGATTCGAAAATCTATACTCACAGGAGAAGGACCATGTGGTGCCCGAGGCAGCGTTATCCCCTTGGAGACAAGTAGGCTGGAGGCCGATGTATTAAATCTCGACGCAATTTGAGTGTTCCATCGTCATTAGAAGGCCCTGAACGTTACAATTAACTATCATTTTTGCGTCGGATTCGAAAATCTAGACTCACAGGACAACGACCATAAGGTGCCCGAGGCAGCAATAGACCCTTGGAGACAAGTCGGCTGGAGGCCGATGTATTGAATCTCGACGCAATTTGAGTGTTCCATCGGCATTAGGAGGCCCTGAACGTTACAATTAACTACCATTTTTGCGTCGGGTTCGAAAATCTAGACTCACAGGAGAACGACCATAAGGTGCCCGAGGCAGCAATAGACCCTTGGAGACAAGTCGGCTGGAGGCCGATGTATTGAATCTCGACATAATTTGAGTGTTCCATCGGCATTAGGAGGCCCAGAACGTTATAATTAACTATCATTTTTGCGTCGGATTCGATAATCTAAACTCACTGCAGAACGACCATAAGGTGCCCGAGGCAGCAATAGACCCTTGGAGACAAGTCAGCTGGAGGCCGATGTATTGAATCTCGACGCAATTTGAGTGTTCCATCGTCATTACAAGGCCCTGAACGTTACAATTAACTATCATTTTTCCGTCGGATTCGAAAATCTAGACTCACAGGAGAACGACCATAAGGTGCCCGAGGCAGCAATAGACCCTTGGAGACAAGTCGGCTGGAGGACGATGTATTGGATCGCGACGCAATTTGAGTGTTCCATCGTCATTACAAGGCCCTGAACGTTACAATTAACTATCATTTTTGCGTCGGATTCGAAAATCTAGACTCACAGGAGAACGACCATAAGGTGCCCGAGGCAGCAATAGACCCTTGGAGACAAGTCGGCTGGAGGACGATGTATTGGATCGCGACGCAATTTGAGTCTTCTATCGTCATTAGGAGGCGCTGAACGTTACAATTCACTATCATTTTTGCGTCGAATTCGAAAATCTAGACTCACAGGAGAAGGACCATGTGGTGCCCGAGGCAGCGATATCCCCTTGGAGACAAGTAGGCTGGAGGCCGATGTATTGAATCTCGACGCAATTTGAGTGTTCCATCGTCATTAGAAGGCCCTGAACGTTACAATTAACTGTCATTTTTGCATCGGATTCGAAAATCTAGACTCACAGGACAACGACCATAAGGTGCCCGAGGCAGCAATAGACCCTAGGAGACAAGTCGGCTGGAGGACGATGTATTGGATCGCGACGCAATTTGAGTCTTCTATCGTCATTAGGAGGCGCTGAACGTTACAATTCACTATCATTTTTGCGTCGGATTCGAAAATCTAGACTCACAGGAGAAGGACCATGTGGTGCCCGAGGCAGCGATATCCCCTTGGAGACAAGTAGGCTGGAGGCCGATGTATTGAATCTCGACGCAATTTGAGTGTTCCATCGTCATTAGAAGGCCCTGAACGTTACAATTAACTGTCATTTTTGCGTCGGATTCGAAAATCTAGACTCACAGGACAACGACCATAAGGTGCCCGAGGCAGCAATAGACCCTTGGAGACAAGTCGGCTGGAGGCCGATGTATTGAATCTCGACGCAATTTGAGTGTTCCATCGGCATTAGGAGGCCCTGAACGTTATAATTAACGATCATTTTTGCGTCGGATTCGATAATCTAAACTCACAGGAGAACGACCATAAGGTGCCCGAGGCAGCAATAGACCCTTGGAGACAAGTCGGCTGGAGGCCGATGTATTGAATCTCGACGCAATTTGAGTGTTCCATCGTCATTACAAGGCCCTGAACGTTACAATTAACTATCATTTTGGCGTCGGATTCGAAAATCTAGACTCACAGGAGAACGACCATAAGGTGCCCGAGGCAGCAATAGACCCTTGGAGACAAGTCGGCTGGAGGACGATGTATTGGATCGCGACGCAATTTGAGTCTTCTATCGTCATTAGGAGGCGCTGAACGTTACAATTCACTATCACTTTTGCGTCGGATTCGAAAATCTAGACTCACAGGAGAAGGACCATGTGGTGCCCGAGGCAGCGATATCCCCTTGGAGACAAGTAGGCTGGAGGCCGATGTATTGAATCTCGACGCAATTTGAGTGTTCCATCGTCATTAGGAGGCGCTGAACGTTACAATTCACTATCATTTTTGCGTCGGATTCGAAAATCTAGACTCACAGGACAACGACCATAAGGTGCCCGAGGCAGCAATAGACCCTTGGAGACAAGTCGGCTGGAGGCCGATGTATTGAATCTCGACATAATTTGAGTGTTCCATCGGCATTAGGAGGCCCTGAACGTTATAATGAACTATCATTTTTGCGTCGGATTCGATAATCTAAACTCACAGGAGAACGACCATAAGGTGCCCGAGGCAGCAATAGACCCTTGGAGACAAGTCGGCTGGAGGCCGATGTATTGAATCTCGACGCAATTTGAGTGTTCCATCGTCATTAGGAGGCCCTGAACGTTATAATTAACTATCATTTTTCCGTCGGATTCGAAAATCTAGACTCACAGGAGAACGACCATAAGGTGCCCGATGCAGCAATAAACCCTTGGAGACAAGTTGGCTGGAGGCCGATGTATTGAATCTCGACGCAATTTGAGTGTTCCATCGGCATTAGGAGGCCCTGAACGTTACAATTAACTATCATTTTTGCGTCGGGTTCGAAAATCTAGACTCACAGGAGAACGACCATAAGGTGCCCGAGGCAGCAATAGACCCTTGGAGACAAGTCGGCTGGAGGCCGATGTATTGAATCTCGACGCAATTTGAGTGTTCCATCGGCATTAGGAGGCACTGAACGTTACAATTAACTATCATTTTTGCGTCGGGTTCGAAAATCTAGACTCACAGGATAACGACCATAAGGTGCCCGAGGCAGCAATAGACCCTTGGAGACAAGTCGGCTGGAGGACGATGTATTGAATCTCGACGCAATTTGAGTGTTCCATCGTCATTAGAAGGCCCTGAACGTTACAATTAACTATCATTTTTGCGTCGGATTCGAAAATCTAGACTCACAGGACAACGACCATAAGGTGCCCGAGGCAGCAATAGACCCTTGGAGACAAGTCGGCTGGAGGCCGATGTATTGAATCTCGACGCAATTTGAGTATTCCATCGTCATTAGGCGGCCCTGAACGTTACAATTAACTATCATTTTTGCGTCGGATTCGAAAATCTAGACTCACAGGAGAACGACCATAAGGTGCCCGAGGCAGCAATAGACCCTTGGAGACAAGTCGGCTGGAGGACGATGTATTGGATCGCGACGCAAATTGAGTCTTCTATCGTCATTAGGAGGCGCTGAACGTTACAATTCACTATCATTTTTGCGTCGGATTCGAAAATCTAGACTCACAGGAGAAGGACCATGTGGTGCCCGAGGCAGCGATATCCCCTTGGAGACAAGTAGGCTGGAGGCCGATGTATTGAATCTCGACGCAATTTGAGTGTTCCATCGTCATTAGAAAGCCCTGAACGTTACAATTAACTATCATTTTTGCGTCGGATTCGAAAATCTAGACTCACAGGACAACGACCATAAGGTGCCCGAGGCAGCAATAGACCCTTGGAGACAAGTCGGCTGGAGGCTGATGTATTGAATCTCGACGCAATTTGAGTGTTCCATCGGCATTAGGAGGCCCTGAACGTTATAATTAACGATCATTTTTGCGTCGGATTCGATAATCTAAACTCACAGGAGAACGACCATAAGGTGCCCGAGGCAGCAATAGACCCTTGGAGACAAGTCGGCTGGAGGCCGATGTATTGAATCTCGACGCAATTTGAGTGTTCCATCGTCATTACAAGGCCCTGAACGTTACAATTAACTATCATTTTTGCGTCGGATTCGAAAATCTAGACTCACAGGAGAACGACCATAAGGTGCCCGAGGCAGCAATAGACCCTTGGAGACAAGTCGGCTGGAGGCCGATGTATTGAATCTCGACGCAATTTGAGTGTTCCATTGACATTACAAGGCCCTGAACGTTACAATTAACTATCATTTTTGCGTCGGATTCGAAAATCTAGACTCACAGGAGAACGACCATAAGGTGCCCGAGGCAGCAATAGACCCTTGGAGACAAGTCGGCTGGAGGACGATGTATTGAATCTCGACGCAATTTGAGTGTTCCATCGTCATTAGAAGGCCCTGAACGTTACAATTAACTATCATTTTTGCGTCGGATTCGAAAATCTAGACTCACAGGACAACGACCATAAGGTGCCCGAGGCAGCAATAGACCCTTGGAGACAAGTCGGCTGGAGGCCGATGTATTGAATCTCGACGCAATTAGAGTGTTCCATCGTCATTACAAGGCCCTGAACGTTACAATTAACTATCATTTTTGCGTCGGATTCGAAAATCTAGACTCACAGGAGAACGACCATAAGGTGCCCGAGGCAGCAATAGACCCTTGGAGACAAGTCGGCTGGAGGACGATGTATTGGATCGCGACGCAATTTGAGTCTTCTATCGTCATTAGGAGGCGCTGAACGTTACAATTCACTATCACTTTTGCGTCGGATTCGAAAATCTAGACTCACAGGAGAAGGACCATGTGGTGCCCGAGGCAGCGATATCCCCTTGGAGACAAGTAGGCTGGAGGCCGATGTATTGAATCTCGACGCAATTTGAGTGTTCCATCGTCATTAGGAGGCGCTGAACGTTACAATTCACTATCATTTTTGCGTCGGATTCGAAAATCTAGACTCACAGGACAACGACCATAAGGTGCCCGAGGCAGCAATAGACCCTTGGAGACAAGTCGGCTGGAGGCCGATGTATTGAATCTCGACATAATTTGAGTGTTCCATCGGCATTAGGAGGCCCTGAACGTTATAATGAACTATCATTTTTGCGTCGGATTCGATAATCTAAACTCACAGGAGAACGACCATAAGGTGCCCGAGGCAGCAATAGACCCTTGGAGACAAGTCGGCTGGAGGCCGATGTATTGAATCTCGACGCAATTTGAGTGTTCCATCGTCATTAGGAGGCCCTGAACGTTACAATTAACTATCATTTTTCCGTCGGATTCGAAAATCTAGACTCACAGAAGAACGACCATAAGGTGCCCGATGCAGCAATAGACCCTTGGAGACAAGTCGGCTGGAGGCCGATGTATTGAATCTCGACGCAATTTGAGTGTTCCATCGGCATTAGGAGGCCCTGAACGTTACAATTAACTATCATTTTTGCGTCGGGTTCGAAAATCTAGACTCACAGGAGAACGACCATAAGGTGCCCGAGGCAGCAATAGACCCTTGGAGACAAGTCGGCTGGAGGCCGATGTATTGAATCTCGACGCAATTTGAGTGTTCCATCGGCATTAGGAGGCCCTGAACGTTACAATTAACTATCATTTTAGCGTCGGGTTCGAAAATCTAGACTCACAGGAGAACGACCATAAGGTGCCCGAGGCAGCAATAGACCCTTGGAGACAAGTCGGCTGGAGGACGATGTATTGAATCTTGACGCAATTTGAGAGTTCCATCGTCATTAGGCGGCCCTGAACGTTACAATTAACTATCATTTTTGCATCGGATTCGAAAATCTAGAATTACAAGAGAACGACCATAAATTGCCCGAGGCAGCATTAGATCCTTGGAGACAAGTCGGCTGGAGGACGATGTATTGTATCTCGACGCAATTTGAGTGTTCCATCGTCATTAGAAGGCCCTGAACGTTACAATTAACTATCATTTTTGCGTCGGGTTCGAAAATCTAGACTCACAGGAGAACGACCATAAGGTGCCCGAGGCAGCAATAGACCCTTGGAGACAAGTCGGCTGGAGGCCGATGTATTGAATCTCGACGCAATTTGAGTGTTCCATCGGCATTAGGAGGCACTGAACGTTACAATTAACTATCATTTTTGCGTCGGGTTCGAAAATCTAGACTCACAGGAGAACGACCATAAGGTGCCCGAGGCAGCAATAGACCCTTGGAGACAAGTCGGCTGGAGGACGATGTATTGAATCTCGACGCAATTTGAGTGTTCCATCGTCATTAGAAGGCCCTGAACGTTACAATTAACTATCATTTTTGCGTCGGATTCGAAAATCTAGACTCACAGGACAACGACCATAAGGTGCCCGAGGCAGCAATAGACCCTTGGAGACAAGTCGGCTGGAGGCCGATGTATTGAATCTCGACGCAATTTGAGTATTCCATCGTCATTAGGCGGCCCTGAACGTTACAATTAACTATCATTTTTGCGTCGGATTCGAAAATCTAGACTCACAGGAGAACGACCATAAGGTGCCCGAGGCAGCAATAGACCCTTGGAGACAAGTCGGCTGGAGGACGATGTATTGGATCGCGACGCAAATTGAGTCTTCTATCGTCATTAGGAGGCGCTGAACGTTACAATTCACTATCATTTTTGCGTCGGATTCGAAAATCTAGACTCACAGGAGAAGGACCATGTGGTGCCCGAGGCAGCGATATCCCCTTGGAGACAAGTAGGCTGGAGGCCGATGTATTGAATCTCGACGCAATTTGAGTGTTCCATCGTCATTAGAAGGCCCTGAACGTTACAATTAACTATCATTTTTGCGTCGGATTCGAAAATCTAGACTCACAGGACAACGACCATAAGGTGCCCGAGGCAGCAATAGACCCTTGGAGACAAGTCGGCTGGAGGCCGATGTATTGAATCTCGACGCAATTTGAGTGTTCCATCGGCATTAGGAGGCCCTGAACGTTATAATTAACGATCATTTTTGCGTCGGATTCGATAATCTAAACTCACAGGAGAACGACCATAAGGTGCCCGAGGCAGCAATAGACCCTTGGAGACAAGTCGGCTGGAGGCCGATGTATTGAATCTCGACGCAATTTGAGTGTTCCATCGTCATTACAAGGCCCAGAACGTTACAATTAACTATCATTTTTGCGTCGGATTCGAAAATCTAGACTCACAAGAGAACGACCATAAGGTGCCCGAGGCAGCAATAGACCCTTGGAGACAAGTCGGCTGGAGGCCGATGTATTGAATCTCGACGCAATTTGAGTGTTCCATCGTCATTACAAGGCCCTGAACGTTACAATTAACTATCATTTTTGCGTCGGATTCGAAAATCTAGACTCACAGGAGAACGACCATAAGGTGCCCGAGGCAGCAATAGACCCTTGGAGACAAGTCGGCTGGAGGACGATGTATTGAATCTCGACGCAATTTGAGTGTTCCATCGTCATTAGAAGGCCCTGAACGTTACAATTAACTATCATTTTTGCGTCGGATTCGAAAATCTAGACTCACAGGACAACGACCATAAGGTGCCCGAGGCAGCAATAGACCCTTGGAGACAAGTCGGCTGGAGGCCGATGTATTGAATCTCGACGCAATTAGAGTGTTCCATCGTCATTACAAGGCCCTGAACGTTACAATTAACTATCATTTTTGCGTCGGATTCGAAAATCTAGACTCACAGGAGAACGACCATAAGGTGCCCGAGGCAGCAATAGACCCTTGGAGACAAGTCGGCTGGAGGACGATGTATTGGATCGCGACGCAATTTGAGTCTTCTATCGTCATTAGGAGGCGCTGAACGTTACAATTCACTATCACTTTTGCGTCGGATTCGAAAATCTAGACTCACAGGAGAAGGACCATGTGGTGCCCGAGGCAGCGATATCCCCTTGGAGACAAGTAGGCTGGAGGCCGATGTATTGAATCTCGACGCAATTTGAGTGTTCCATCGTCATTAGGAGGCGCTGAACGTTACAATTCACTATCATTTTTGCGTCGGATTCGAAAATCTAGACTCACAGGACAACGACCATAAGGTGCCCGAGGCAGCAATAGACCCTTGGAGACAAGTCGGCTGGAGGCCGATGTATTGAATCTCGACATAATTTGAGTGTTCCATCGGCATTAGGAGGCCCTGAACGTTATAATGAACTATCATTTTTGCGTCGGATTCGATAATCTAAACTCACAGGAGAACGACCATAAGGTGCCCGAGGCAGCAATAGACCCTTGGAGACAAGTCGGCTGGAGGCCGATGTATTGAATCTCGACGCAATTTGAGTGTTCCATCGTCATTAGGAGGCCCTGAACGTTACAATTAACTATCATTTTTCCGTCGGATTCGAAAATCTAGACTCACAGAAGAACGACCATAAGGTGCCCGAGGCAGCAATAGACCCTTGGAGACAAGTCGGCTGGAGGACGATGTATTGAATCTCGACGCAATTTGAGTGTTCCATCGGCATTAGGAGGCCCTGAACGTTACAATTAACTATCATTTTTGCGTCGGGTTCGAAAATCTAGACTCACAGGAGAACGACCATAAGGTGCCCGAGGCAGCAATAGACCCTTGGAGACAAGTCGGCTGGAGGCCGATGTATTGAATCTCGACGCAATTTGAGTGTTCCATCGGCATTAGGAGGCCCTGAACGTTACAATTAACTATCATTTTAGCGTCGGGTTCGAAAATCTAGACTCACAGGAGAACGACCATAAGGTGCCCGAGGCAGCAATAGACCCTTGGAGACAAGTCGGCTGGAGGACGATGTATTGTATCTCGACGCAATTTGAGTGTTCCATCGTCATTAGAAGGCCCTGAACGTTACAATTAACTATCATTTTTGCGTCGGATTCGAAAATCTAGACTCACAGGAGAACGACCATAAGGTGCCCGAGGCAGCAATAGACCCTTGGAGACAAGTCGGCTGGAGGACGATGTATTGGATCGCGACGCAATTTGAGTCTTCTATCGTCATTAGGAGGCGCTGAACGTTACAATTCACTATCATTTTTACGTCGGATTCGAAAATCTAGACTCACAGGAGAAGGATCATATTGTGCCCGAGACAGCAATATCCCCTTGGAGACAAGTCGGCTGGAGGACGATGTATTGAATCTCGACGCAATTTGAGTGTCCCATCGTCATTAGGAGGCCCTAAACCTTACAATTAACTATCATTTTTGCGTCGCATTCGATAATCTAAACTCACAGGAGAACGACCATAAGGTGCCCGAGGCAGCAATAGACCCTTGGAGACAAGTCGGCTGGAGGACGATGTATTGGATCGCGACGCAATTTGAGTCTTCTATCGTCATTAGGAGGCGCTGAACGTTACAATTCACTATCATTTTTGCGTCGGATTCGAAAATCTAGACTCACAGGAGAACGACCATAAGGTGCCCGAGGCAGCAATAGACCCTTGGAGACAAGTCGGCTGGAGGCCGATGTATTGGATCGCGACGCAATTTGAGTGTTCCATCGTCATTACAAGGCCCTGAACGTTACAATTAACTATCATTTTTGCGTCGGATTCGAAAATCTAGACTCACAGGAGAACGACCATAAGGTGCCCGAGGCAGCAATAGACCCTTGGAGACAAGTCGGCTGGAGGACGATGTATTGAATCTCGACGCAATTTGAGTGTTCCATCGTCATTAGAAGGCCCTGAACGTTACAATTAACTATCATTTTTTCGTCGGATTCGACAATCTAGACTCACAGGACAACGACCATAAGGTGCCCGAGGCAGCAATAGACCCTTGGAGACAAGTCGGCTGGAGGCCGATGTATTGAATCTCGACGCAATTTGAGTGTTCCATCGGCATTAGGAGGCCCTGAACGTTATAATTAACGATCATTTTTGCGTCGGATTCGATAATCTAAACTCACAGGAGAACGACCATAAGGTGCCCGAGGCAGCAATAGACCCTTGGAGACAAGTCGGCTGGAGCCCGATGTATTGAATCTCGACGCAATTTGAGTGTTCCATCGTCATTACAAGGCCCTTAACGTTACAATTAACTATCATTTTTGCGTCGGATTCGAAAATCTAGATTCACAGGAGAACGACCATAAGGTGCCCGAGGCAGCAATAGACCCTTGGAGACAAGTCGGCTGGAGGCCGATGTATTGAATCTCGACGCAATTTGAGTGTTCCATCGTCATTACAAGGCCCTGAACGTTACAATTAACTATCATTTTTGCGTCGGATTCGAAAATCTAGACTCACAGGAGAACGACCATAAGGTGCCCGAGGCAGCAATAGACCCTTGGAGACAAGTCGGCTGGAGGACGATGTATTGAATCTCGACGCAATTTGAGTGTTCCATCGTCATTAGAAGGCCCTGAACGTTACAATTAACTATCATTTTTGCGTCGGATTCGAAAATCTAGACTCACAGGACAACGACCATAAGGTGCCCGAGGCAGCAGTAGACCCTTGGAGACAAATCGGCTGGAGGCCGATGTATTGAATCTCGACGCAATTAGAGTGTTCCATCGTCATTACAAGGCCCTGAACGTTACAATTAACTATCATTTTTGCGTCGGATTCGAAAATCTAGACTCACAGGAGAACGACCATAAGGTGCTTGAGGCAGCAATAGACCCTTGGAGACAAGTCGGCTGGAGGACGATGTATTGGATCGCGACGCAATTTGAGTCTTCTATCGTCATTAGGAGGCGCTGAACGTTACAATTCAGTATCACTTTTGCGTCGGATTCGAAAATCTAGACTCACAGGAGAAGGACCATGTGGTGCCCGAGGCAGCGATATCCCCTTGGAGACAAGTAGGCTGGAGGCCGATGTATTGAATCTCGACGCAATTTGAGTGTTCCATCGTCATTAGGAGGCGCTGAACGTTACAATTCACTATCATTTTTGCGTCGGATTCGAAAATCTAGACTCACAGGACAACGACCATAAGGTGCCCGAGGCAGCAATAGACCCTTGGAGACAAGTCGGCTGGAGGCCGATGTATTGAATCTCGACATAATTTGAGTGTTCCATCGGCATTAGGAGGCCCTGAACGTTATAATGAACTATCATTTTTGCGTCGGATTCGATAATCTAAACTCACAGGAGAACGACCATAAGGTGCCCGAGGCAGCAATAGACCCTTGGAGACAAGTCGGCTGGAGGCCGATGTATTGAATCTCGACGCAATTTGAGTGTTCCATCGTCATTAGGAGGCCCTGAACGTTACAATTAACTATCATTTTTCCGTCGGATTCGAAAATCTAGACTCACAGAAGAACGACCATAAGGTGCCCGAGGCAGCAATAGACCCTTGGAGACAAGTCGGCTGGAGGACGATGTATTGAATCTCGACGCAATTTGAGTGTTCCATCGGCATTAGGAGGCCCTGAACGTTACAATTAACTATCATTTTTGCGTCGGGTTCGAAAATCTAGACTCACAGGAGAACGACCATAAGGTGCCCGAGGCAGCAATAGACCCTTGGAGACAAGTCGGCTGGAGGCCGATGTATTGAATCTCGACGCAATTTGAGTGTTCCATCGGCATTAGGAGGCCCTGAACGTTACAATTAACTATCATTTTAGCGTCGGGTTCGAAAATCTAGACTCACAGGAGAACGACCATAAGGTGCCCGAGGCAGCAATAGACCCTTGGAGACAAGTCGGCTGGAGGACGATGTATTGAATCTCGACGCAATTTGAGAGTTCCATCGTCATTAGGCGGCCCTGAACGTTACAATTAACTATCATTTTTGCATCGGATTCGAAAATCTAGAATTACAAGAGAACGACCATAAAGTGCCCGAGGCAGCATTAGATCCTTGGAGACAAGTCGGCTGGAGGACGATGTATTGTATCTCGACGCAATTTGAGTGTTCCATCGTCATTAGAAGGCCCTGAACGTTACAATTAACTATCATTTTTGCGTCGGATTCGAAAATCTAGACTCACAGGAGAACGACCATAAGGTGCCCGAGGCAGCAATAGACCCTTGGAGACAAGTCGGCTGGAGGACGATGTATTGGATCGCGACGCAATTTGAGTCTTCTATCGTCATTAGGAGGCGCTGAACGTTACAATTCACTATCATTTTTGCGTCGGATTCGAAAATCTAGACTCACAGGAGAAGGATCATATTGTGCCCGAGACAGCAATATCCCCTTGGAGACAAGTCGGCTGGAGGACGATGTATTGAATCTCGACGCAATTTGAGTGTCCCATCGTCATTAGGAGGCCCTAAACCTTACAATTAACTATCATTTTTGCGTCGCATTCGATAATCTAAACTCACAGGAGAACGACCATAAGGTGCCCGAGGCAGCAATAGACCCTTGGAGACAAGTCGGCTGGAGGACGATGTATTGGATCGCGACGCAATTTGAGTCTTCTATCGTCATTAGGAGGCGCTGAACGTTACAATTCACTATCATTTTTGCGTCGGATTCGAAAATCTAGACTCACAGGAGAACGACCATAAGGTGCCCGAGGCAGCAATAGACCCTTGGAGACAAGTCGGCTGGAGGCCGATGTATTGGATCGCGACGCAATTTGAGTGTTCCATCGTCATTACAAGGCCCTGAACGTTACAATTAACTATCATTTTTGCGTCGGATTCGAAAATCTAGACTCACAGGAGAACGACCATAAGGTGCCCGAGGCAGCAATAGACCCTTGGAGACAAGTCGGCTGGAGGACGATGTATTGAATCTCGACGCAATTTGAGTGTTCCATCGTCATTAGAAGGCCCTGAACGTTACAATTAACTATCATTTTTTCGTCGGATTCGACAATCTAGACTCACAGGACAACGACCATAAGGTGCCCGAGGCAGCAATAGACCCTTGGAGACAAGTCGGCTGGAGGCCGATGTATTGAATCTCGACGCAATTTGAGTGTTCCATCGGCATTAGGAGGCCCTGAACGTTATAATTAACGATCATTTTTGCGTCGGATTCGATAATCTAAACTCACAGGAGAACGACCATAAGGTGCCCGAGGCAGCAATAGACCCTTGGAGACAAGTCGGCTGGAGCCCGATGTATTGAATCTCGACGCAATTTGAGTGTTCCATCGTCATTACAAGGCCCTGAACGTTACAATTAACTATCATTTTTGCGTCGGATTCGAAAATCTAGATTCACAGGAGAACGACCATAAGGTGCCCGAGGCAGCAATAGACCCTTGGAGACAAGTCGGCTGGAGGCCGATGTATTGAATCTCGACGCAATTTGAGTGTTCCATCGTCATTACAAGGCCCTGAACGTTACAATTAACTATCATTTTTGCGTCGGATTCGAAAATCTAGACTCACAGGAGAACGACCATAAGGTGCCCGAGGCAGCAATAGACCCTTGGAGACAAGTCGGCTGGAGGACGATGTATTGAATCTCGACGCAATTTGAGTGTTCCATCGTCATTAGAAGGCCCTGAACGTTACAATTAACTATCATTTTTGCGTCGGATTCGAAAATCTAGACTCACAGGACAACGACCATAAGGTGCCCGAGGCAGCAGTAGACCCTTGGAGACAAATCGGCTGGAGGCCGATGTATTGAATCTCGACGCAATTAGAGTGTTCCATCGTCATTACAAGGCCCTGAACGTTACAATTAACTATCATTTTTGCGTCGGATTCGAAAATCTAGACTCACAGGAGAACGACCATAAGGTGCTTGAGGCAGCAATAGACCCTTGGAGACAAGTCGGCTGGAGGACGATGTATTGGATCGCGACGCAATTTGAGTCTTCTATCGTCATTAGGAGGCGCTGAACGTTACAATTCAGTATCACTTTTGCGTCGGATTCGAAAATCTAGACTCACAGGAGAAGGACCATGTGGTGCCCGAGGCAGCGATATCCCCTTGGAGACAAGTAGGCTGGAGGCCGATGTATTGAATCTCGACGCAATTTGAGTGTTCCATCGTCATTAGGAGGCGCTGAACGTTACAATTCACTATCATTTTTGCGTCGGATTCGAAAATCTAGACTCACAGGACAACGACCATAAGGTGCCCGAGGCAGCAATAGACCCTTGGAGACAAGTCGGCTGGAGGCCGATGTATTGAATCTCGACATAATTTGAGTGTTCCATCGGCATTAGAAGGCCCTGAACGTTATAATTAACTATCATTTTTGCGTCGGATTCGATAATCTAAACTCACAGGAGAACGACCATAAGGTGCCCGAGGCAGCAATAGACCCTTGGAGACAAGTCGGCTGGAGGCCGATGTATTGAATCTCGACGCAATTTGAGTGTTCCATCGTCATTAGGAGGCCCTGAACGTTACAATTAACTATCATTTTTCCGTCGGATTCGAAAATCTAGACTCACAGAAGAACGACCATAAGGTGCCCGATGCAGCAATAGACCCTTGGAGACAAGTCGGCTGGAGGCCGATGTATTGAATCTCGACGCAATTTGAGTGTTCCATCGGCATTAGGAGGCCCTGAACGTTACAATTAACTATCATTTTTGCGTCGGGTTCGAAAATCTAGACTCACAGGAGAACGACCATAAGGTGCCCGAGGCAGCAATAGACCCTTGGAGACAAGTCAGCTGGAGGCCGATGTATTGAATCTCGACGCAATTTGAGTGTTCCATCGGCATTAGGAGGCCCTGAACGTTACAATTAACTATCATTTTAGCGTCGGGTTCGAAAATCTAGACTCACAGGAGAACGACCATAAGGTGCCCGAGGCAGCAATAGACCCTTGGAGACAAGTCGGCTGGAGGACGATGTATTGAATCTCGACGCAATTTGAGAGTTCCATCGTCATTAGGCGGCCCTGAACGTTACAATTAACTATCATTTTTGCATCGCATTCGAAAATCTAGAATTACAAGAGAACGACCATAAAGTGCCCGAGGCAGCATTAGATCCTTGGAGACAAGTCGGCTGGAGGACGATGTATTGTATCTCGACGCAATTTGAGTGTTCCATCGTCATTAGAAGGCCCTGAACGTTACAATTAACTATCATTTTTGCGTCGGATTCGAAAATCTAGACTCACAGGAGAACGACCATAAGGTGCCCGAGGCAGCAATAGACCCTTGGAGACAAGTCGGCTGGAGGACGATGTATTGGATCGCGACGCAATTTGAGTCTTCTATCGTCATTAGGAGGCGCTGAACGTTACAATTCAATATCATTTTTGCGTCGGATTCGAAAATCTAGACTCACAGGAGAAGGATCATATTGTGCCCGAGACAGCAATATCCCCTTGGAGACAAGTCGGCTGGAGGACGATGTATTGAATCTCGACGCAATTTGAGTGTCCCATCGTCATTAGGAGGCCCTAAACCTTACAATTAACTATCATTTTTGCGTCGCATTCGATAATCTAAACTCACAGGAGAACGACCATAAGGTGCCCGAGGCAGCAATAGACCCTTGGAGACAAGTCGGCTGGAGGACGATGTATTGGATCGCGACGCAATTTGAGTCTTCTAACGTCATTAGGAGGCGCTGAACGTTACAATTCACTATCATTTTTGCGTCGGATTCGAAAATCTAGACTCACAGGAGAACGACCATAAGGTGCCCGAGGCAGCAATAGACCCTTGGAGACAAGTCGGCTGGAGGCCGATGTATTGGATCGCGACGCAATTTGAGTGTTCCATCGTCATTACAAGGCCCTGAACGTTACAATTAACTATCATTTTTGCGTCGGATTCGAAAATCTAGACTCACAGGAGAACGACCATAAGGTGCCCGAGGCAGCAATAGACCCTTGGAGACAAGTCGGCTGGAGGACGATGTATTGAATCTCGACGCAATTTGAGTGTTCCATCGTCATTAGAAGGCCCTGAACGTTACAATTAACTATCATTTTTGCGTCGGATTCGAAAATCTAGACTCACAGGACAACGACCATAAGGTGCCCGAGGCAGCAATAGACCCTTGGAGACAAGTCGGCTGGAGGCCGATGTATTGAATCTCGACGCAATTTGAGTGTTCCATCGGCATTAGGAGGCCCTGAACGTTATAATTAACGATCATTTTTGCGTCGGATTCGATAATCTAAACTCACAGGAGAACGACCATAAGGTGCCCGAGGCAGCAATAGACCCTTGGAGACAAGTCGGCTGGAAGCCGATGTATTAAATCTCGACGCAATTCGAGTGTTCCATCGTCATTACAAGGCCCTGAACGTTACAATTAACTATCATTTTTGCGTCGGATTCGAAAATCTAGACTCACAGGAGAACGACCATAAGGTGCCCGAGGCAGCAATAGACCCTTGGAGACAAGTCGGCTGGAGGCCGATGTATTGAATCTCGACGCAATTTGAGTGTTCCATCGTCATTACAAGGCCCTGAACGTTACAATTAACTATCATTTTTGCGTCGGATTCGAAAATCTAGACTCACAGGAGAACGACCATAAGGTGCCCGAGGCAGCAATAGACCCGAGGAGACAAGTCGGCTGGAGGACGATGTATTGAATCTCGACGCAATTTGAGTGTTCCATCGTCATTAGAAGGCCCTGAACGTTACAATTAACTATCATTTTTGCGTCGGATTCGAAAATCTAGACTCACAGGACAACGACCATAAGGTGCCCGAGGCAGCAATAGACCCTTGGAGACAAGTCGGCTGGAGGCCGATGTATTGAATCTCGACGCAATTAGAGTGTTCCATCGTCATTACAAGGCCCTGAACGTTACAATTAACTATCATTTTTGCGTCGGATTCGAAAATCTAGACTCACAGGAGAACGACCATAAGGTGCCCGAGGCAGCAATAGACCCTTGGAGACAAGTCGGCTGGAGGACGATGTATTGGATCGCGACGCAATTTGAGTCTTCTATCGTCATTAGGAGGCGCTGAACGTTACAATTCACTATCACTTTTGCGTCGGATTCGAAAATCTAGACTCACAGGAGAAGGACCATGTGGTGCCCGAGGCAGCGATATCCCCTTGGAGACAAGTAGGCTGGAGGCCGATGTATTGAATCTCGACGCAATTTGAGTGTTCCATCGTCATTAGGAGCCGCTGAACGTTACAATTCACTATCATTTTTGCGTCGGATTCGAAAATCTAGACTCACAGGACAACGACCATAAGGTGCCCGAGGCAGCAATAGACCCTTGGAGACAAGTCGGCTGGAGGCCGATGTATTGAATCTCGACATAATTTGAGTGTTCCATCGGCATTAGGAGGCCCTGAACGTTATAATGAATTATCATTTTTGCGTCGGATTCGAAAATCTAGACTCACAGGAGAAGGATCATATTGTGCCCGAGACAGCAATATCCCCTTGGAGACAAGTCGGCTGGAGGACGATGTATTGAATCTTGACGCAATTTGAGTGTCCCATCGTCATTAGGAGGCCCTAAACCTTACAATTAACTATCATTTTTGCGTCGCATTCGATAATCTAAACTCACAGGAGAACGACCATAAGGTGCCCGAGGCAGCAATAGACCCTTGGAGACAAGTCGGCTGGAGGACGATGTATTGGATCGCGACGCAATTTGAGTCTTCTATCGTCAATAGGAGGCGCTGAACGTTACAATTCACTATCATTTTTGCGTCGGATTCGAAAATCTAGACTCACAGGAGAACGACCATAAGGTGCCCGAGGCAGCAATAGACCCTTGGAGACAAGTCGGCTGGAGGCCGATGTATTGGATCGCGACGCAATTTGAGTGTTCCATCGTCATTACAAGGCCCTGAACGTTACAATTAACTATCATTTTTGCGTCGGATTCGAAAATCTAGACTCACAGGAGAACGACCATAAGGTGCCCGAGGCAGCAATAGACCCTTGGAGACAAGTCGGCTGGAGGACGATGTATTGAATCTCGACGCAATTTGAGTGTTCCATCGTCATTAGAAGGCCCTGAACGTTACAATTAACTATCATTTTTGCGTCGGATTCGATAATCTAAACTCACAGGAGAACGACCATAAGGTGCCCGAAGCAGCAATAGACCCTTGGAACAAGTCGGCTGGAGGCCGATGTATTGAATCTCGACGCAATTTGAGTGTTCCATCGTCATTACAAGGCCCTGAACGTTACAATTAACTATCATTTTTGCGTCGGATTCGAAAATCTAGACTCACAGGAGAACGACCATAAGGTGCCCGAGGCAGCAATAGACCCTTGGAGACAAGTCGGCTGGAGGACGATGTATTGATTCTCGACGCAATTTGAGTGTTCCATCGTCATTAGAAGGCCCTGAACGTTACAATTAACTATCATTTTTGCGTCGGATTCGAAAATCTAGACTCACAGGACAACGACCATAAGGTGCCCGAGGCAGCAATAGACCCTTGGAGACAAGTCGGCTGGAGGCCGATGTATTGAATCTCGACGCAATTTGAGTGTTCCATCGGCATTAGGAGGCCCTGAACGTTATAATTAACTATCATTTTTGCGTCGGATTCGATAATCTAAACTCACAGGAGAACGACCATAAGGTGCCCGAGGCAGCAATAGACCCTTGGAGACAAGTCGGCTGGAGGCCGATGTATTGAATCTCGACGCAATTTGAGTGTTCCATCGGCATTAGGAGGCCCTGAACGTTACAATTAACTATCATTTTTGCGTCGGATTCGAAAATCTAGACTCACAGGACAACGACCATAAGGTGCCCGAGGCAGCAATAGACCCTTGGAGACAAGTCGGCTGGAGGACGATGTATTGGATCGCGACGCAAATTGAGTCTTCTATCGTCATTAGGAGGCGCTGAACGTTACAATTCACTATCATTTTTGCGTCGGATTCGAAAATCTAGACTCACAGGAGAAGGACCATGTGGTGCCCGAGGCAGCGACATCCCCTTGGAGACAAGTAGGCTGGAGGCCGATGTATTGAATCTCGACGCAATTTGAGTGTTCCATCGTCATTAGAAGGCCCTGAACGTTACAATTAACTATCATTTTTGCGTCGGATTCGAAAATCTAGACTCACAGGACAACGACCATAAGGTGCCCGAGGCAGCAATAGACCCTTGGAGACAAGTCGGCTGGAGGCCGATGTATTGAATCTCGACGCAATTTGAGTGTTCCATCGGCATTAGGAGGCCCTGAACGTTATAATTAACGATCATTTTTGCGTCGGATTCGATAATCTAAACTCACAGGAGAACGACCATAAGGTGCCCGAGGCAGCAATAGACCCTTGGAGACAAGTCGGCTGGAGGCCGATGTATTGAATCTCGACGCAATTTGAGTGTTCCATCGTCATTACAAGGCCCTGAACGTTACAATTAACTATCACTTTTGCGTCGGATTCGAAAATCTAGACTCACAGGAGAAGGACCATGTGGTGCCCGAGGCAGCGATATCCCCTTGGAGACAAGTAGGCTGGAGGCCGATGTATTGGATCGCGACGCAATTTGAGTGTTCCATCGTCATTACAAGGCCCTGAACGTTACAATTAACTATCATTTTTGCATCGGATTCGAAAATCTAGAATTACAAGAGAACGACCATAAAGTGCCCGAGGCAGCATTAGATCCTTGGAGACAAGTCGGCTGGAGGACGATGTATTGTATCTCGACGCAATTTGAGTGTTCCATCGTCATTAGAAGGCCCTGAACGTTACAATTAACTATCATTTTTGCGTCGGATTCGAAAATCTAGACTCACAGGAGAACGACCGTAAGGTGCCCGAGGCAGCAATAGACCCTTGGAGACAAGTCGGCTGGAGGACGATGTATTGGATCGCGACGCAATTTGAGTCTTCTATCGTCATTAGGAGGCGCTGAACGTTACAATTCACTATCATTTTTGCGTCGGATTCGAAAATCTAGACTCACAGGAGAAGGATCATATTGTGCCCGAGACAGCAATATCCCCTTGGAGACAAGTCGGCTGGAGTACGATGTATTGAATCTCGACGCAATTTGAGTGTCCCATCGTCATTAGGAGGCCCTAAACCTTACAATTAACTATCATTTTTGCGTCGCATTCGATAATCTAAACTCACAGGAGAACGACCATAAGGTGCCCGAGGCAGCAATAGACCCTTGGAGACAAGTCGGCTGGAGGACGATGTATTGGATCGCGACGCAATTTGAGTCTTCTATCGTCATTAGGAGGCGCTGAACGTTACAATTCACTATCATTTTTGCGTCGGATTCGAAAATCTAGACTCACAGGAGAACGACCATAAGGTGCCCGAGGCAGCAATAGACCCTTGGAGACAAGTCGGCTGGAGGCCGATGTATTGGATCGCGACGCAATTTGAGTGTTCCATCGTCATTACAAGGCCCTGAACGTTACAATTAACTATCATTTTTGCGTCGGATTCGAAAATCTAGACTCACAGGAGAACGACCATAAGGTGCCCGAGGCCGCAATAGACCCTTGGAGACAAGTCGGCTGGAGGACGATGTATTGAATCTCGACGCAATTTAAGTGTTCCATCGTCATTAGAAGGCCCTGAACGTTATAATTAACTATCATTTTTGCGTCGGATTCGATAATCTAAACTCACAGGAGAACGACCATAAGGTGCCCGAAGCAGCAATAGACCCTTGGAACAAGTCGGCTGGAGGCCGATGTATTGAATCTCGACGCAATTTGAGTGTTCCATCGTCATTACAAGTTCCTGAACGTTACAATTAACTAACATTTTTGCGTCGGATTCGAAAATCTAGACTCACAGGAGAACGACCATAAGGTGCCCGAGGCAGCAATAGACCCTTGGAGACAAGTCGGCTGGAGGACGATGTATTGATTCTCGGCGCAATTTGAGTGTTCCATCGTCATTAGAAGGCCCTGAACGTTACAATTAACTATCATTTTTGCGTCGGATTCGAAAATCTAGACTCACAGGACAACGACCATAAGGTGCCCGAGGCAGCAATACACCCTTGGAGACAAGTCGGCTGGAGGCCGATGTATTGAATCTCGACGCAATTTGAGTGTTCCATCGGCATTAGGAGGCCCTGAACGTTATAATTAACTATCATTTTTGCGTCGGATTCGATAATCTAAACTCACAGGAGAACGACCATAAGGTGCCCGAGGCAGCAATAGACCCTTGGAGACAAGTCGGCTGGAGGCCGATGTATTGAATCTCGACGCAATTTGAGTGTTCCATCGGCATTAGGAGGCCCTGAACGTTACAATTAACTATCATTTTTGCGTCGGATTCGAAAATCTAGACTCACAGGTCAACGACCATAAGGTGCCCGAGGCAGCAATAGACCCTTGGAGACAAGTCGGCTGGAGGACGATGTATTGAATCCCGACGCAATTTGAGTGTTCCATCGTCATTAGAAGGCCCTGAACGTTACAATTAACTATCATTTTTGCGTCGGATTCGAAAATCTAGACTCACAGGACAACGACCATAAGGTGCCCGAGGCAGCAATAGACCCTTGGAGACAAGTCGGCTGGAGGACGATGTATTGGATCGCGACGCAATTTGAGTCTTCTATCGTCATTAGGAGGCGCTGAACGTTACAATTCACTATCATTTTTGCGTCGGATTCGAAAATCTATACTCACAGGAGAAGGACCATGTGGTGCCCGAGGCAGCGATATCCCCTTGGAGACAAGTAGGCTGGAGGCCGATGTATTGAATCTCGACGCAATTTGAGTGTTCCATCGTCATTAGAAGGCCCTGAACGTTACAATTAACTACCATTTTTGCGTCGGATTCGAAAATCTAGACTCACAGGACAACGACCATAAGGTGCCCGAGGCAGCAATAGACCCTTGGAGACAAGTCGGCTGGAGGCCGATGTATTGAATCTCGACGCAATTTGAGTGTTCCATCGGCATTAGGAGGCCCTGAACGTTATAATTAACTATCATTTTTGCGTCGGATTCGATAATCTAAACTCACAGGAGAACGACCATAAGGTGCCCGAGGCAGCAATAGACCCTTGGAGACAAGTCGGCTGGAGGCCGATGTATTGAATCTCGACGCAATTTGAGTGTTCCATCGTCATTAGGAGGCCCTGAACGTTATAATTAACTATCATTTTTGCGTCGGATTCGAAAATCTAAACTCACAGGAGAACGACCATAAGGTGCCCGAGGCAGCAATAGACCCTTGGAGACAAGTCGGCTGGAGGCCGATGTATTGAATCTCGACCCAATTTGAGTGTTCCATCGGCATTAGGAGGCCCTGAACGTTATAATTAACTATCATTTTTGCGTCGGATTCGATAATCTAAACTCACAGGAGAACGACCATAAGGTGCCCGAGGCAGCAATAGACCCTTGGAGACAAGTCGGCTGGAGGCCGATGTATTGAATCTCGACGCAATTTGAGTGTTCCATCATCATTAGGAGGCCCTGAACGTTACAATTAACTATCATTTTTGCGTCGGGTTCGAAAATCTAGACTCACAGGAGAACGACCATAAGGTGCCCGAGGCAGCAATAGACCCTTGGAGACAAGTCGGCTGGAGGACGATGTATTGAATCTCGACGCAATTTGAGTGTTCCATCGTCATTAGAAGGCCCTGAACGTTACAATTAACTATAATTTTTGCGTCGGATTCGAAAATCTAGACTCACAGGACAACGACCATAAGGTGCCCGAGGCAGCAAAAGACCCTTGGAGACAAGTCGGCTGGAGGCCGATGTATTGAATCTCGACGCAATTTGAGTGTTCCATCGTCATTACAAGGCCCTGAACGTTACAATTAACTATCATTTTTGCGTCGGATTCGAAAATCTAGACTCACAGGAGAACGACCATAAGGTGCCCGAGGCAGCAATAGACCCTTGGAGACAAGTCGGCTGGAGGACGATGTATTGGATCGCGACGCAATTTGAGTCTTCTATCGTCATTAGGAGGCGCTGAACGTTACAATTCACTATCATTTTTGCGTCGGATTCGAAAATCTAGACTCACAGGAGAAGGACCATGTGGTGCCCGAGGCAGCGATATCCCCTTGGAGACAAGTAGGCTGGAGGCCGATGTATTGAATCTCGACGCAATTTGAGTGTTCCATCGTCATTAGAAGGCCCTGAACGTTACAATTAACTATCATTTTTGCGTCGGATTCGAAAATCTAGACTCACAGGACAACGACCATAAGGTGCCCGAGGCAGCAATAGACCCTTGGAGACAAGTCGGCTGGAGGCCGATGTATTGGATCGCGACGCAATTTGAGTGTTCCATCGGCATTAGGAGGCCCTGAACGTTATAATTAACTATAATTTTTGCGTCGGATTCGATAATCTAAACTCACAGGAGAACGACCATAAGGTGCCCGAGGCAGCAATTGATCCTTGGAGACAAGTCGGCTGGAGGCCGATGTATTGAATCTCGACGCAATTTGAGTGTTCCATCGTCATTACAAGGCCCTGAACGTTACAATTAACTATCATTTTTGCGTCGGATTCGAAAATCTAGACTCACAGGAGAACGACCATAAGGTGCCCGAGGCAGCAATAGACCCTTGGAGACAAGTCGGCTGGAGGACGATGTATTGAATCTCGACGCAATTTGAGTGTTCCATCGTCATTAGAAGGCCCTGAACGTTACAATTAACTATCATTTTTGCGTCGGATTCGAAAATCTAGACTCACAGGACAACGACCATAAGGTGCCCGAGGCAGCAATAGACCCTTGGAGACAAGTCGGCTGGAGGACGATGTATTGGATCGCGACGCAATTTGAGTCTTCTATCGTCATTAGGAGGCGCTGAACGTTACAATTCACTATCATTTTTGCGTCGGATTCGAAAATCTAGACTCACAGGAGAACGACCATAAGGTGCCCGATGCAGCAATAGACCCTTGGAGACAAGGCGGCTGGAGGCCGATGTATTGAATCTCGACGCAATTTGAGTGTTCCATCGGCATTAGGAGGCCCTGAACGTTACAATTAACTATCATTTTTGCGTCGGGTTCGAAAATCTAGAGTCACAGGAGAACGACCATAAGGTGCCCGAGGAAGCAATAGACCCTTGGAGACAAGTCGGCTGGAGGCCGATGTATTGAATCTCGACGCAATTTGAGTGTTCCATCGGCATTAGGAGGCCCTGAACGTTACAATTAACTATCATTTTAGCGTCGGGTTCGAAAATCTAGACTCACAGGAGAACGACCATAAGGTGCCCGAGGCAGCAATAGACCCTTGGAGACAAGTCGGCTGGAGGACGATGTATTGAATCTCGACGCAATTTGAGAGTTCCATCGTCATTAGGCGGCCCTGAACGTTACAATTAACTATCATTTTTGCGTCGGATTCGATAATCTAAACTCACAGGAGAACGACCATAAGGTGCCCGAGGCAGCAATAGACCCTTGGAGACAAGTCGGCTGGAGGACGATGTATTGGATCGCGACGCAATTTGAGTCTTCTATCGTCATTAGGAGGCGCTGAACGTTACAATTCACTATCATTTTTGCGTCGGATTTGAAAATCTAGACTCACAGGAGAACGACCATAATGTGCCCGAGGCAGCAATAGACCCTTGGAGACAAGTCGGCTGGAGGACGATGTATTGGATCGCGACGCAATTTGAGTCTTCTATCGTCATTAGGAGGCGCTGAACGTTACAATTCACTATCATTTTTGCGTCAGATTCGAAAATCTATACTCACAGGAGAAGGACCATGTGGTGCCCGAGGCAGCGATATCCCCTTGGAGACAAGTAGGCTGGAGGCCGATGTATTGAATCTCGACGCAATTTGAGTGTTCCATCGTCATTAGAAGGCCCTGAACGTTACAATTAACTATCATTTTTGCGCCGGATTCGAAAATCTAGACTCACAGGACAACGACCATAAGGTGCCCGAGGCAGCAATAGACCCTTGGAGACAAGTCGGCTGGAGGCCGATGTATTGAATCTCGACGCAATTAGAGTGTTCCATCGGCATTAGGAGGCCCTGAACGTTATAATTAACGATCATTTTTGCGTCGGATTCGATAATCTAAACTCACAGGAGAACGACCACAAGGTGCCCGAGGCAGCAATAGACCCTTGGAGACAAGTCGGCTGGAGGCCGATGTATTGAATCTCGACGCAATTTGAGTGTTCCATCGGCATTAGGAGGCCCTGAACGTTACAATTAACTATCATTTTTGCGTCGGGTTCGAAAATCTAGACTCACAGGAGAACGACCATAAGGTGCCCGAGGCAGCAATAGACCCTTGGAGACAAGTCGGCTGGAGGCTGATGTATTGAATCTCGACGCAATTTGAGTGTTCCATCGGCATTAGGAGGCCCTGAACGTTATAATTAACGATCATTTTTGCGTCGGATTCGATAATCTAAACTCACAGGAGAACGACCATAAGGTGCCCGAGGCAGCAATAGACCCTTGGAGACAAGTCGGCTGGAGGCCGATGTATTGAATCTCGACGCAATTTGAGTGTTCCATCGGCATTAGGAGGCCCTGAACGTTACAATTAACTATCATTTTTGCGTCGGGTTCGAAAATCTAGACTCACAGGAGAACGACCATAAGGTGCCCGAGGCAGCAATAGACCCTTGGAGACAAGTCGGCTGGAGGCCGATGTATTGAATCTCGACGCAATTTCAGTGTTCCATCGGCATTAGAAGGCCCTGAACGTTACAATTAACTATCATTTTTGCGTCGGATTCGAAAATCTAGACTCACAGGAGAACGACCATAAGGTGCCCGAGGCAGCAATAGACCCTTGGAGACAAGACGGCTGGAGGACGATGTATTGGATCGCGACGCAATTTGAGTCTTCTATCGTCATTAGGAGGCGCTGAACGTTACAATTCACTATCATTTTTGCGTCGGATTCGAAAATCTAGACTCACAGGAGAAGGACCATGTGGTGCCCGAGGCAGCGATATCCCCTTGGAGACAAGTAGGCTGGAGGCCGATGTATTGAATCTCGACGCAATTTGAGTGTTCCATCGGCATTAGGAGGCCCTGAACGTTATAATTAACTATCATTTTTGCGTCGGATTCGATAATCTAAACTCACAGGAGAACGACCATAAGGTGTCCGAGGCAGCAATAGACCCTTGGAGACAAGTCGGCTGGAGGCCGATGTATTGAATCTCGACGCAATTTGAGTGTTCCATCGGCATTAGGAGGCCCTGAACGTTACAATTAACTATCATTTTTGCGTCGGGTTCGAAAATCTAGAGTCACAGGAGAACGACCATAAGGTGCCCGAGGCAGCAATAGACCCTTGGAGACAAGTCGGCTGGAGGCCGATGTATTGAATCTCGACGCAATTTGAGTGTTCCATCGGCATTAGGAGGCCCTGAACGTTACAATTAACTATCATTTTAGCGTCGGGTTCGAAAATCTAGACTCACAGGAGAACGACCATAAGGTGCCCGAGGCAGCAATAGACCCTTGGAGACAAGTCGGCTGGAGGACGATGTATTGAATCTCGACGCAATTTGAGAGTTCCATCGTCATTAGGCGGCCCTGAACGTTACAATTAACTATCATTTTTGCGTCGGATTCGATAATCTAAACTCACAGGAGAACGACCATAAGGTGCCCGAGGCAGCAATAGACCCTTGGAGACAAGTCGGCTGGAGGACGATGTATTGGATCGCGACGCAATTTGAGTCTTCTATCGTCATTAGGAGGCGCTGAACGTTACAATTCACTATCATTTTTGCGTCGGATTTGAAAATCTAGACTCACAGGAGAACGACCATAATGTGCCCGAGGCAGCAATAGACCCTTGGAGACAAGTCGGCTGGAGGACGATGTATTGGATCGCGACGCAATTTGAGTCTTCTATCGTCATTAGGAGGCGCTGAACGTTACAATTCACTATCATTTTTGCGTCAGATTCGAAAATCTATACTCACAGGAGAAGGACCATGTGGTGCCCGAGGCAGCGATATCCCCTTGGTGACAAGTAGGCTGGAGGCCGATGTATTGAATCTCGACGCAATTTGAGTGTTCCATCGTCATTAGAAGGCCCTGAACGTTACAATTAACTATCATTTTTGCGCCGGATTCAAAAATCTAGACTCACAGGACAACGACCATAAGGTGCCCGAGGCAGCAATAGACCCTTGGAGACAAGTCGGCTGGAGGCCGATGTATTGAATCTCGACGCAATTTGAGTGTTCCATCGGCATTAGGAGGCCCTGAACGTTATAATTAACGATCATTTTTGCGTCGGATTCGATAATCTAAACTCACAGGAGAACGACCACAAGGTGCCCGAGGCAGCAATGGACCCTTGGAGACAAGTCGGCTGGAGGCCGATGTATTGAATCTCGACGCAATTTGAGTGTTCCATCGGCATTAGGAGGCAATGAACGTTACAATTAACTATCATTTTTGCGTCGGGTTCGAAAATCTAGACTCACAGGAGAACGACCATAAGGTGCCCGAGGCAGCAATAGACCCTTGGAGACAAGTCGGCTGGAGGACGATGTATTGGATCGCGACGCAATTTGAGTCTTCTATCGTCATTAGGAGGCGCTGAACGTTACAATTCACTATCATTTTTGCGTCGGATTCGAAAATCTAGACTCACAGGAGAAGGATCATATTGTGCCCGAGACAGCAATATCCCCTTGGAGACAAGTCGGCTGGTGGACGATGTATTGAATCTCGACGCAATTTGAGTGTCCCATCGTCATTAGGAGGCCCTAAACCTTACAATTAACTATCATTTTTGCGTCGGATTCGATAATCTAAACTCACAGGAGAACGAACGACCATAAGGTGCCCGAGGCAGCAATAGACCCTTGGAGACAAGTCGGCTGGAGGACGATGTATTGGATCGCGACGCAATTTGAGTCTTCTATCGTCATTAGGAGGCGCTGAACGTTACAATTCACTATCATTTTTGCGTCGGATTCGAAAATCTAGACTCACAGGAGAACGACCATAATGTGCCCGAGGCAGCAATAGACCCTTGGAGACAAGTCGGCTGGAGGACGATGTATTGGATCGCGACGCAATTTAAGTCTTCTATCGTCATTAGGAGGCGCTGAACGTTACAATTCACTATCATTTTTGCGTCGGATTCGAAAATCTATACTCACAGGAGAAGGACCATGTGGTGCCTGAGGCAGCGATATCCCCTTGGAGACAAGTAGGCTGGAGGCCGATGTATTGAATCTCGACGCAATTTGAGTGTTCCATCGTCATTAGAAGGCCCTGAACGTTACAATTAACTATCATTTTTGCGTCGGATTCGAAAATCTAGACTCACAGGACAACAACCATAAGGTGCCCGAGGCAGCAATAGACCCTTGGAGACAAGTCGGCTGGAGGCCGATGTATTGAATCTCGACGCAATTTGAGTGTTCCATCGGCATTAGGAGGCCCTGAACGTTATAATTAACGATCATTTTTGCGTCGGATTCGATAATCTAAACTCACAGGAGAACGACCATAAGGTGCCCGAGGCAGCAATAGACCCTTGGAGACAAGTCGGCTGGAGGCCGATGTATTGAATCTCGACGCAATTTGAGTGTTCCATCGGCATTAGGAGGCCCTGAACGTTACAATTAACTATCATTTTTGCGTCGGGTTCGAAAATCTAGACTCACAGGAGAACGACCATAAGGTGCCCGAGGCAGCAATAGACCCTTGGAGACAAGTCGGCTGGAGGCCGATGTAATGAATCTCGACGCAATTTGAGTGTTCCATCGGCATTAGGAGGCCCTGAACGTTACAATTAACTATCATTTTTGCGTCGGATTCGAAAATCTAGACTCACAGGAGAACGACCATAAGGTGCCCGAGGCAGCAATAGACCCTTGGAGACAAGACGGCTGGAGGACGATGTATTGGATCGCGACGCAATTTGAGTCTTCTATCGTCATTAGGAGGCGCTGAACGTTACAATTCACTATCATTTTTGCGTCGGATTCGAAAATCTAGACTCACAGGAGAAGGACCATGTGGTGCCCGAGGCAGCGATATCCCATTAGAGACAAGTAGGCTGGAGGCCGATGTATTGAATCTCGACGCAATTTGAGTGTTCCATCGGCATTAGGAGGCCCTGAACGTTATAATTAACTATCATTTTTGCGTCGGATTCGATAATCTAAACTCACAGGAGAACGACCATAAGGTGCCCGAGGCAGCAATAGACCCTTGGAGACAAGTCGGCTGGAGGCCGATGTATTGAATCTCGACGCAATTTGAGTGTTCCATCGGCATTAGGAGGCCCTGAACGTTACAATTAACTATCATTTTTGCGTCGGGTTCGAAAATCTAGACTCACAGGAGAACGACCATAAGGTGCCCGAGGCAGCAATAGACCCTTGGAGACAAGTCGGCTGGAGGACGATGTATTGAATCTCGACGCAATTTGAGTGTTCCATCGTCATTAGAAGGCCCTGAACGTTACAATTAACTATCATTTTTGCGTCGGATTCGAAAATCTAGACTCACAGGACAACGACCATAAGGTGCCCGAGGCAGCAAAAGACCCTTGGAGACAAGTCGGCTGGAGGCCGATGCATTGAATCTCGACGCAATTTGAGTGTTCCATCGTCATTACAAGGCCCTGAACGTTACAATTAACTATCATTTTTGCGTCGGATTCGAAAATCTAGACTCACAGGAGAACGACCATAAGGTGCCCGAGGCAGCAATAGACCCTTGGAGACAAGTCGGCTGCAGGACGATGTATTGGATCGCGACGCAATTTGAGTCTTCTATCGTCATTAGGAGGCGCTGAACGTTGCAATTCACTATCGTTTTTGCGTCGGATTCGAAAATCTATACTCACAGGAGAAGGACCATGTGGTGCCCGAGGCAGCGATATCCCCTTGGAGACAAGTAGGCTGGAGGCCGATGTATTGAATCTCGACGCAGTTTGAGTGTTCCATCGGCATTAGGAGGCCCTGAACGTTATAATTAACTATCTTTTTTGCGTCGGATTCGATAATCTAAACTCACAGGAGAACGACCATAAGGTGCCCGAGGCAGCAATAGACCCTTGGAGACAAGTCGGCTGGAGGCCGATGTATTGAATCTCGACGCAATTTGAGTGTTCCATCGGCATTAGGAGGCCCTGAACGTTACAATTAACTATCATTTTTGCGTCGGGTTCGAAAATCTAGACTCACAGGAGAACGACCATAAGGTGCCCGAGGCAGCAATAGACCCTTGGAGACAAGTCGGCTGGAGGACGATGTATTGAATCTCGACGCAATTTGAGTGTTCCATCGTCATTAGAAGGCCCTGAACGTTACAATTAACTATCATTTTTGCGTCGGATTCGAAAATCTAGACTCACAGGAGAACGACCATAAGGTGCCCGAGGCAGCAATAGACCCTTGGAGACAAGTCGGCTGGAGGACGATGTATTGGATCGCGACGCAATTTGAGTCTTCTATCGTCATTAGGAGGCGCTGAACGTTACAATTCACTATCATTTTTGCGTCGGATTCGAAAATCTAGACTCACAGGAGAAGGACCATGTGGTGCCCGAGGCAGCGATATTCCCTTGGAGACAAGTAGGCTGGAGGCCGATGTATTGAATCTCGACGCAATTTGAGTGTTCCATCGTCATTAGAAGGCCCTGAACGTTACAATTAACTATCATTTTTGCGTCGGATTCGAAAATCTAGACTCACAGGACAACGACCATAAGGTGCCCGAGGCAGCAATAGACCCTTGGAGACAAGTCGGCTGGAGGCCGATGTATTGAATCTCGACATAATTTGAGTGTTCCATCGGCATTAGGAGGCCCTGAACGTTATAATTAACTATCATTTTTGCGTCGGATTCGATAATCTAAACTCACAGGAGAACGACCATAAGGTGCCCGAGGCAGCAATAGACCCATGGAGACAAGTCGGCTGGAGGCCGATGTATTGAATCTCGACGCAATTTGAGTGTTCCATCGTCATTACAAGGCCCTGAACGTTACAATTAACTATCATTTTTGCGTCGGGTTCGAAAATCTAGGCTCACAGGAGAACGACCATAAGGTGCCCGAGGCAGTAATAGACCCTTGGAGACAAGTCGGCTGGAGGCCGATGTATTGAATCTCGACGCAATTTGAGTGTTCCATCGGCATTAGGAGGCCCTGAACGTTACAATTAACTATCATTTTAGCGTCGGGTTCGAAAATCTAGACTCGCAGGAGAACGACCATAAGGTGCCCGAGGCAGCAATAGACCCTTGGAGACAAGTCGGCTGGAGGACGATGTATTGAATCTCGACGCAATTTGAGAGTTCCATCGTCATTAGGCGGCCCTGAACGTTACAATTAACTATCATTTTTGCGTCGGATTCGAAAATCTAGAATTAGTAGAGAAAGACCATAAAGTGCCCGAGGCAGCATTAGATCCTTGGAGACAAGTCGGCTGGAGGACGATGTATTGTATCTCGACGCAATTTGAGTGTTCCATCGTCATTACAAGGCCCTGAACGTTACAATTAACTATCATTTTTTCGTCGGATTCGAAAATCTAGACTCACAGGAGAACGACCATAAGGTGCCCGAGGCAGCAATAGACCCTTGGAGACTAGTCGGCTGGAGGACGATGTATTGGATCGCGACGCAATTTGAGTCTTCTATCGTCATTAGGAGGCGCTGAACGTTACAATTCACTATCATTTTTGCGTCGGATTCGAAAATCTAGACTCACAGGAGAATTACCATGTGGTGCCCGAGGCAGCGATATCCCCTTGGAGACAAGTAGGCTGGAGGCCGATGTATTGAATCTCGACGCAATTTGAGTGTTCCATCGTCATTAGAAGGCCCTGAACGTTACAATTAACTATCATTTTTGCGTCGGATTCGAAAATCTAGACTCACAGGACAACGACCATAAGGTGCCCGGGGCAGCAATAGACCCTTGGAGACAAGTCGGCTGGAGGACGATGTATTGGATCGCGACGCAATTTGAGTCTTCTATCGTCATTAGGAGGCGCTGAACGTTACAATTCACTATCATTTTTGCGTCGGATTCGGAAATCTAGACTCACAGGAGAAGTACCATGTGGTGCCCGAGGCAGCGATATCCCCTTGGAGACAAGTAGGCTGGAGGCCGATGTATTGAATCTCGACGAAATTTGAGTGTTCCATCGGCATTAGGAGGCCCTGAACGTTATAATTAACTATCATTTTTGTGTCGGATTCGATAATCTAAACTCACAGGAGAACGACCATAAGGTGCCCGAGGCAGCAATAGACCCTTGGAGACAAGTCGGCTGGAGGCCGATGTATTGAATCTCGACCCAATTTGAGTGTTCCATCGGCATTAGGAGGCCCTGAACGTTACAATTAACTATCATTTTTGCGTCGGGTTCGAAAATCTAGACTCACAGGAGAACGACCATAAGGTGCCCGAGGCAGCAATAGACCCTTGGAGACAAGTCGGCTGGAGGACGATGTATTGAATCTCGACGCAATTTGAGTGTTCCATCGTCATTAGAAGGCCCTGAACGTTACAATTAACTATCATTTTTGCGTCGGATTCGAAAATCTAGACTCACAGGACAACGACCATAAGGAGCCCGAGGCAGCAATAGACCCTTGGAGACAAGTCGGCTGGAGGCCGATGTATTGAATCTCGACGCAATTTGAGTGTTCCATCGTCATTACAAGGCCCTGAACATTACAATTAACTATCATTTTTGCGTCGGATTCGAATATCTAGACTCACAGGAGAACGACCATAAGGTGCCCGAGGCAGCAATAGACCCTTGGAGACAAGTCGGCTGGAGGACGATGTATTGGATCGCGACGCAATTTGAGTCTTCTATCGTCATTAGGAGGCGCTGAACGTTACAATTCACTATCATTTTTGCGTCGGATTCGAAAATCTAGACTCACAGGAGAACGACCATAAGGTGCCCGAGGCAGCAATAGACCCTTGGAGACAAGTCGGCTGGAGGACGAAGTATTGGATCTCGACGCAATTTGAGTGTTCCATCGTCATTAGAAGGCCCTGAACGTTACAATTAACTATCATTTTTGCGTCGGGTTCGAAAATCTAGACTCACAGGAGAACGACCATAAGGTGCCCGAGGCAGCAATAGACCCTTGGAGACAAGTCGGCTGGAGGACGATGTATTGGATCGCGACGCAATTTGAGTCTTCTATCGTCATTAGGAGGCGCTGAACGTTGCAATTCACTATGGTTTTTGCGTCGGATTCGAAAATCTATACTCACAGGAGAAGGACCATGTGGTGCCCGAGGCAGCGATATCCCCTTGGAGACAAGTAGGCTGGAGGCCGATGTATTGAATCTCGACGCAGTTTGAGTGTTCCATCGGCATTAGGAGGCCCTGAACGTTATAATTAACTATCTTTTTTGCGTCGGATTCGATAATCTAAACTCACAGGAGAACGACCAAAAGGTGCCCGAGGCAGCAATAGACCCTTGGAGACAAGTCGGCTGGAGGCCGATGTATTGAATCTCGACGCAATTTGAGTGTTCCATCGGCATTAGGAGGCCCTGAACGTTACAATTAACTATCATTTTTGCGTCGGGTTCGAAAATCTAGACTCACAGGAGAACGACCATAAGGTGCCCGAGGCAGCAATAGACCCTTGGAGACAAGTCGGCTGGAGGACGATGTATTGAATCTCGACGCAATTTGAGTGTTCCATCGTCATTAGAAGGCCCTGAACGTTACAATTAACTATCATTTTTGCGTCGGATTCGAAAATCTAGACTCACAGGAGAACGACCATAAGGTGCCCGAGGCAGCAATAGACCCTTGGAGACAAGTCGGCTGGAGGACGATGTATTGGATCGCGACGCAATTTGAGTCTTCTATCGTCATTAGGAGGCGCTGAACGTTACAATTCACTATCATTTTTGCGTCGGATTCGAAAATCTAGACTCACAGGAGAAGGACCATGTGGTGCCCGAGGCAGCGATATTCCCTTGGAGACAAGTAGGCTGGAGGCCGATGTATTGAATCTCGACGCAATTTGAGTGTTCCATCGTCATTAGAAGGCCCTGAACGTTACAATTAACTATCATTTTTGCGTCGGATTCGAAAATCTAGACTCACAGGACAACGACCATAAGGTGCCCGAGGCAGCAATAGACCCTTGGAGACAAGTCGGCTGGAGGCCGATGTATTGAATCTCGACATAATTTGAGTGTTCCATCGGCATTAGGAGGCCCTGAACGTTATAATTAACTATCATTTTTGCGTCGGATTCGATAATCTAAACTCACAGGAGAACGACCATAAGGTGCCCGAGGCAGCAATAGACCCATGGAGACAAGTCGGCTGGAGGCCGATGTATTGAATCTCGACGCAATTTGAGTGTTCCATCGTCATTACAAGGCCCTGAACGTTACAATTAACTATCATTTTTGCGTCGGGTTCGAAAATCTAGGCTCACAGGAGAACGACCATAAGGTGCCCGAGGCAGTAATAGACCCTTGGAGACAAGTCGGCTGGAGGCCGATGTATTGAATCTCGACGCAATTTGAGTGTTCCATCGGCATTAGGAGGCCCTGAACGTTACAATTAACTATCATTTTAGCGTCGGGTTCGAAAATCTAGACTCGCAGGAGAACGACCATAAGGTGCCCGAGGCAGCAATAGACCCTTGGAGACAAGTCGGCTGGAGGACGATGTATTGAATCTCGACGCAATTTGAGAGTTCCATCGTCATTAGGCGGCCCTGAACGTTACAATTAACTATCATTTTTGCGTCGGATTCGAAAATCTAGAATTAGTAGAGAAAGACCATAAAGTGCCCGAGGCAGCATTAGATCCTTGGAGACAAGTCGGCTGGAGGACGATGTATTGTATCTCGACGCAATTTGAGTGTTCCATCGTCATTACAAGGCCCTGAACGTTACAATTAACTATCATTTTTTCGTCGGATTCGAAAATCTAGACTCACAGGAGAACGACCATAAGGTGCCCGAGGCAGCAATAGACCCTTGGAGACAAGTCGGCTGGAGGACGATGTATTGGATCGCGACGCAATTTGAGTCTTCTATCGTCATTAGGAGGCGCTGAACGTTACAATTCACTATCATTTTTGCGTCGGATTCGAAAATCTAGACTCACAGGAGAAGGACCATGTGGTGCCCGAGGCAGCGATATCCCCTTGGAGACAAGTAGGCTGGAGGCCGATGTATTGAATCTCGACGCAATTTGAGTGTTCCATCGTCATTAGAAGGCCCTGAACGTTACAATTAACTATCATTTTTTCGTCGGATTCGAAAATCTAGACTCACAGGACAACGACCATAAGGTGCCCGGGGCAGCAATAGACCCTTGGAGACAAGTCGGCTGGAGGACGATGTATTGGATCGCGACGCAATTTGAGTCTTCTATCGTCATTAGGAGGCGCTGAACGTTACAATTCACTATCATTTTTGCGTCGGATTCGGAAATCTAGACTCACAGGAGAAGTACCATGTGGTGCCCGAGGCAGCGATATCCCCTTGGAGACAAGTAGGCTGGAGGCCGATGTATTGAATCTCGACGAAATTTGAGTGTTCCATCGGCATTAGGAGGCCCTGAACGTTATAATTAACTATCATTTTTGTGTCGGATTCGATAATCTAAACTCACAGGAGAACGACCATAAGGTGCCCGAGGCAGCGATATTCCCTTGGAGACAAGTAGGCTGGAGGCCGATGTATTGAATCTCGACGCAATTTGAGTGTTCCATCGTCATTAGAAGGCCCTGAACGTTACAATTATCTATCATTTTTGCGTCGGATTCGAAAATCTAGACTCACAGGACAACGACCATAAGGTGCCCGAGGCAGCAATAGACCCTTGGAGACAAGTCGGCTGGAGGCCGATGTATTGAATCTCGACATAATTTGAGTGTTCCATCGGCATTAGGAGGCCCTGAACGTTATAATTAACTATCATTTTTGCGTCGGATTCGATAATCTAAACTCACAGGAGAACGACCATAAGGTGCCCGAGGCAGCAATAGACCCATGGAGACAAGTCGGCTGGAGGCCGATGTATTGAATCTCGACGCAATTTGAGTGTTCCATCGTCCTTACAAGGCCCTGAACGTTACAATTAACTATCATTTTTGCGTCGGGTTCGAAAATCTAGGCTCACAGGAGAACGACCATAAGGTGCCCGAGGCAGTAATAGACCCTTGGAGACAAGTCGGCTGGAGGCCGATGTATTGAATCTCGACGCAATTTGAGTGTTCCATCGGCATTAGGAGGCCCTGAACGTTACAATTAACTATCATTTTAGCGTCGGGTTCGAAAATCTAGACTCGCAGGAGAACGACCATAAGGTGCCCGAGGCAGCAATAGACCCTTGGAGACAAGTCGGCTGGAGGACGATGTATTGAATCTCGACGCAATTTGAGAGTTCCATCGTCATTAGGCGGCCCGGAACGTTACAATTCACTATCATTTTTGCGTCGGATTCGAAAATCTAGACTCACAGGAGAAGGACCATGTGGTGCCCGAGGCAGCGATATCCCCTTGGAGACAAGTAGGCTGGAGGCCGATGTATTGAATCTCGACGCAATTTGAGTGTTCCATCGTCATTAGAAGGCCCTGAACGTTACAATTAACTATCATTTTTGCGTCGGATTCGAAAATCTAGACTCACAGGACAACGACCATAAGGTGCCCGGGGCAGCAATAGACCCTTGGAGACAAGTCGGCTGGAGGACGATGTATTGGATCGCGACGCAATTTGAGTCTTCTATCGTCATTAGGAGGCGCTGAACGTTACAATTCACTATCATTTTTGCGTCGGATTCGGAAATCTAGACTCACAGGAGAAGTACCATGTGGTGCCCGAGGCAGCGATATCCCCTTGGAGACAAGTAGGCTGGAGGCCGATGTATTGAATCTCGACGAAATTTGAGTGTTCCATCGGCATTAGGAGGCCCTGAACGTTATAATTAACTATCATTTTTGTGTCGGATTCGATAATCTAAACTCACAGGAGAACGACCATAAGGTGCCCGAGGCAGCAATAGACCCTTGGAGACAAGTCGGCTGGAGGCCGATGTATTGAATCTCGACCCAATTTGAGTGTTCCATCGGCATTAGGAGGCCCTGAACGTTACAATTAACTATCATTTTTGCGTCGGGTTCGAAAATCTAGACTCACAGGAGAACGACCATAAGGTGCCCGAGGCAGCAATAGACCCTTGGAGACAAGTCGGCTGGAGGACGATGTATTGAATCTCGACGCAATTTGAGTGTTCCATCGTCATTAGAAGGCCCTGAACGTTACAATTAACTATCATTTTTGCGTCGGATTCGAAAATCTAGACTCACAGGACAACGACCATAAGGAGCCCGAGGCAGCAATAGACCCTTGGAGACAAGTCGGCTGGAGGCCGATGTATTGAATCTCGACGCAATTTGAGTGTTCCATCGTCATTACAAGGCCCTGAACATTACAATTAACTATCATTTTTGCGTCGGATTCGAATATCTAGACTCACAGGAGAACGACCATAAGGTGCCCGAGGCAGCAATAGACCCTTGGAGACAAGTCGGCTGGAGGACGATGTATTGGATCGCGACGCAATTTGAGTCTTCTATCGTCATTAGGAGGCGCTGAACGTTACAATTCACTATCATTTTTGCGTCGGATTCGAAAATCTAGACTCACAGGAGAACGACCATAAGGTGCCCGAGGCAGCAATAGACCCTTGGAGACAAGTCGGCTGGAGGACGAAGTATTGGATCTCGACGCAATTTGAGTGTTCCATCGTCATTAGAAGGCCCTGAACGTTACAATTAACTATCATTTTTGCGTCGGGTTCGAAAATCTAGACTCACAGGAGAACGACCATAAGGTGCCCGAGGCAGCAATAGACCCTTGGAGACAAGTCGGCTGGAGGCCGATGTATTGAATCTCGACGCAATTTGAGTGTTCCATCGGCATTAGGAGGCCCTGAACGTTACAATTAACTATCATTTTTGCGTCGGGTTCGAAAATCTAGACTCACAGGAGAACGACCATAAGGTGCCCGAGGCAGCAATAGACCCTTGGAGACAAGTCGGCTGGAGGCCGATGTATTGAATCTCGACGCAATTTGAGTGTTCCATCGTCATTACAAGGCCCTGAACGTTACAATTAACTATCATTTTTGCGTCGGATTCGAAAATCTAGACTCACAGGAGAACGACCATAAGGTGCCCGAGGCAGCAATAGACCCTTGGAGACAAGTCGGCTGGAGGACGATGTATTGGATCGCGACGCAATTTGAGTCTTCTATCGTCATTAGGAGGCGCTGAACGTTACAATTCACTATCATTTTTGCGTCGGATTCGAAAATCTAGACTCACATGAGAAGGACCATGTGGTGCCCGAGGCAGCGATATCCCCTTGGAGACAAGTCGGCTGGAGGACGATGTATTGGATCGCGACGCAATTTGAGTCTTCTATCGTCATTAGGAGGCGCTGAACGTTACAATTCACTATCATTTTTGCGTCGGATTCGAAAATCTAGACTCACAGGAGAAAGACCATAAGGTGCCCGAGGCAGCAATAGACCCTTGGAGACAAGTCGGCTGGAGGACGAAGTATTGGATCTCGACGCAATTTGAGTGTTCCATCGTCATTAGAAGGCCCTGAACGTTACAATTAACTATCATTTTTGCGTCGGGTTCGAAAATCTAGACTCACAGGAGAACGACCATAAGGTGCCCGAGGCAGCAATAGACCCTTGGAGACAAGTCGGCTGGAGGACGATGTATTGATTCTCGACGCAATTTGAGTGTTCCATCGTCATTAGAAGGCCCTGAACGTTATAATTAACTATCATTTTTGCGTCGGGTTCGAAAATCTAGACTCACAGGAGAACGACCATAAGGTGCCCGAGGCAGCAATAGACCCTTGGAGACAAGTCGGCTGGAGGCCGATGTATTGAATCTCGACGCAATTTGAGTGTTCCATCGTCATTAGAAGGCCCTGAACGTTACAATTAACTATCATTTTGGCGTCGGGTTCGAAAATCTAGACTCACAGGAGAACGACCATAAGGTGCCCGAGGCAGCAATAGACCCTTGGAGACAAGTCGGCTGGAGGCCGATGTATTGAATCTCGACGCAATTTGAGTGTTCCATCGTCATTACAAGGCCCTGAACGTTACAATTAACTATCATTTTTGCGTCGGATTCGAAAATCTAGACTCACAGGAGAACGACCATAAGGTGCCCGAGGCAGCAATAGACCCTTGGAGACAAGTCGGCTGGAGGACGATGTATTGGATCGCGACGCAATTTGAGTCTTCTATCGTCATTAGGAGGCGCTGAACGTTACAATTCACTATCATTTTTGCGTCGGATTCGAAAATCTAGACTCACAGGAGAACGACCATAAGGTGCCCGAGGCAGCAATAGACCCTTGGAGACAAGTCGGCTGGAGGACGATGTATTGGATCGCGACGCAATTTTTGTCTTCTATCGTCATTAGGAGGCGCTGAACGTTACAATTCACTATCATTTTTGCGTCGGATTCGAAAATCTAGACTCACAGGAGAACGACCATAAGGTGCCCGAGGCAGCAATAGACCCTTGGAGACAAGTCGGCTGGAGGCCGATGTATTGAATCTCGACACAATTTGAGTGTTCCATCGGCATTAGGAGGCCCTGAACGTTACAATTAACTATCATTTTTGCGTCGGGTTCGAAAATCTAGACTCACAGGAGAACGACCATGAGGTGCCCGAGGCAGCAATAGACCCTTGGAGACAAGTCGGCTGGAGGCCGATGTATTGAATCTCGACGCAATTTGAGTGTTCCATCGGCATTAGGAGGCCCTGAACGTTACAATTAACTATCATTTTTGCGTCGGATTCGAAAATCTAGACTCACAGGAGAACGACCATAAGGTGCCCGAGGCAGCAATAGACCCTTGGAGACAAGTCGGCTGGAGGACGATGTATTGGATCGCGACGCAATTTGAGTCTTCTATCGTCATTAGGAGGCGCTGAACGTTACAATTCACTATCATTTTTGCGTCGGATTCGAAAATCTAGACTCACAGGAGAAGGACCATGTGGTGCCCGAGGCAGCAATAGACCCTTGGAGACAAGTCGGCTGGAGGACGATGTATTGAATCTCGACGCAATTTGAGTGTTCCATCGTCATTAGAAGGCCCTGAACGTTACAATTAACTATCATTTTTGCGTCGGATTCGAAAATCTAGACTCACAGGAGAACGACCATAAGGTGCCCGAGGCAGCAATAGACCCTTGGAGAAAAGTCGGCTGGAGGACGATGTATAGGATCGCGACGCAATTTGAGTCTTCTATCGTCATTAGGAGGCGCTGAACGTTACAATTCACTATCATTTTTTCGTCGGATTCGAAAATCTAGACTCACAGGAGAAGGACCATGTGGTGCCCGAGGCAGCGATATCCCCTTGGAGACAAGTAGGCTGGAGGCCGATGTATTGAATCTCGACGCAATTTGAGTGTTCCATCGGCATTAGGAGGCCCTGAACGTTATAATTAACTATCATTTTTGCGTCGGATTCGATAATCTAAACTCACAGGAGAACGACCATAAGGTGCCCGAGGCAGCAATAGACCCTTGGAGACAAGTCGGCTGGAGGCCGATGTATTGAATCTCGACGCAATTTGAGTGTTCCATCGGCATTAGGAGGCCCTGAACGTTACAATTAACTATCATTTTTGCGTCGGGTTCGAAAATCTAGACTCACAGGAGAACGACCATAAGGTGCCCGAGGCAGCAATAGACCCTTGGAGACAAGTCGGCTGGAGGACGATGTATTGAATCTCGACGCAATTTGAGTGTTCCATCGTCATTACAAGGCCCTGAACGTTACAATTAACTATCATTTTCGCGTCGGATTCGATAATCTAAACTCACAGGAGAACGACCATAAGGTGCCCGAGGCAGCAATAGACCCTTGGAGACAAGTCGGCTGGAGGACGATGTATTGGATCGCGACGCAATTTGAGTCTTCTATCGTCATTAGGAGGCGCTGAACGTTACAATTAACTATCATTTTTGCGTCGGATTCGAAAATCTAGACTCACAGGACAACGACCATAAGGTGCCCGTGGCAGCAATAGACCCTTGGAGACAAGTCGGCTGGAGGCCGATGTATTGAATCTCGACGCAATTTGAGTGTTCCATCGTCATTACAAATCCCTGAACGTTACAATTAACTATCATTTTTGCGTCGGATTCGAAAATCTAGACTCACAGGAGAACGACCATAAGGTGCCCAATGCAGCAATAGACCCTTGGAGACAAGTCGGCTGGAGGCCGATGTATTGAATCTCGACGCAATTTGAGTGTTCCATCGGCATTAGGAGGCCCTGAACGTTACAATTAACTATCATTTTTGCGTCGGGTTCGAAAATCTAGACTCACAGGAGAACGACCATAAGGTGCCCGAGGCAGCAATAGACCCTTGGAGACAAGTCGGCTGGAGGCCGATGTATTGAATCTCGACGCAATTTGAGTGTTCCATCGGCATTAGGAGGCCCTGAACGTTACAATTAACTATCATTTTAGCGTCGGGTTCGAAAATCTAGACTCACAGGAGAACGACCATAAGGTGCCCGAGGCAGCAATAGACCCTTGGAGACAAGTCGGCTGGAGGACGAAGTATTGAATCTCGACGCAATTTGAGAGTTCCATTGTCATTAGGCGGCCCTGAACGTTACAATAAACTATCATTTTTGCGTCGGATTCGAAAATCTAGAATTACAAGAGAACGACCATAAAGTGCCCGAGGCAGCATTAGATCCTTGGAGACAAGTCGGCTGGAGGACGATGTATTGTATCTCGACGCAATTTGAGTGTTCCATCGTCATTAGAAGGCCCTGAACGTTACAATTAACTATCATTTTTGCGTCGGATTCGAAAATCTAGACTCACAGGAGAACGACCATAAGGTGCCCGAGGCAGCAATAGACCCTTGGAGACAAGTCGGCTGGAGGACGATGTATTGGATCGCGACGCAATTTGAGTCTTCTATCGTCATTAGGAGGCGCTGAACGTTACAATTCACTATCATTTTTGCGTCGGATTCGAAAATCTAGACTCACAGGAGAACGACCATAAGGTGCCCGAGGCAGCAATAGACCCTTGGAGACAAGTCGGCTGGAGGCCGATGTATTGAATCTCGACGCAATTTGAGTGTTCCATCGGCATTAGGAGGCCCTGAACGTTACAATTAACTATCATTTTTGCGTCGGGTTCGAAAATCTAGACTCACAGGAGAACGACCATAAGGTGCCCGAGGCAGCAATAGACCCTTGGAGACAAGTCGGCTGGAGGACGATGTATTGAATCTCGACGCAATTTGAGTGTTCCATCGTCATTACAAGGCCCTGAACGTTACAATTAACTATCATTTTTGCGTCGGATTCGAAAATCTAGACTCACAGGAGAACGACCATAAGGTGCCCGAGGCAGCAATAGACCCTTGGAGACAAGTCGGCTGGAGGACGATGTATTGGATCGCGACGCAATTTGAGTCTTCTATCGTCATTAGGAGGCGCTGAACGTTACAATTAACTATCATTTTTGCGTCGGATTCGAAAATCTAGACTCACAGGACAACGACCATAAGGTGCCCGAGGCAGCAATAGACCCTTGGAGACAAGTCGGCTGGAGGCCGATGTATTGAATCTCGACGCAATTTGAGTGTTCCATCGTCATTACAAGGCCATGAACGTTACAATTAACTATCATTTTTGCGTCGGATTCGAAAATCTAGACTCACAGGAGAACGACCATAAGGTGCCCAATGCAGCAATAGACCCTTGGAGACAAGTCGGCTGGAGGCCGATGTATTGAATCTCGACGCAATTTGAGTGTTCCATCGGCATTAGGAGGCCCTGAACGTTACAATTAAGTATCATTTTTGCGTCGGGTTCGAAAATCTAGACTCACAGGAGAACGACCATAAGGTGCCCGAGGCAGCAATAGACCCTTGGAGACAAGTCGGCTGGAGGCCGATGCATTGAATCTCGACGCAATTTGAGTGTTCCATCGGCATTAGGAGGCCCTGAACGTTACAATTAACTATCATTTTAGCGTCGGGTTCGAAAATCTAGACTCACAGGAGAACGACCATAAGGTGCCCGAGGCAGCAATAGACCCTTGGAGACAAGTCGGCTGGAGGACGAAGTATTGAATCTCGACGCAATTTGAGAGTTCCATCGTCATTAGGCGGCCCTGAACGTTACAATAAACTATCATTTTTGCGTCGGATTCGAAAATCTAGAATTACAAGAGAACGACCATAAAGTGCCCGAGGCAGCATTAGATCCTTGGAGACAAGTCGGCTGGAGGACGATGTATTGTATCTCGACGCAATTTGAGTGTTCCATCGTCATTAGAAGGCCCTGAACGTTACAATTAACTATAATTTTTGCGTCGGATTCGAAAATCTAGACTCACAGGAGAACGACCATAAGGTGCCCGAGGCAGCAATAGACCCTTGGAGACAAGTCGGCTGGAGGACGATGTATTGGATCGCGACGCAATTTGAGTCTTCTATCGTCATTAGGAGGCGCTGAACGTTACAATTCACTATCATTTTTGCGTCGGATTCGAAAATCTAGACTCACAGGAGAAGGATCATATTGTGCCCGAGACAGCAATATCCCCTTGGAGACAAGTCGGCTGGAGGACGATGTATTCAATCTCGACGCAATTTGAGTGTCCCATCGTCATTAGGAGGCCCTAAACCTTACAATTAACTATCATTTTTGCGTCGGATTCGATAATCTAGACTCACAGGAGAACGACCATAAGGTGCCCGAGGCAGCAATAGACCCTTGGAGACAAGTCGGCTGGAGGACGATGTATTGGATCGCGACGCAATTTGAGTCTTCTATCGTCATTAGGAGGCGCTGAACGTTACAATTCACTATCATTTTTGCGTCGGATTCGAAAATCTAGACTCACAGGAGAAGGACCATGTGGTGCCCGAGGCAGAGATATCCCCTTGGAGACAAGTAGGCTGGAGGCCGATGTATTGACTCTCGACGCAATTTGAGTGTTCCATCGTCATTAGAAGGCCCTGAACGTTACAATTAACTATCATTTTTGCGTCGGATTCGAAAATCTAGACTCACAGGACAACGACCATAAGGTGCCCGAGGCAGCAATAGACCCTTGGAGACAAGTCGGCTGGAGGACGATGTATTGAATCTCGACGCAATTTGAGTGTTCCATCGGCATTAGGAGGCCCTGAACGTTATAATTAACTATCATTTTTGCGTCGGATTCGATAATCTAAACTCACAGGAGAACGACCATAAGGTGCCCGAGGCAGCAATAGACCCTTGGAGACAAGTCGGCTGGAGGCCGATGTATTGAATCTCGACGCAATTTGAGTGTTCCATCGTCATTACAAGGCCCTGAACGTTACAATTAACTATCATTTTTGCGTCGGATTCGAAAATCTAGACTCACAGGAGAACGACCATAAGGTGCCCGAGGCAGCAATAGACCCTTGGAGACAAGTCGGCTGGAGGACGATGTATTGAATCTCGACGCAATTTGAGTGTTCCATCGGCATTAGGAGGCCCTGAACGTTACAATTAACTATCATTTTTGCGTCGGATTCGAAAATCTAGACTCACAGGACAACGACCATAAGGTGCCCGAGGCAGCAATAGACCCTTGGAGACAAGTCGGCTGGAGGACGATGTATTGGATCGCGACGCAATTTGAGTCTTCTATCGTCACTAGGAGGCGCTGAACGATACAATTCACTATCATTTTTGCGTCGGATTCGAAAATCTAGACTCACAGGAGAAGGACCATGTGGTGCCCGAGGCAGCGATATCCCCTTGGAGACAAGTAGGCTGGAGGCCGATGTATTGAATCTCGACGCAATTTGAGTGTTCCATCGTCATTAGAAGGCCCTGAACGTTACAATTATCTATCATTTTTGCGTCGGATTCGAAAATCTAGACTCACAGGACAACGACCATAAGGTGCCCGACGCAGCAATAGACCCTTGGAGACAAGTCGGCTGGAGGCCGATGTATTGAATCTCGACGCAATTTGAGTGTTCCATCGGCATTAGGAGGCCCTGAACGTTATAATTTACTATCATTTTTGCGTCGGATTCGATAATCTAAACTCACAGGAGAACGACCATAAGGTGCCCGAGGCAGCAATAGACCCTTGGAGACAAGTCGGCTGGAGGCCGATGTATTGAATCTCGACGCAATTTGAGTGTTCCATCGTCATTAGGAGGCCCTGAACGTTATAATTAACTATCATTTTTGCGTCGGATTCGATAATCTAGACTCACAGGAGAACGACCATAAGGTGCCCGAGGCAGCAATAGACCCTTGGAGACAAGTCGGCTGGGGGCCGATGTATTGAATCTCGACGCAATTTGAGTGTTCCATCGGCATTAGGAGGCCCTGAACGTTATAATTAACTATCATTTTTGCGTCGGATTCGATAATCTAGACTCACAGGAGAACGACCATAAGGTGCCCGAGGCAGCAATAGACCCTTGGAGACAAGTCGGCTGGAGGACGATGTATTGAATCTCGACGCAATTTGAGTGTTCCATCGTCATTAGAAGGCCCTGAACGTTACAATTAACTATCATTTTTGCGTCGGATTCGAAAATCTAGACTCACAGGACAACGACCATAAGGTGCCCGAGGCAGCAATAGACCCTTGGAGACAAGTCGGCTGGAGGCCGATGTATTGAATCTCGACGCAATTTGAGTGTTCCATCGTCATTAGGCGGCCCTGAACGTTACAATTAACTATCATTTTTGCGTCGGATTCGAAAATCTAGACTCACAGGAGAACGACCATAAGGTGCCCGAGGCAGCAATAGACCCTTGGAGACAAGTCGGCTGGAGGACGATGTATTGGATCGCGACGCAATTTGAGTCTTCTATCGTCATTAGGAGGCGCTGAACGTTACAATTCACTATCATTTTTGCGTCGGATTCGAAAATCTAGACTCACAGGAGAAGGACCATGTGGTGCCCGAGGCAGCAATATCCCCTTGGAGACAAGTAGGCTGGAGGCCGATGTATTGATTCTCGACGCAATTTGAGTGTTCCATCGTCATTACAAGGCCCTGAACGTTACAATTAACTATCATTTTTGCGTCGGATTCGAAAATCTAGACTCACAGGACAACGACCATAAGGTGCCCGAGGCAGCAATAGACCCTTGGAGACAAGTCGGCTGGAGGCCGATGTATTGAATCTCGACGCAATTTGAGTGTTCCATCGGCATTAGGAGGCCCTGAACGTTACAATTAACTATCATTTTTGCGTCGGATTTGAAAATCTAGACTCACAGGACAACGACCATAAGGTGCCCGAGGCAGCAATAGACCCTTGGAGACAAGTCGGCTGGAGGCCGATGTATTGAATCTCGACGCAATTTGAGTGTTCCATCGTCATTACAAGGCCCTGAACGTTACAATTAACTATCATTTTTGCGTCGGATTCGAAAATCTAGACTCATAGGAGAACGACCATAAGGTGCCCGAGGCAGCAATAGACCTTTGGAGACAAGTCGGCTGGAGGCCGATGTATTGAATCTCGACGCAATTTGAGTGTTCCATCGGCATTAGGAGGCGCTGAACGTTACAATTCACTATCATTTTTGCGTCGGATTCGAAAATCTAGACTCACAGGAGAAGGACCATGTGGTGCCCGAGGCAGAGATATCCCCTTGGAGACAAGTAGGCTGGAGGCAGATGTATTGACTCTCGACGCAATTTGAGTGTTCCATCGTCATTAGAAGGCCCTGAACGTTACAATTAACTATCATTTTTGCGTCGGATTCGAAAATCTAGACTCACAGGACAACGACCATAAGGTGCCCGAGGCAGCAATAGACCCTTGGAGACAAGTCGGCTGGAGGACGATGTATTGAATCTCGACGCAATTTGAGTGTTCCATCGGCATTAGGAGGCCCTGAACGTTGTAATTAACTATCATTTTTGCGTCGGATTCGATAATCTAAACTCACAGGAGAACGACCATAAGGTGCCCGAGGCAGCAATAGACCCTTGGAGACAAGTCGGCTGGAGGCCGATGTATTGAATCTCGACGCAATTTGAGTGTTCCATCGTCATTACAAGGCCCTGAACGTTACAATTAACTATCATTTTTGCGTCGGATTCGAAAATCTAGACTCACAGGAGAACGACCATAAGGTGCCCGAGGCAGCAATAGACCCTTGGAGACAAGTCGGCTGGAGGACGATGTATTGAATCTCGACGCAATTTGAGTGTTCCATCGGCATTAGGAGGCCCTGAACGTTACAATTAACTATCATTTTTGCGTCGGATTCGAAAATCTAGACTCACAGGACAACGACCATAAGGTGCCCGAGGCAGCAATAGACCCTTGGAGACAAGTCGGCTGGAGGACGATGTATTGGATCGCGACGCAATTTGAGTCTTCTATCGTCATTAGGAGGCGCTGAACGTTACAATTCACTATCATTTTTGCGTCGGATTCGAAAATCTAGACTCACAGGAGAAGGACCATGTGGTGCCCGAGGCAGCGATATCCCCTTGGAGACAAGTAGGCTGGAGGCCGATGTATTGAATCTCGACGCAATTTGAGTGTTCCATCGTCATTAGAAGGCCCTGAACGTTACAGTTATCTATCATTTTTGCGTCGGATTCGAAAATCTAGACTCACAGGACAACGACCATAAGGTGCCCGACGCAGCAATAGACCCTTGGAGACAAGTCGGCTGGAGGCCGATGTATTGAATCTCGACGCAATTTGAGTGTTCCATCGGCATTAGGAGGCCCTGAACGTTATAATTAACTATCATTTTTGCGTCGGATTCGATAATCTAAACTCACAGGAGAACGACCATAAGGTGCCCGAGGCAGCAACAGACCCTTGGAGACAAGTCGGCTGGAGGCCGATGTATTGAATCTCGACGCAATTTGAGTGTTCCATCGTCATTAGGAGGCCCTGAACGTTATAATTAACTATCATTTTTGCGTCGGATTCGATAATCTAGACTCACAGGAGAACGACCATAAGGTGCCCGAGGCAGCAATAGACCCTTGGAGACAAGTCGGCTGGGGGCCGATGTATTGAATCTCGACGCAATTTGAGTGTTCCATCGGCATTAGGAGGCCCTGAACGTTATAATTAACTATCATTTTTGTGTCGGATTCGATAATCTAGACTCACAGGAGAACGACCATAAGGTGCCCGAGGCAGCAATAGACCCTTGGAGACAAGTCGGCTGGAGGACGATGTATTGAATCTCGACGCAATTTGAGTGTTCGATCGTCATTAGAAGGCCCTGAACGTTACAATTAACTATCATTTTTGCGTCGGATTCGAAAATCTAGACTCACAGGACAACGACCATAAGGTGCCCGAGGCAGCAATAGACCCTTGGAGACAAGTCGGCTGGAGGCCGATGTATTGAATCTCGACGCAATTTGAGTGTTCCATCGTCATTAGGCGGCCCTGAACGTTACAATTAACTATCATTTTTGCGTCGGATTCGAAAATCTAGACTCACAGGAGAACGACCATAAGGTGCCCGAGGCAGCAATAGACCCTTGGAGACAAGTCGGCTGGAGGCCGATGTATTGAATCTCGACGCAATTTGAGTGTTCCATCGGCATTAGGAGGCGCTGAACGTTACAATTCACTATCATTTTTGCGTCGGATTCGAAAATCTAGACTCACAGGAGAAGGACCATGTGGTGCCCGAGGCAGAGATATCCCCTTGGAGACAAGTAGGCTGGAGGCCGATGTATTGACTCTCGACGCAATTTGAGTGTTCCATCGTCATTAGAAGGCCCTGAACGTTACAATTAACTATCATTTTTGCGTCGGATTCGAAAATCTAGACTCACAGGACAACGACCATAAGGTGCCCGAGGCAGCAATAGACCCTTGGAGACAAGTCGGCTGGAGGACGATGTATTGAATCTCGACGCAATTTGAGTGTTCCATCGGCATTAGGAGGCCCTGAACGTTGTAATTAACTATCATTTTTGCGTCGGATTCGATAATCTAAACTCACAGGAGAACGACCATAAGGTGCCCGAGGCAGCAATAGACCCTTGGAGACAAGTCGGCTGGAGGCCGATGTATTGAATCTCGACGCAATTTGAGTGTTCCATCGTCATTACAAGGCCCTGAACGTTACAATTAACTATCATTTTTGCGTCGGATTCGAAAATCTAGACTCACAGGAGAACGACCATAAGGTGCCCGAGGCAGCAATAGACCCTTGGAGACAAGTCGGCTGGAGGACGATGTATTGAATCTCGACGCAATTTGAGTGTTCCATCGGCATTAGGAGGCCCTGAACGTTACAATTAACTATCATTTTTGCGTCGGATTCGAAAATCTAGACTCACAGGACAACGACCATAAGGTGCCCGAGGCAGCAATAGACCCTTGGAGACAAGTCGGCTGGAGGACGATGTATTGGATCGCGACGCAATTTGAGTCTTCTATCGTCATTAGGAGGCGCTGAACGTTACAATTCACTATCATTTTTGCGTCGGATTCGAAAATCTAGACTCACAGGAGAAGGACCATGTGGTGCCCGAGGCAGCGATATCCCCTTGGAGACAAGTAGGCTGGAGGCCGATGTATTGAATCTCGACGCAATTTGAGTGTTCCATCGTCATTAGAAGGCCCTGAACGTTACAGTTATCTATCATTTTTGCGTCGGATTCGAAAATCTAGACTCACAGGACAACGACCATAAGGTGCCCGACGCAGCAATAGACCCTTGGAGACAAGTCGGCTGGAGGCCGATGTATTGAATCTCGACGCAATTTGAGTGTTCCATCGGCATTAGGAGGCCCTGAACGTTATAATTAACTATCATTTTTGCGTCGGATTCGATAATCTAAACTCACAGGAGAACGACCATAAGGTGCCCGAGGCAGCAACAGACCCTTGGAGACAAGTCGGCTGGAGGCCGATGTATTGAATCTCGACGCAATTTGAGTGTTCCATCGTCATTAGGAGGCCCTGAACGTTATAATTAACTATCATTTTTGCGTCGGATTCGATAATCTAGACTCACAGGAGAACGACCATAAGGTGCCCGAGGCAGCAATAGACCCTTGGAGACAAGTCGGCTGGGGGCCGATGTATTGAATCTCGACGCAATTTGAGTGTTCCATCGGCATTAGGAGGCCCTGAACGTTATAATTAACTATCATTTTTGTGTCGGATTCGATAATCTAGACTCACAGGAGAACGACCATAAGGTGCCCGAGGCAGCAATAGACCCTTGGAGACAAGTCGGCTGGAGGACGATGTATTGAATCTCGACGCAATTTGAGTGTTCGATCGTCATTAGAAGGCCCTGAACGTTACAATTAACTATCATTTTTGCGTCGGATTCGAAAATCTAGACTCACAGGACAACGACCATAAGGTGCCCGAGGCAGCAATAGACCCTTGGAGACAAGTCGGCTGGAGGCCGATGTATTGAATCTCGACGCAATTTGAGTGTTCCATCGTCATTAGGCGGCCCTGAACGTTACAATTAACTATCATTTTTGCGTCGGATTCGAAAATCTAGACTCACAGGAGAACGACCATAAGGTGCCCGAGGCAGCAATAGACCCTTGGAGACAAGTCGGCTGGAGGACGATGTATTGGATCGCGACGCAATTTGAGTCTTCTATCGTCATTAGGAGGCGCTGAACGTTACAATTCACTATCATTTTTGCGTCGGATTCGAAAATCTAGACTCACAGGAGAAGGACCATGTGGTGCCCGAGGCAGCAATATCCCCTTGGAGACAAGTAGGCTGGAGGCCGATGTATTGAATCTCGACGCAATTTGAGTGTTCCATCGTCATTACAAGGCCCTGAACGTTACAATTAACTATCATTTTTGCGTCGGATTCGAAAATCTAGACTCACAGGACAACGACCATAAGGTGCCCGAGGCAGCAATAGACCCTTGGAGACAAGTCGGCTGGAGGCCGATGTATTGAATCTCGACGCAATTTGAGTGTTCCATCGGCATTAGGAGGCCCTGAACGTTACAATTAACTATCATTTTTGCGTCGGATTCGATAATCTAAACTCACAGGAGAACGACCATAAGGTGCCCGAGGCAGCAATAGACCCTTGGAGACAAGTCGGCTGGAGGCCGATGTATTGAATCTCGACGCAATTTGAGTGTTCCATCGTCATTACAAGGCCCCGAACGTTACAATTAACTATCATTTTTGCGTCGGATTCGAAAATCTAGACTCACAGGAGAACGACCATAAGGTGCCCGAGGCAGCAATAGACCCTTGGAGACAAGTCGGCTGGAGGACGATGTATTGAATCTCGACGCAATTTGAGTGTTCCATCGTCATTAGAAGGCCCTGAACGTTACAATTAACTATCATTTTTGCGTCGGATTCGAAAATCTAGACTCACAGGACAACGACCATAAGGTGCCCGAGGCAGCAATAGACCCTTGGAGACAAGTCGGCTGGAGGCCGATGTATTGAATCTCGACGCAATTTGAGTGTTCCATCGTCATTACAAGGCCCTGAACGTTACAATTAACTATCATTTTTGCGTCGGATTCGAAAATCTAGACTCATAGGAGAACGACCATAAGGTGCCCGAGGCAGCAATAGACCCTTGGAGACAAGTCGGCTGGAGGCCGATGTATTGAATCTCGACGCAATTTGAGTGTTCCATCGGCATTAGGAGGCCCTGAACGTTATAATTAACTATCATTTTTGCGTCGGATTCGATAATCTAGACTCACAGGAGAACGACCATAAGGTGCCCGAGGCAGCAATAGACCCTTGGAGACAAGTCGGCTGGAGGACGATGTATTGAATCTCGACGCAAATTGAGTGTTCCATCGTCATTAGAAGGCCCTGAACGTTACAATTAACTATCATTTTTGCGTCGGATTCGAAAATCTAGACTCACAGGACAACGACCATAAGGTGCCCGAGGCAGCAATAGACCCTTGGAGACAAGTCGGCTGTAGGACGATGAATTGAATCTCGACGCAATTTGAGTGTTCCATCGTCATTAGGCGGCCCTGAACGTTACAATTAACTATCATTTTTGCGTCGGATTCGAAAATCTAGACTCACAGGAGAACGACCATAAGGTGCCCGAGGCAGCAATAGACCCTTGGAGACAAGTCGGCTGGAGGACGATGTATTGGATCGCGACGCAATTTGAGTCTTCTATCGTCATTAGGAGGCGCTGAACGTTACAATTCACTATCATTTTTGCGTCGGATTCGAAAATCTAGACTCACAGGAGAAGGACCATGTGGTGCCCGAGGCAGCAATATCCCCTTGGAGACAAGTAGGCTGGAGGCCGATATATTGAATCTCGACGCAATTTGAGTGTTCCATCGTCATTACAAGGCCCTGAACGTTACAATTAACTATCATTTTTGCGTCGGATTCGAAAATCTAGACTCACAGGACAACGACCATAAGGTGCCCGAGGCAGCAATAGACCCTTGGAGACAAGTCGGCTGGAGGCCGATGTATTGAATCTCGACGCAATTTGAGTGTTCCATCGGCATTAGGAGGCCCTGAACGTTACAATTAACTATCATTTTTGCGTCGGATTCGATAATCTAAACTCACAGGAGAACGACCATAAGGTGCCCGAGGCAGCAATAGACCCTTGGAGACAAGTCGGCTGGAGGCCGATGTATTGAATCTCGACGCAATTTGAGTGTTCCATCGTCATTACAAGGCCCTGAACGTTACAATTAACTATCATTTTTGCGTCGGATTCGAAAATCTAGACTCACAGGAGAACGACCATAAGGTGCCCGAGGCAGCAATAGACCCTTGGAGACAAGTCGGCTGGAGGACGATGTATTGAATCTCGACGCAATTTGAGTGTTCCATCGTCATTAGAAGGCCCTGAACGTTACAATTAACTATCATTTTTGCGTCGGATTCGAAAATCTAGACTCACAGGACAACGACCATAAGGTGCCCGAGGCAGCAATAGACCCTTGGAGACAAGTCGGCTGGAGGCCGATGTATTGAATCTCGACGCAATTTGAGTGTTCCATCGTCATTACAAGGCCCTGAACGTTACAATTAACTATCATTTTTGCGTCGGATTCGAAAATCTAGACTCATAGGAGAACGACCATAAGGTGCCCGAGGCAGCAATAGACCCTTGGAGACAAGTCGGCTGGAGGACGATGTATTGAATCTCGACGCAATTTGAGTGTTCCATCGTCATTAGAAGGCCCTGAACGTTACAATTAACTATCATTTTTGCGTCGGATTCGAAAATCTAGACTCACAGGACAACGACCATAAGGTGCCCGAGGCAGCAATAGACCCGACTTGTCAGTCGGCTGGAGGCCGATGTATTGAATCTCGACGCAATTTTAGTGTTCCATCGTCATTACAAGGCCCTGAACGTTACAATTAACTATCATTTTTGCGTCGGATTCGAAAATCTAGACTCACAGGAGAACGACCATAAGGTGCCCGAGGCAGCAATAGACCCATGGAGACAAGTCGGCTGGAGGACGATGTATTGGATCGCGACGCAATTTGAGTCTTCTATCGTCATTAGGAGGCGCTGAACGTTACAATTCACTAACATTTTTGCGTCGGATGCGAAAATCTAGACTCACAGGAGAAGGACCATGTGGTGCCCGAGGCAGCGATATCCCCTTGGAGACAAGTAGGCTGGAGGCCGATGTATTGAATCTCGACGCAATTTGAGTGTTCCATCGTCATTAGAAGGCCCTGAACGTTACAATTAACTATCATTTTTGCGTCGGATTCGAAAATCTAGACTCACAGGACAACGACCATAAGGTGCCCGAGGCAGCAATAGACCCTTGGAGACAAGTCGGCTGGAGGCCGATGTATTGAATCTCGACGCAATTTGAGTGTTCCATCGGCATTAGGAGGCCCTGAACGTTACAATTAACTATCATTTTTGCGTCGGGTTCGAAAATCTAGACTCACAGGAGAACGACCATAAGGTGCCCGAGGCAGCAATAGACCCTTGGAGACAAGTCGGCTGGAGGCCGATGTATTGAATCTCGACGCAATTTGAGTGTTCCAGCGGCATTAGGAGGCCCTGAACGTTATAATTAACTATCATTTTTGCGTCGGGTTCGAAAATCTAGACTCACAGGAGAACGACCATAAGGTGCCCGAGGCAGCAATAGACCCTTGGAGACAAGTCGGCTGGAGGACGATGTGTTGAACTCGACGCAATTTGAGAGTTCCATCGTCATTAGGCGGCCCTGAACGTTACAATTAACTATCATTTTTGCGTCGGATTCGAAAATCTAGAATTACAAGACAACGACCATAAAGTGCACGAGGCAGCATTAGATCCTTGGAGACAAGTCGGCTGGAGGACGATGTATTGTATCTCGACGCAATTTGAGTGTTCCATCGTCATTACAAGGCCCTGAACGTTACAATTAACTATCATTTTTGCGTCGGATTCGATAATCTAAACTCACAGGAGAACGACCATAAGGTGCCCGAGGCAGCAATAGACCCTTGGAGACAAGTCGGCTGGAGGCCGATGTATTGAATCTCGACGCAATTTGAGTGTTCCATCGGCATTAGGAGGCCCCGAACGTTACAATTAACTATCATTTTTGCGTCGGGTTCGAAAATCTAGACTCACAGGAGAACGACCATAAGGTGCCCGAGGCAGCAATAGACCCTTGGAGACAAGTCGGCTGGAGGCCGATGTATTGAATCTCGACGCAATTTGAGTGTTCCATCGGCATTAGGAGGCCCTGAACGTTACAATTAACTATCATTTTAGCGTCGGGTTCGAAAATCTAGACTCACAGGAGAACGACCATAAGGTGCCCGAGGCAGCAATAGACCCTTGGAGACAAGTCGGCTGGAGGACGATGTATTGAATCTCGACGCAATTTGGGTGTTCCATCGGCATTAGGAGGCCCTGAACGTTACAATTAACTATCATTTTTGCGTCGGATTCGAAAATCTAGACTCACAGGAGAACGACCATAAGGTGCCCGTAGCAGCAATAGACCCTTGGAGACAAGTCGGCTGGAGGACGATGTATTGGATCGCGACGCAATTTGAGTCTTCTATCGTCATTAGGAGGCGCTGAACGTTACAATTCACTATCATTTTTGCGTCGGATTCGAAAATCTAGACTCACAGGAGAAGGACCATGTGGTGCCCGAGGCAGCGATATCCCCTTGGAGACAAGTAGGCTGGAGGCCGATGTATTGAATCTCGACGCAATTTGAGTGTTCCATCGTCATTAGAAGGTCCTGAACGTTACAATTAACTATCATTTTTGCGTCGGATTCGAAAATCTAGACTCACAGGACAACGACCATAAGGTGCCCGAGGCAGCAATAGACCCTTGGAGACAAGTCGGCTGGAGGCCGATGTATTGAATCTCGACGCAATTTGAGTGTTCCATCGTCATTAGGCGGCCCTGAAAGTTACAATTAACTATCATTTTTGCGTCGGATTCGAAAATCTAGACTCACAGGAGAACGACCATAAGGTGCCCGAGGCAGCAATAGACCCTTGGAGACAAGTCGGCTGGAGGACGATGTATTGGATCGCGACGCAATTTGAGTCTTCTATCGTCATTAGGAGGCGCTGAACGTTACAATTCACTATCATTTTTGCGTCGGATTCGAAAATCTAGACTCACAGGAGAAGGACCATGTGGTGCCCGAGGCAGCAATATCCCCTTGGAGACAAGTAGGCTGGAGGCCGATGTATTGAATCTCGACGCAATTTGAGTGTTCCATCGTCATTACAAGGCCCTGAACGTTACAATTAACTATCATTTTTGCGTCGGATTCGAAAATCTAGACTCACAGGACAACGACCATAAGGTGCCCGAGGCAGCAATAGACCCTTGGAGACAAGTCGGCTGGAGGCCGATGTATTGAATCTCGACGCAATTTGAGTGTTCCATCGGCATTAGGAGGCCCTGAACGTTACAATTAACTATCATTTTTGCGTCGGATTCGATAATCTAAACTCACAGGAGAACGACCATAAGGTGCCCGAGGCAGCAATAGACCCTTGGAGACAAGTCGGCTGGAGGCCGATGTATTGAATCTCGACGCAATTTGAGTGTTCCATCGTCATTACAAGGCCCTGAACGTTACAATTAACTATCATTTTTGCGTCGGATTCGAAAATCTAGACTCACAGGAGAACGACCATAAGGTGCCCGAGGCAGCAATAGACCCTTGGAGACAAGTCGGCTGGAGGACGATGTATTGAATCTCGACGCAATTTGAGTGTTCCAACGTCATTAGAAGGCCCTGAACGTTACAATTAACTATCATTTTTGCGTCGGATTCGAAAATCTAGACTCACAGGACAACGACCATAAGGTGCCCGAGGCAGCAATAGACCCTTGGAGACAAGTCGGCTGGAGGCCGATGTATTGAATCTCGACGCAATTTGAGTGTTCCATCGTCATTACAAGGCCCTGAACGTTACAATTAACTATCATTTTTGCGTCGGATTCGAAAATCTAGACTCACAGGAGAACGACCATAAGGTGCCCGAGGCAGCAATAGACCCTTGGAGGCAAGTCGGCTGGAGGACGATGTATTGAATCTCGACGCAATTTGAGTGTTCCATCGTCATTAGAAGGCCCTGAACGTTACAATTAACTATCATTTTTGCGTCGGATTCGAAAATCTAGACTCACAGGACAACGACCATAAGGTGCCCGAGGCAGCAATAGACCCGACTTGTCAGTCGGCTGGAGGCCGATGTATTGAATCTCGACGCAATTTGAGTGTTCCATCGTCATTACAAGGCCCTGAACGTTACAATTAACTATCATTTTTGCGTCGGATTCGAAAATCTAGACTCACAGGAGAACGACCATAAGGTGCCCGAGGCAGCAATAGACCCTTGGAGACAAGTCGGCTGGAGGACGATGTATTGGATCGCGACGCAATTTGAGTCTTCTATCGTCATTAGGAGGCGCTGAACGTTACAATTCTCTAACATTTTTGCGTCGGATTCGAAAATCTAGACTCACAGGAGAAGGACCATGTGGTGCCCGAGGCAGCGATATCCCCTTGGAGACAAGTAGGCTGGAGGCCGATGTATTGAATCTCGACGCAATTTGAGTGTTCCATCGTCATTAGAAGGCCCTGAACGTTACAATTAACTATCATTTTTGCGTCGGATTCGAAAATCTAGACTCACAGGACAACGACCATAAGGTGCCCGAGGCAGCAATAGACCCTTGGAGACAAGTCGGCTGGAGGCCGATGTATTGAATCTCGACATAATTTGAGTGTTCCATCGGCTTTAGGAGGCCCTGAACGTTATAATTAACTATCATTTTTGCGACGGATTCGATAATCTAAACTCACAGGAGAACGACCATAAGGAGCCCGAGGCAGCAATAGACCCTTGGAGACAAGTCGGCTGGAGGCCGATGTATTGAATCTCGACGCAATTTGAGTGTTCCATCGTCATTACAAGGCCCTGAACGTTACAATTAACTATCATTTTTCCGTCGGATTCGAAAATCTAGACTCACAGGAGAACGACCATAAGGTGCCCGAGCAGCAATAGACCCTTGGAGACAAGTCGGCTGGAGGCCGATGTACTGAATCTCGACGCAATTTGAGTGTTCCATCGGCATTAGGAGGCCCTGAACGTTACAATTAACTATCATTTTTGCGTCGGGTTCGAAAATCTAGACTCACAGGAGAACGACCATAAGGTGCCCGAGGCAGCAATAGACCCTTGGAGACAAGTCGGCTGGAGGCCGATGTACTGAATCTCGACGCAATTTGAGTGTTCCAGCGGCATTAGGAGGCCCTGAACGTTATAATTAACTATCATTTTTGCGTCGGGTTCGAAAATCTAGACTCACAGGAGAACGACCATAAGGTGCCCGAGGCAGCAATAGACCCTTAGAGACAAGTCGGCTGGAGGACGATGTGTTGTATCTCGACGCAATTTGAGAGTTCCATCGTCATTAGGCGGCCCTGAACGTTACAATTAACTATCATTTTTGCGTCGGATTCGAAAATCTAGAATTACAAGAGAACGACCATAAAGTGCACGAGGCAGCATTAGATCCTTGGAGACAAGTCGGCTGGAGGACGATGTATTGTATCTCGACGCAATTTGAGTGTTCCATCGGCATTAGGAGGCCCTGAACGTTACAATTAACTATCATCTTTGCGTCGGATTCGATAATCTAAGCTCACAGGAGAACGACCATAAGGTGCCCGATGCAGCAATAGACCCTTGGAGACAAGTCGGCTGGAGGCCGATGTATTGAATCTCGACGCAATTTGAGTGTTCCATCGGCATTAGGAGGCCCTGAACGTTACAATTAACTATCATTTTTGCGTCGGGTTCGAAAATCTAGACTCACAGGAGAACGACCATAAGGTGCCCGAGGCAGCAATAGACCCTTGGAGACAAGTCGGCTGGAGGCCGATGTATTGAATCTCGACGCAATTTGAGTATTCCATCGGCATTAGGAGGCCCTGAACGTTACAATTAACTATCATTTTAGCGTCGGGTTCGAAAATCTAGACTCACAGGAGAACGACCATAAGGTGCCCGAGGCAGCAATAGACCCTTGGAGACAAGTCGGCTGGAGGACGATGTATTGAATCTCGACGCAATTTGAGTGTTCCATCGGCATTAGGAGGCCCTGAACGTTACAATTAACTATCATTTTAGCGTCGGGTTCGAAAATCTAGACTCACAGGAGAACGACCATAAGGTGCCCGAGGCAGCATTAGATCCTTGGAGACAAGTCGGCTGGAGGACGATGTATTGTATCTCGACGCAATCTGAGTGTTCCATCGTCATTACAAGGCCCTGAACGTTACAATTAACTATCATTTTTGCGTCGGATTCGAAAATCTAGACTCACAGGAGAACGACCATAAGGTGCCCGTGGCAGCAATAGACCCTTGGAGACTAGTCGGCTGGAGGACGATGTATTGGATCGCGACGCAATTTGAGTCTTCTATCGTCATTAGGAGGCGCTGAACGTTACAATTCACTATCATTTTTGCGTCGGATTCGAAAATCTAGACTCACAGGAGAAGGACCATGTGGTGCCCGAGGCAGCGATATCCCCTTGGAGACAAGTAGGCTGGAGGCCGATGTATTGAATCTCGACGCAATTTGAGTGTTCCATCGGCATTAGGAGGCCCTGACCGTTACAATTAACTATCATTTTTGCGTCGGGTTCGAAAATCTAGACTCACAGGAGAGCGACCATAAGGTGCCCGAGGCAGCAATAGACCCTTGGAGACAAGTCGGCTGGAGGACGATGTATTGAATCTCGACGCAATTTGAGTGTTCCATCGTCATTAGAAGGCCCTGAACGTTACAATTAACTATCATTTTTGCGTCGGATTCGAAAATCTAGACTCACAGGACAACGACCATAAGGTGCCCGAGGCAGCAATAGACCCTTGGAGACAAGTCGGCTGGAGGCCGATGTATTGAATCTCGACGCAATTTGAGTGTTCCATCGGCATTAGGAGGCCCTGAACGTTACAATTAACTATCATTTTTGCGTCGGATTCGAAAATCTAGACTCACAGGAGAACGACCATAAGGTGCCCGAGGCAGCAATAGACCCTTGGAGACAAGTCGGCTGGAGGACGATGTATTGAATCTCGACGCAATTTGAGTGTTCCATCGTCATTAGAAGGCCCTGAACGTTACAATTAACTATCATTTTTGCGTCGGGTTCGAAAATCTAGACTCACAGGACAACGACCATAAGGTGCCCGAGGCAGCAATAGACCCTTGGAGACAAGTCGGCTGGAGGCCGATGTATTGAATCTCGACGCAATTTGAGTGTTCCATCGTCATTACAAGGCCCTGAACGTTACAATTAACTATCATTTTAGCGTCGGATTCGAAAATCTAGACTCACAGGAGAAGGACCATGTGGTGCCCGAGGCAGCGATATCCCCTTGGAGACAAGTAGGCTGGAGGCCGATGTATTGAATCTCGACGCAATTTGAGTGTTCCATCGTCATTAGAAGGCCCTGAACGTTACAATTAACTATCATTTTTGCGTCGGATTCGAAAATCTAGACTCACAGGACAACGACCATAAGGTGCCAGAGGCAGCAATGGACCCTTGGAGACAAGTCGGCTGGAGGACGATGTATTGAATCTCGACATAATTTGAGTGTTCCATCGGCATTAGGAGGCCCTGAACGTTATAATTAACTATCATTTTTGTGTCGGATTCAATAATCTAAACTCACAGGAGAACGACCATAAGGTGCCCGAGGCAGCAATAGACCCTTGGAGACAAGTCGGCTGGAGGCCGATGTATTGAATCTCGACGCAATTTGAGTGTTCCATCGTCATTAGGAGGCCCTGAACGTTATAATTAACTATCATTTTTCCGTCGGATTCGGAAATCTAGACTCACAGGAGAACGACCATAAGGTGCCCGATGCAGCAATAGACCCTTGGAGACAAGTCGGCTGGAGGCCGATGTATTGAATCTCGACGCAATTTGAGTGTTCCATCGGCATTAGGAGGCCCTGAACGTTACAATTAACTATCATTTTTGCGTCGGGTTCGAAAATCTAGACTCACAGGAGAACGACCATAAGGTGCCCGAGGCAGCAATAGACTCTTGGAGACAAGTCGGCTGGAGGCCGATGTATTGAATCTCGACGCAATTTGAGTGTTCCATTGGCATTAAGAGGCCCTGAACGTTATAATTAACTATCATTTTTGCGTCGGATTCGATAATCTAGACTCACAGGAGAACGACCATAAGGTGCCCGAGGCAGCAATAGACCCCTGGAGACAAGTCGGCTGGAGGACGATGTATTGAATCTCGACGCAATTTGAGAGTTCCATCGTCATTAGGCGGCCCTGAACGTTACAATTAACTATCATTTTTGCGTCGGATTCGAAAATCTAGAATTACAAGAGAACGACCATAAAGTGCCCGAAGCAGCATTAGATCCTTGGAGACAAGTCGGCTGGAGGACGATGTATTGTATCTCGACGCAATTTGAGTGTTCCATCGTCATTAGAAGGCCCTGAACGTTACAATTAACTATCATTTTTGCGTCGGATTCGAAATTCTAGACTCACAGGAGAACGACCATAAGGTGCCCGAGGCAGCAATAGACCCTTGGAGACAAGTCGGCTGGAGGACGATGTATTGGATCGCGACGCAATTTGAGTCTTCTATCGTCATTAGGAGGCGCTGAACGTTACAATTCACTATCATTTTTGCGTCGGATTCGAAAATCTAGACTCACAGGAGAAGGATAATATTGTGCCCGAGACAGCAATATCCCCTTGGAGACAAGTCGGCTGGAGGACGATGTATTGAATCTCGACGCAATTTGAGTGTCCCATCGTCATTAGGAGGCCCTAAACCTTACAATTAAGTATCATTTTTGCGTCGGATTCGATAATCTAATCTCACAGGAGAACGACCATAAGGTGCCCGAGGCAGCAATAGACCCTTGGAGACAAGTCGGCTGGAGGACGATGTATTGGATCGCGACGCAATTTGAGTCTTCTATCGTCATTAGGAGGCGCTGAACGTTACAATTCACTATCATTTTTGCGTCGGATTCGAAAATCTAGACTCACAGGAGAACGACCATAAGGTGCCCGAGGCAGCAATAGACCCTTGGAGACAAGTCGGCTGGAGGCCGATGTATTGAATCTCGACGCAATTTGAGTGTTCCATCGTCATTACAAGGCCCTGAACGTTACAATTAACTATCATTTTTGCGTCGGATTCGAAAATCTAGACTCACAGGAGAACGACCATAAGGTGCCCGAGGCAGCAATAGACCCTTGGAGACAAGTCGGCTGGAGGACGATGTATTGAATCTCGACGCAATTTGAGTGTTCCATCGTCATTACAAGGCCCTGAACGTTACAATTAACTATCATTTTTGCGTCGGATTCGAAAATCTAGACTCACAGGACAACGACCATAAGGTGCCCGAGGCAGCAATAGACCCTTGGAGACAAGTCGGCTGGAGGACGATGTATTGAATCTCGACGCAATTTGAGTGTTCCATCGGCATTAGGAGGCCCTGAACGTTATAATTAACTATCATTTTTGCGTCGGATTCGATAATCTAAACTCACAGGAGAACGACCATAAGGTGCCCGAGGCAGCAATAGACCCTTGGAGACAAGTCGGCTGGAGGCCGATGTATTGAATCTCGACGCAATTTGAGTGTTCCATCGGCATTACAAGGCCCTGAACGTTACAATTAACTATCATTTTTGCGTCGGATTCGAAAATCTAGACTCACAGGAGAACGACCATAAGGTGCCCGAGGCAGCAAAGACCCTTGGAGACAAGTCGGCTGGAGGACGATGTATTGAATCTCGACGCAATTTGAGTGTTCCATCGTCATTAGAAGGCCCTGAACGTTACAATTAACTATCATTTTTGCGTCGGATTCAAAAATCTAGACTCACAGGACAACGACCATAAGGTGCCCGAGGCAGCAATAGACCCTTGGAGACAAGTCGGCTGGAGGCCGATGTATTGAATCTCGACGCAATTTGAGTGTTCCATCGTCATTACAAGGCCCTGAACGTTACAATTAACTATCATTTTTGCGTCGGATTCGAAAATCTAGACTCACAGGAGAACGACTATAAGGTGCCCGAGGCAGCAATAGACCCTTGGAGGCAAGTCGGCTGGAGGACGATGTATTGAATCTCGACGCAATTTGAGTGTTCCATCGTCATTAGAAGGCCCTGAACGTTACAATTAACTATCATTTTTGCGTCGGATTCGAAAATCTAGACTCACAGGACAACGACCATAAGGTGCCCGAGGCAGCAATAGACCCTTGGAGACAAGTCGGCTGGAGGCCGATGTATTGAATCTCGACATAATTTGAGTGTTCCATCGGCATTAGGAGGCCCTGAACGTTATAATTAACTATCAGTTTTGCGTCGGATTCGATAATCTAAACTCACAGGAGAACGACCATAAGGTGCCCGAGGCAGCAATAGACCCTTGGAGACAAGTCGGCTGGAGGCCGATGTATTGAATCTCGACGCAATTTGAGTGTTCCATCGCCATTACAAGGCCCTGAACGTTACAATTAACTATCATTTTTCCGTCGGATTCGAAAATCTAGACTCACAGGAGAACGACCATAAGGTGCACGATGCAGCAATAGACCCTTGGAGACAAGTCGGCTGGAGGCCGATGTATTGAATCTCGACGCAATTTGAGTGTTCCATCGGCATTAGGAGGCCCTGATCGTTACAATTAACTATCATTTTTGCGTCGGGTTCGAAAATCTAGACTCACAGGAGAACGACCATAAGGTGCCCGAGGCAGCAATAGACCCTTGGAGACAAATCGGCTGGAGGCCGATGTATTGAATCTCGACGCAATTTGAGTGTTCCATCGGCATTAGGAGGCCCTGAACGTTACAATTAACTATCATTTTAGCGTCGGGTTCGAAAATCTAGACTTACAGGAGAACGACCATAAGGTGCCCGAGGCAGCAATAGACCCTTGGAGACAAGTCGGCTGGAGGACGATGTATTGAATCTCGACGCAATTTGAGAGTTCCATCGTCATTAGGCGGCCCTGAACGTTACAATTAACTATCATTTTTGCGTCGGATTCGAAAATCTAGAATTACAAGAGAACGACCATAAAGTGCCCGAGGCAGCATTAGATCCTTGGAGACAAGTCGGCTGGAGGACGATGTATTGTATCTCGACGCAATTTGAGTGTTCCATCGTCATTAGAAGGCCCTGAACGTTACAATTAACTATCATTTTTGCGTCGGATTCGAAAATCTAGACTCACAGGAGAACGACCATAAGGTGCCCGAGGCAGCAATAGAACCTTGGAGACAAGTCGGCTGGAGGACGATGTATTGGATCGCGACGCAATTTGAGTCTTCTATCGTCATTAGGAGGCGCTGAACGTTTCAATTCACTATCATTTTTGCGTCGGATTCGAAAATCTAGACTCACAGGAGATGGATCATATTGTGCCCGAGACAGCAATATCCCCTTGGAGACAAGTCGGCTGGAGGACGATGTATTGAATCTCGACGCAATTTGAGTGTCCCATCGTCATTAGGAGGCCCTAAACCTTACAATTAACTATCATTTTTGCGTCGGATTCGATAATCTAAACTCACAGGAAAACGACCATAAGGTGCCCGAGGCAGCAATAGACCCTTGGAGACAAGTCGGCTGGAGGACGATGTATTGGATCGCGACGCAATTTGAGTCTTCTATCGTCATTAGGAGGCGCTGAACGTTACAATTCACTATCATTTTTGCGTCGGATTCGAAAATCTAGACTCACAGGAGAACGACCATAATGTGCCCGAGGCAGCAATAGACCCTTGGAGACAAGTCGGCTGGAGGACGATGTATTGGATCGCGACGCAATTTGAGTCTTCTATCGTCATTAGGAGGCGCTGAAAGTTACAATTCACTATCATTTTTGCTTCGGATTCGAAAATCTATACTCACAGGAGAAGGACCATGTGGTGCCCGAGGCAGCGATATCCCCTTGGAGACAAGTAGGCTGGAGGCCGATGTATTGAATCTCGACGCAATTTGAGTGTTCTATCGGCATTAGGAGGCCCTGAACGTTATAATTAACTATCGTTTTTGCGTCGGATTCGATAATCTAAACTCACAGGAGAACGACCATAAGGTGCCCGAGGCAGCAATAGACCCTTGGAGACAAGTCGGCTGGAGGACGATGTATTGAATCTCGACGCAATTTGAGTGTTCCATCGTCATTAGGAGGCCCTGAACGTTATAATTAACTATCATTTTTGCGTCGGATTCGATAATCTAAACTCACAGAAGAACGACCATAAGGTGCCCGAGGCAGCAATAGACCCTTGGAGACAAGTCGGCTGGAGGACGATGTATTGAATCTCGACGCAATTTGAGTGTTCCATCGTCATTAGAAGGCCCTGAACGTTACAATTAACTATCATTTTTGCGTCGGATTCGAAAATCTAGACTCACAGGACAACGACCATAAGGTGCCCGAGGCAGCAATAGACCCTTGGAGACAAGTCGGCTGGAGGCCGATGTATTGAATCTCGACGCAATTTGAGTGTTCCATCGTCATTACAAGGCCCTGAACGTTACAATTAACTATCATTTTTGCGTCGGATTCGAAAATCTAGACTCACAGGAGAACGACCATAAGGTGCCCGAGGCAGCAATAGACCCTTGGAGACAAGTCGGCTGGAGGACGATGTATTGGATCGCGACGCAATTTGAGTCTTCTATCGTCATTAGGAGGCGTTGAACGTTACAATTCACTATCATTTTTGCGTCGGATTCGAAAATCTATACTCACAGGAGAAGGACCATGTGGTGCCCGAGGCAGCGATATCCCCTTGGAGACAAGTAGGCTGGAGGCCGATGTATTGAATCTCGACGCAATTTGAGTGTTCCATCGTCATTAGAAGGCCCTGAACGTTACAATTAACTATCATTTTTGCGTCGGATTCGAAAATCTAGACTCACAGGACAACGACCATAAGGTGCCCGAGGCAGCAATAGACCCTTGGAGACATGTCGGCTGGAGGCCGATGTATTGAATCTCGACGCAATTTGAGTGTTCCATCGGCATTAGGAGGCCCTGAACGTTATAATTAACGATCATTTTTGCGTCGGATTCGATAATCTAAACTCACAGGAGAACGACCATAAGGTGCCCGAGGCAGCAATAGACCCTTGGAGACAAGTCGGCTGGAGGCCGATGTATTGAATCTCGACGCAATTTGAGTGTTCCATCGGCATTAGGAGGCCCTGAACGTTACAATTAACTATCATTTTTGCGTCGGGTTCGAAAATCTAGACTCACAGGAGAACGACCATAAGGTGCCCGAGGCAGCATTAGACCCTTGGAGACAAGTCGGCTGGAGGCCGATGTATTGAATCTCGACGCAATTTGAGTGTTCCATCGTCATTAGAAGGCCCTGAACGTTACAATTAACTATCATTTTTGCGTCGGATTCGAAAATCTAGACTCACAGGACAACGACCATAAGGTGCCCGAGGCAGCAATAGACCCTTGGAGACAAGTCGGCTGGAGGCCGATGTATTGAATCTCGACGCAATTTGAGTGTTCCATCGTCATTACAAGGCCCTGAACGTTACAATTAACTATCATTTTTGAGTCGGATTCGAAAATCTAGACTCACAGGAGAACGACCATAAGGTGCCCGAGGCAGCAATAGACCCTTGGAGACAAGTCGGCTGGAGGACGATGTATTGTATCTCGACGCAATTTGAGTGTTCCATCGTCATTAGAAGGCCCTGAACGTTACAATTAACTATCATTTTTGCGTCGGATTCGATAATCTAGACTCACAGGAGAACGACCATAAGGTGCCCGAGGCAACAATAGACCCTTGGAGACAAGTCGGCTGGAGGACGATGTATTAGATCGCGACGCAATTTGAGTCTTCTATCGTCATCAGGAGGCGTTGAACGTTACAATTCACTATCATTTTTGCGTCGGATTCGAAAATCTAGACTCACAGGAGAAGGATCATATTGTGCCCGAGACAGCAATATCCCCTTGGAGACAAGTCGGCTGGAGGACGATGTATTGAATCTCGACGCAATTTGAGTGTCCAATCGTCATTAGGAGGCCCTAAACCTTACAATTAACTATCATTTTTGCGTCGGATTCGATAATCTAAACTCACAGGAGAACGACCATAAGGTGCCCGAGGCAGCAATAGACCCTTGGAGACAAGTCGGCTGGAGGACGATGTATTGGATCGCGACGCAATTTGAGTCTTCTATCGTCATTAGGAGGCGCTGAACGTTACAATTCACTATCATTTTTGCGTCGGATTCGAAAATCTAGACTCACAGGAGAACGACCATAATGTGCCCGAGGCAGCAATAGACCCTTGGAGACAAGTCGGCTGGAGGACGATGTATTGGATCGCGACGCAATTTGAGTCTTCTATCGTCATTAGGATGCGCTGAACGTTACAATTCACTATCATTTTTGAGTCGGATTCGAAAATCTATACTCACAGGAGAAGGACCATGTGGTGCCCGAGGCAGCGATATCCCGTTGGAGACAAGTAGGCTGGAGGCCGATGTATTGAATCTCGACGCAATTTGAGTGTTCCATCGTCATTAGAAGGCCCTGAACGTTACAATTAACTATCATTTTTGCGTCGGGTTCGAAAATCTAGACTCACAGGAGAACGACCATAAGGTGACCGAGGCAGCAATAGACCCTTGGAGACAAGTCGGCTGGAGGACGATGTATTGAATCTCGACGCAATTTGAGTGTTCCATCGTCATTAGAAGGCCCTGAACGTTACAATTAACTATCATTTTTGCGTCGGATTCGAAAATCTAGACTCACAGGACAACGACCATAAGGTGCCCGAGGCAGCAATAGACCCTTGGAGACAAGTCGGCTGGAGGCCGATGTATTGAATCTCGACGCAATTTGAGTGTTCCATCGTCATTACAAGGCCCTGAACGTTACAATTAACTATCATTTTTGCGTCGGATTCGAAAATCTAGACTCACAGGAGAACGACCATAAGGTGCCCGAGGCAGCAATAGACCCTTGGAGACAAGTCGGCTGGAGGCCGATGTATTGAATCTCGACGCAATTTGAGTGTTCCATCGGCATTAGGAGGCCCTGAACGTTACAATTAACTATCATTTTTGCGTCGGATTCGAAAATCTAGACTCACAGGAGAACGACCATTAGGTGCCCGAGGCAGCAATAGACCCTTGGAGACAAGTCGGCTGGAGGACGATGTATTGGATCGCGACGCAATTTGAGTGTTCCATCGTCATTAGAAGGCCCTGAACGTTACAATTAACTATCATTTTTGAGTCGGATTCGAAAATCTAGACTCACAGGAGAACGACCATAAGGTGCCCGAGGCAGCAATAGACCCTTGGAGACAAGTCGGCTGGAGGACGATGTATTGGATCGCGACGCAATCTGAGTCTTCTATCGTCATTAGGAGGCGCTGAACGTTACAATTCACTATCATTTTTGCGTCGGATTCGAAAATCTAGACTCACAGGAGAAGGACCATGTGGTGCCCGAGGCAGCGATATCCCCTTGGAGACAAGTAGGCTGGAGGCCGATGTATTGAATCTCGACGCAATTTCAGTGTTCCATCGTCATTAGAAGGCCCTGAACGTTACAATTAACTATCATTTTTGCATCGGGTTCGAAAATCTAGACTCACAGGAGAACGACCATAAGGTGCCCGAGGCAGCAATAGACCCTTGCAGACAGGTCGGCTGGAGGCCGATGTATTGAATCTCGACGCAATTTGAGTGTTCCATCGGCATTAGGAGGCCCTGAACGTTACAATTAACTATCATTTTAGCGTCGGGTTCGAAAATCTAGACTCACAGGAGAACGACCATAAGGTGCCCGAGGCAGCAATAGACCCTTGGAGACAAGTCGGCTGGAGGACGATGTATTGAATCTCGACGCAATTTGAGAGTTCCATCGTCATTAGGCGGCCCTGAACGTTACAATTAACTATCATTTTTGCGTCGGATTCGAAAATCTAGAATTACAAGAGAACGACCATAAAGTGCCCGAGGCAGCATTAGATCCTTGGAGACAAGTCGGCTGGAGGACGATGTATTGTATCTCGACGCAATTTGAGTGTTCCATCGTCATTAGAAGGCCCTGAACGTTACAATTAACTATCATTTTTGCGTCGGATTCGATAATCTAGACTCACAGGAGAACGACCATAAGGTGCCCGAGGCAGCAATAGACCCTTGGAGACAAGTCGGCTGGAGGACGATGTATTGGATCGCGACGCAATTTGAGTCTTCTATCGTCATTAGGAGGCGCTGAACGTTACAATTCACTATCATTTTTGCGTCGGATTCGAAAATCTAGACTCACAGGAGAAGGATCATATTGTGCCCGAGACAGCAATATCCCCTTGGAGACAAGTCGGCTGGAGGACGATGTATTGAATCTCGACGCAATTTGAGTGTCCCATCGTCATTAGGAGGCCCTAAACCTTACAATTAACTATCATTTTTGCGTCGGATTCGATAATCTAAACTCACAGGAGAACGACCATAAGGTGCCCGAGGCAGCAATAGACCCTTGGAGACAAGTCGGCTGGAGGACGATGTATTGGATCGCGACGCAATTTGAGTCCTCTGTCGTCATTAGGAGGCGCTGAACGTTACAATTCACTATCATTTTTGCGTCGGATTCGAAAATCTATACTCACAGGAGAAGGACCATGTGGTGCCCGAGGCAGCGATATCCCGTTGGAGACAAGTAGGCTGGAGGCCGATGTATTGAATCTCGACGCAATTTGAGTGTTCCATCGTCATTAGAAGGCCCTGAACGTTACAATTAACTATCATTTTTGCGTCGGGTTCGAAAATCTAGACTCACAGGAGAACGACCATAAGGTGACCGAGGCAGCAATAGACCCTTGGAGACAAGTCGGCTGGAGGACGATGTATTGAATCTCGACGCAATTTGAGTGTTCCATCGTCATTAGAAGGCCCTGATCGTTACAATTAACTATTATTTTTGCGTCGGATTCGAAAATCTAGACTCACAGGACAACGACCATAAGGTGCCCGAGGCAGCAATAGACCCTTGGAGACAAGTCGGCTGGAGGCCGATGTATTGAATCTCGACGCAATTTGAGTGTTCCATCGTCATTACAAAGCCCTGAACGTTACAATTAACTATCATTTTTGCGTCGGATTCGAAAATCTAGACTCACAGGAGAACGACCATAAGGTGCCCGAGGCAGCAATAGACCCTTGGAGACAAGTCGGCTGGAGGACGATGTATTGGATCGCGACGCAGTTTGAGTCTTCTATCGTCATTAGGAGGCGCTGAACGTTACAATTCACTATCATTTTTGCGTCGGATTCGAAAATCTATACTCACAGGAGAAGGACCATGTGGTGCCCGAGGCAGCGATATCCCCTTGGAGACAAGTAGGCTGGAGGCCGATGTATTGAATCTCGACGCAATTTGAGTGTTCCATCGTCATTAGAAGGCCCTGAACGTTACAATTAACTATCATTTTTGCGTCGGATTCGAAAATCTAGACTCACAGGACAACGACCATAAGGTGCCCGAGGCAGCAATAGACCCTTGGAGGCAAGTCGGCTGGAGGCCGATGTATTGAATCTCGACGCAATTTGAGTGTTCCATCGGCATTAGGAGGCCCTGAACGTTATAATTAACGATCATTTTTGCGTCGGATTCGATAATCTAAACTCACAGGAGAACGACCATAAGGTGCCCGAGGCAGCAATAGACCCTTGGAGACAAGTCGGCTGGAGGCCGATGTATTGAATCTCGACGCAATTTGAGTGTTCCATCGGCATTAGGAGGCCCTGAACGTTACAATTAACTATCATTTTTGCGTCGGGTTCGAAAATCTAGACTCACAGGAGAACGACCATAAGGTGCCCGAGGCAGCAATAGACCCTTGGAGACAAGTCGGCTGGAGGCCGATGTATTGAATCTCGACGCAATTTGAGTGTTCCATCGGCATTAGGAGGCCCTGAACGTTACAATTAACTATCATTTTTGCGTCGGATTCGAAAATCTAGACTCACAGGAGAACGACCATTAGGTGCCCGAGGCAGCAATAGACCCTTGGAGACAAATCGGCTGGAGGACGATGTATTGGATCGCGACGCAATTTGAGTGTTCCATCGTCATTAGAAGGCCCTGAACGTTACAATTAACTATCATTTTTGAGTCGGATTCGAAAATCTAGACTCACAGGAGAACGACCATAAGGTGCCCGAGGCAGCAATAGACCCTTGGAGACAAGTCGGCTGGAGGACGATGTATTGGATCGCGACGCAATTTGAGTCTTCTATCGTCAATAGGAGGCGCTGAACGTTACAATTCACTATCATTTTTGCGTCGGATTCAAAAATCTAGACTCACAGGAGAAGGACCATGTGGTGCCCGAGGCAGCGATATCCCCATGGAGACAAGTAGGCTGGAGGCCGATGTATTGAATCTCGACGCAATTTGAGTGTTCCATCGTCATTAGAAGGCCCTGAACGTTACAATTAACTATCATTTTTGCGTCGGATTCGAAAATCTAGACTCACAGGACAACGACCATAAGGTGCCCGATGCAGCAATAGACCCTTGGAGACAAGTCGGCTGGAGGCCGATGTATTGAATCTCGACGCAATTTGAGTGTTCCATCGGCATTAGGAGGCCCTGAACGTTACAATTAACTATCATTTTTGCATCGGGTTCGAAAATCTAGACTCACAGGAGAACGACCATAAGGTGCCCGAGGCAGCAATAGACCCTTGGAGACAAGTCGGCTGGAGGACGATGTTTTGGATCGCGACGCAATTTGAGTCTTCTATCGTCATTAGGAGGCGCTGAACGTTACAATTCACTATCATTTTTGCGTCGGATTCGAAAATCTAGACTCACAATAGAAGGATCATATTGTGCCCGAGACAGAAATATCCCCTTGGAGACAAGTCGGCTGGAGGACGATGTATTGAATCTCGACGCAATTTGAGTGTCCCATCGTCATTAGGAGGCCCAAAACCTTACAATTAACTATCATTTTTGCGTCGGATTCGATAATCTAAACTAACAGGAGAACGACCATAAGGTGCCCGAGGCAGCAATAGACCCTTGGAGACAAGTCGGCTGGAGGACGATGTATTGGATCGCGACGCAATTTGAGTCTTCTATCGTCATTAGGAGGCGCTGAACGTTACAATTCACTATCATTTTTGCGTCGGATTCGAAAATATAGACTCACAGGAGAACGACCATAATGTGCCCGAGGCAGCAATAGACCCTTGGAGACAAGTCGGCTGGAGGACGATGTATTGGATCGCGACGCAATTTGAGTCTTCTATCGTCATTAGGAGGCGCTGAACGTTACAATTCACTATCATTTTTGCGTCGGATTCGAAAATCTATACTCACAGGAGAAGGACCATGTGGTGCCCGAGGCAGCGATATCCCGTTGGAGACAAGTAGGCTGGAGGCCGATGTATTGAATCTCGACGCAATTTGAGTGTTCCATCGTCATTAGAAGGCCCTGAACGTTACAATTAACTATCATTTTTGCGTCGGGTTCGAAAATCTAGACTCACAGGAGAACGACCATAAGGTGACCGAGGCAGCAATAGACCCTTGGAGACAAGTCGGCTGGAGGACGATGTATTGAATCTCGACGCAATTTGAGTGTTCCATCGGCATTAGAAGGCCCTGATCGTTACAATTAACTATTATTTTTGCGTCGGATTCGAAAATCTAGACTCACAGGACAACGACAATAAGGTGCCCGAGGCAGCAATAGACCCTTGGAGACAAGTCGGCTGGAGGCCGATGTATTGAATCTCGACGCAATTTGAGTGTTCCATCGTCATTACAAGGCCCTGAACCTTACAATTAACTATCATTTTTGCGTCGGATTCGAAAATCTAGACTCACAGGAGAACGACCATAAGGTGCCCGAGGCAGCAATAGACCCTTGGAGACAAGTCGGCTGGAGGACGATGTATTGGATCGCGACCCAATTTGAGTCTTCTATCGTCATTAGGAGGCGCTGAACGTTACAATTCACTATCATTTTTGCGTCGGATTCGAAAATCTATACTCACAGGAGAAGGACCATGTGGTGCCCGAGGCAGCGATATCCCCTTGGAGACAAGTAGGCTGGAGGCCGATGTATTGAATCTCGACGCAATTTGAGTGTTCCATCGTCATTAGAAGGCCCTGAACGTTACAATTAACTATCATTTTTGCGTCGGATTCGAAAATCTAGACTCACAGGACAACGACCATTAGGTGCCCGAGGCAGCAATAGACCCTTGGAGACAAATCGGCTGGAGGACGATGTATTGGATCGCGACGCAATTTGAGTGTTCCATCGTCATTAGAAGGCCCTGAACGTTACAATTAACTATCATTTTTGAGTCGGATTCGAAAATCTAGACTCACAGGAGAACGACCATAAGGTGCCCGAGGCAGCAGTAGACCCTTGGAGACAAGTCGGCTGGAGGACGATGTATTGGATCGCGACGCAATTTGAGTCTTCTATCGTCATTAGGAGGCGCTGAACGTTACAATTCACTATCATTTTTGCGTCGGATTCAAAAATCTAGACTCACAGGAGAAGGACCATGTGGTGCCCGAGGCAGCGATATCCCCTTGGAGACAAGTAGGCTGGAGGCCGATGTATTGAATCTCGACGCAATTTGAGTGTTCCATCGTCATTAGAAGGCCCTGAACGTTACAATTAACTATCATTTTTGCGTCGGATTCGAAAATCTAGACTCACAGGACAACGACCATAAGGTGCCCGATGCAGCAATAGACCCTTGGAGACAAGTCGGCTGGAGGCCGATGTATTGAATCTCGACGCAATTTGAGTGTTCCATCGGCATTAGGAGGCCCTGAACGTTACAATTAACTATCATTTTTGCATCGGGTTCGAAAATCTAGACTCACAGGAGAACGACCATAAGGTGCCCGAGGCAGCAATAGACCCTTGGAGACAAGTCGGCTGGAGGACGATGTTTTGGATCGCGACGCAATTTGAGTCTTCTATCGTCATTAGGAGGCGCTGAACGTTACAATTCACTATCATTTTTGCGTCGGATTCGAAAATCTAGACTCACAATAGAAGGATCATATTGTGCCCGAGACAGAAATATCCCCTTGGAGACAAGTCGGCTGGAGGACGATGTATTGAATCTCGACGCAATTTGAGTGTCCCATCGTCATTAGGAGGCCCAAAACCTTACAATTAACTATCATTTTTGCGTCGGATTCGATAATCTAAACTAACAGGAGAACGACCATAAGGTGCCCGAGGCAGCAATAGACCCTTGGAGACAAGTCGGCTGGAGGACGATGTATTGGATCGCGACGCAATTTGAGTCTTCTATCGTCATTAGGAGGCGCTGAACGTTACAATTCACTATCATTTTTGCGTCGGATTCGAAAATATAGACTCACAGGAGAACGACCATAATGTGCCCGAGGCAGCAATAGACCCTTGGAGACAAGTCGGCTGGAGGACGATGTATTGGATCGCGACGCAATTTGAGTCTTCTATCGTCAGTAGGAGGCGCTGAACGTTACAATTCACTATCATTTTTGCGTCGGATTCGAAAATCTATACTCACAGGAGAAGGACCATGTGGTGCCCGAGGCAGCGATATCCCGTTGGAGACAAGTAGGCTGGAGGCCGATGTATTGAATCTCGACGCAATTTGAGTGTTCCATCGTCATTAGAAGGCCCTGAACGTTACAATTAACTATCATTTTTGCGTCGGATTCGAAAATCTAGACTCACAGGACAACGACCATAAGGTGCCCGAGGCAGCAATAGACCCTTGGAGACAAGTCAGCAGGAGGCCGATGTATTGAATCTCGACGCAATTTGAGTGTTCCATCGGCATTAGGAGGCCCTGAACGTTATAATTAACGATCATTTTTGCGTCGGATTCGATAATCTAAACTCACAGGAGAACGACCATAAGGTGCCCGAGGCAGCAATAGACCCTTGGAGACAAGTCGGCTGGAGGCCGATGTATTGAATCTCGACGCAATTGGAGTGTTCCATCGGCATTAGGAGGCCCTGAACGTTACAATTAACTATCATTTTTGCGTCGGGTTCGAAAATCTAGACTCACAGGAGAACGACCATAAGGTGCCCGAGGCAGCAATAGACCCTTGGAGACAAGTCGGCTGGAGGCCGATGTATTGAATCTCGACGCAATTTGAGTGTTCCATCGTCATTACAAGGCCCTGAACGTTACAATTAACTATCATTTTTGCGTCGGATTCGAAAATCTAGACTCACAGGAGAACGACCATAAGGTGCCCGAGGCAGCAATAGACCCTTGGAGACAAGTCGGCTGGAGGACGATGTATTGGATCGCGACGCAATTTGAGTCTTCTATCGTCATTAGGAGGCGCTGAACGTTACAATTCAATATCATTTTTGCGTCGGATTCGAAAATCTAGACTCACAGGAGAACGACCATAAGGTGCCCGATGCAGCAATAGACCCTTGGAGACAAGTCGGCTGGAGGCCGATGTGTTGAATCTCGACGCAATTTGAGTGTTCCATCGTCATTAGGAGGCCCTGAACGTTACAATTAACTATCATTTTTGCGTCGGGTTCGAAAATCTAGACTCACAGGAGAACGACCATAAGGTGACGAAGGCAGCAATAGACCCTTGGAGACAAGTCGGCTGGAGGACGATGTATTGAATCTCGACGCAATTTGAGTGTTCCATCGTCATTAGAAGGCCCTGAACGTTACAATTAACTATCATTTTTGCGTCGGATTCGAAAATCTAGACTCACAGGACAACGACCATAAGGTGCCCGAGGCAGCAATAGACCCTTGGAGACGAGTCGGCTGGAGGCCGATGTATTGAATCTCGACGCAATTTGAGTGTTCCATCGTCATTACAAGGCCCTGAACGTTACAATTAACTATCATTTTTGCGTCGGATTCGAAAATCTAGACTCACAGGAGAACGACCATAAGGTGCCCGAGGCAGCAATAGACCCTTGGAGACAAGTCGGCTGGAGGACGATGTATTGGATCGCGACGCAATTTGAGTCTTCTATCGTCATTAGGAGGCGCTGAACGTTACAATTCACTATCATTTTAGCGTCGGATTCGAAAATCTATACTCACAGGAGAAGGACCATGTGGTGCCCGAGGCAGCGATATCCCCTTGGAGACAAGTAGGCTGGAGGCCGATGTATTGAATCTCGACGCAATTTGAGTGTTCCATCGTCATTAGAAGGCCCTGAACGTTACAATTAACTATCATTTTTGCGTCGGATTCGAAAATCTAGACTCACAGGACAACGACCATAAGGTGCCCGAGGCAGCAATAGACCCTTGGAGACAAGTCGGCTGGAGGCCGATGTATTGAATCTCGACGCAATTTGAGTGTTCCATCGGCATTAGGAGGCCCTGAACGTTATAATTAACGATCATTTTTGCGTCGGATTCGATAATCTAAACTCACAGGAGAACGACCATAAGGTGCCCGAGGCAGCAATAGACCCTTGGAGACAAGTCGGCTGGAGGCCGATGTATTGAATCTCGACGCAATTTGAGTGTTCCATCGGCATTAGGAGGCCCTGAACGTTATAATTAACTATTATTTTTGCGTCGGATTCGATAAGCTAAACTCACAGGAGAACGACCATAAGGTGCCCGAGGCAGCAATAGACCCTTGGAGACAAGTCGGCTGGAGGCCGATGTATTGAATCTCGACGCTATTTGAGTGTTCCATCGGCATTAGGAGGCCCTGAACGTTACAATTAACTATCATTTTTGCGTCGGGTTCGAAAATCTAGACTCACAGGAGAACGACCATAAGGTGCCCGAGGCAGCAATAGACCCTTGGAGACAAGTCGGCTGGAGGACGATGTATTGAATCTCGACGCAATTTGAGTGTTCCATCGGCATTAGGAGGCCCTGAACGTTATAATTAACTATCATTTTTGCGTCGGATTCGATAAGCTAAACTCACAGGAGAACGACCATAAGGTGCCCGAGGCAGCAATAGACCCTTGGAGACAAGTCGGCTGGAGGCCGATGTATTGAATCTCGACGCTATTTGAGTGTTCCATCGGCATTAGGAGGCCCTGAACGTTACAATTAACTATCATCTTTGCGTCGGGTTCGAAAATCTAGACTCACAGGAGAACGACCATAAGGTGCCCGAGGCAGCAATAGACCCTTGGAGACAAGTCGGCTGGAGGACGATGTATTGAATCTCGACGCAATTTGAGTGTTCCATCGTCATTACAAGGCCCTGAACGTTACAATTAACTATCATTTTTGCGTCGGATTCGAAAATCTAGACTCACAGGAGAACGACCATAAGGTGCCCGAGGCAGCAATAGACCCTTGGAGACAAGTCGGCTGGAGGACGATGTATTGGATCGCGACGCAATTTGAGTCTTCTATCGTCATTAGGAGGCGCTGAACGTTACAATTCACTATCATTTTTGCGTCGGATTCGAAAATCTAGACTCACAGGAGAACGACCATAAGGTGCCCGATGCAGCAATAGACCCTTGGAGACAAGTCGGCTGGAGGACGATGTATTGAATCTCGACGCAATTTGAGTGTTCCATCGTCATTAGAAGGCCCTGAACGTTACAATTAACTATCATTTTTGCGTCGGGTTCGAAAATCTAGACTCACAGGAGAACGACCATAAGGTGACCGAGGCAGCAATAGACCCTTGGAGACAAGTCGGCTGGAGGACGATGTATTGAATCTCGACGCAATTTGAGTGTTCCATCGTCATTAGAAGGCCCTGAACGTTACAATTAACTATCATTTTTGCGTCGGATTCGAAAATCTAGACTCACAGGACAACGACCATAAGGTGCCCGAGGCAGCAATAGACCCTTGGAGACGAGTCGGCTGGAGGCCGATGTATTGAATCTCGACGCAATTTGAGTGTTCCATCGTCATTACAAGGCCCTGAACGTTACAATTAACTATCATTTTTGCGTCGGATTCGAAAATCTAGACTCACAGGAGAACGACCATAAGGTGCCCGAGGCAGCAATAGACCCTTGGAGACAAGTCGGCTGGAGGACGATGTATTGGATCGCGACGCAATTTGAGTCTTCTATCGTCATTAGGAGGCGCTGAACGTTACAATTCACTATCATTTTAGCGTCGGATTCGAAAATCTATACTCACAGGAGAAGGACCATGTGGTGCCCGAGGCAGCGATATCCCCTTGGAGACAAGTAGGCTGGAGGCCGATGTATTGAATCTCGACGCAATTTGAGTGTTCCATCGTCATTAGAAGGCCCTGAACGTTACAATTAACTATCATTTTCGTCGGATTCGAAAATCTAGACTCACAGGAGAACGACCATAAGGTGCCCGAGGCAGCAATAGACCCTTGGAGACAAGTCGGCTGGAGGCCGATGTATTGAATCTCGACGCAATTTGAGTGTTCCATCGGCATTAGGAGGCCCTGAACGTTACAATTAACTATCATTTTTGCGTCGGGTTCGAAAATCTAGACTCACAGGAGAACGACCATAAGGTGCCCGAGGCAGCAATAGACCCTTGGAGACAAGTCGGCTGGAGGACGATGTATTGAATCTCGACGCAATTTGAGTGTTCCATCGTCATTAGAAGGCCCTGAACGTTACAATTAACTATCATTTTTGCGTCGGATTCGAAAATCTAGACTCACAGGAGAACGACCATAAGGTGCCCGAGGCAGCAATAGACCCTTGGAGACAAGTCGGCTGGAGGACGATGTATTGGATCGCGACGCAATTTGAGTCTTCTATCGTCATTAGGAGGCGCTGAACGTTACAATTCACTATCATTTTTGCGTCGGATTCGAAAATCTAGACTCACAGGAGAAGGACCATGTGGTGCCCGAGGCAGCGATATCCCCTTGGAGACAAGTAGGCTGGAGGCCGATGTATTGAATCTCGACGCAATTTGAGTGTTCCATCGTCATTACAAGGCCCTGAACGTTACAATTAACTATCAATTTTCCGTCGGATTCGAAAATCCAGACTCACAGGAGAACGACCATAAGGTGCCCGATGCAGCAATAGACCCTTGGAGACAAGTCGGCTGGAGGCCGATGTATTGAATCTCGACGCAATTTGAGTGTTCCATCGGCATTAGGAGGCCCTGAACGTTACAATTAACTATCATTTTTGCGTCGGGTTCGAAAATCTAGACTCACAGGAGAACGACCATAAGGTGCCCGAGGCAGCAATAGACCCTTGGAGACAAGTCGGCTGGAGGCCGATGTATTGAATCTCGACGCAATTTGAGTGTTCCATCGGCATTAGGAGGCCCTGAACGTTACAATTATCTATCATTTTAGCGTCGGGTTCGAAAATCTAGACTCACAGGAGAACGACCATAAGGTGCCCGAGGCAGCAATAGACCCTTGGAGACAAGTCGGCTGGAGGACGATGTATTGAATCTCGACGCAATTTGAGAGTTCCATCGTCATTAGGCGGCCCTGAACGTTACAATTAAGTATCATTTTTGCGTCGGATTCGAAAATCTAGACTCACAGGACAACGACCATAAGGTGCCCGAGGCAGCAATAGACCCTTGGAGACGAGTCGGCTGGAGGCCGATGTATTGAATCTCGACGCAATTTGAGTGTTCCATCGTCATTACAAGGCCCTGAACGTTACAATTAACTATCATTTTTGCGTCGGATTCGAAAATCTAGACTCACAGGAGAACGACCATAAGGTGCCCGAGGCAGCAATAGACCCTTGGAGACAAGTCGGCTGGAGGACGATGTATTGGATCGCGACGCAATTTGAGTCTTCTATCGTCATTAGGAGGCGCTGAACGTTACAATTCACTATCATTTTAGCGTCGGATTCGAAAATCTATACTCACAGGAGAAGGACCATGTGGTGCCCGAGGCAGCGATATCCCCTTGGAGACAAGTAGGCTGGAGGCCGATGTATTGAATCTCGACGCAATTTGAGTGTTCCATCGTCATTAGAAGGCCCTGAACGTTACAATTAACTATCATTTTCGTCGGATTCGAAAATCTAGACTCACAGGAGAACGACCATAAGGTGCCCGAGGCAGCAATAGACCCTTGGAGACAAGTCGGCTGGAGGCCGATGTATTGAATCTCGACGCAATTTGAGTGTTCCATCGGCATTAGGAGGCCCTGAACGTTACAATTAACTATCATTTTTGCGTCGGGTTCGAAAATCTAGACTCACAGGAGAACGACCATAAGGTGCCCGAGGCAGCAATAGACCCTTGGAGACAAGTCGGCTGGAGGACGATGTATTGAATCTCGACGCAATTTGAGTGTTCCATCGTCATTAGAAGGCCCTGAACGTTACAATTAACTATCATTTTTGCGTCGGATTCGAAAATCTAGACTCACAGGAGAACGACCATAAGGTGCCCGAGGCAGCAATAGACCCTTGGAGACAAGTCGGCTGGAGGACGATGTATTGGATCGCGACGCAATTTGAGTCTTCTATCGTCATTAGGAGGCGCTGAACGTTACAATTCACTATCATTTTTGCGTCGGATTCGAAAATCTAGACTCACAGGAGAAGGACCATGTGGTGCCCGAGGCAGCGATATCCCCTTGGAGACAAGTTGGCTGGAGGCCGATGTATTGAATCTCGACGCAATTTGAGTGTTCCATCGTCATTAGAAGGATCTGAACTTTACAATTAACTATCATTTTTGCGTCGGATTCGAAAATCTAGACTCACAGGACAACGACCATAAGGTGCCCGAGGCAGCAATAGACCCTTGGAGACAAGTCGGCTGGAGGCCGATGTATTGAATCTCGACATAATTTGAGTGTTCCATCGGCATTAGGAGGCCCTGAACGTTATAATTAACTATCATTTTTGCGTCGGATTCGATAATCTAAACTCACAGGAGAACGACCATAAGGTGCCCGAGGCAGCAATAGACCCTTGGAGACAAGTCGGCTGGAGGCCGATGTATTGAATCTCGACGCAATTTGGGTGTTCCATCGTCATTACAAGGCCCTGAACGTTACAATTAACTATCAATTTTCCGTCGGATTCGAAAATCCAGACTCACAGGAGAACGACCATAAGGTGCCCGATGCAGCAATAGACCCTTGGAGACAAGTCGGCTGGAGGCCGATGTATTGAATCTCGACGCAATTTGAGTGTTCCATCGGCATTAGGAGGCCCTGAACGTTACAATTAACTATCATTTTTGCGTCGGGTTCGAAAATCTAGACTCACAGGAGAACGACCATAAGGTGCCCGAGGCAGCAATAGACCCTTGGAGACAAGTCGGCTGGAGGCCGATGTATTGAATCTCGACGCAATTTGAGTGTTCCATCGGCATTAGGAGGCCCTGAACGTTACAATTATCTATCATTTTAGCGTCGGGTTCGAAAATCTAGACTCACAGGAGAACGACCATAAGGTGCCCGAGGCAGCAATAGACCCTTGGAGACAAGTCGGCTGGAGGACGATGTATTGAATCTCGACGCAATTTGAGAGTTCCATCGTCATTAGGCGGCCCTGAACGTTACAATTAACTATCATTTTTGCGTCGGATTCGAAAATCTAGAATTACAAGAGAACGACCATAAATGCCCGAGGCAGCATTAGATCCTTGGAGACAAGTCGGCTGGAGGACGATGTATTGTATCTCGACGCAATTTGAGTGTTCCATCGTCATTACAAGGCCCTGAACGTTACAATTAACTATCATTTTTGCGTCGGATTCGAAAATCTAGACTCACAGGAGAACGACCATAAGGTGCCCGAGGCAGCAATAGACCCTTGGAGACAAGTCGGCTGGAGGACGATGTATTGGATCGCGACGCAATTTGAGTCTTCTATCGTCATTAGGAGGCGCTGAACGTTACAATTCACTATCATTTTTGCGTCGGATTCGAAAATCTAGACTCACAGGAGAAGGACCATGTGGTGCCCGAGGCAGCGATATCCCCTTGGAGACAAGTAGGCTGGAGGCCGATGTATTGAATCTCGACGCAATTTGAGTGTTCCATCGTCATTACAAGGCCCTGAACGTTACAATTAACCATCATTTTTGCGTCGGATTCGAAAATCTAGACTCACAGGACAACGACCATAAGGTGCCCGAGGCAGCAATAGACCCTTGGAGACAAGTCGGCTGGAGGACGATGTATTGGATCGCGACGCAATTTGAGTCTTCTATCGTCATTAGGAGGCGCTGAACGTTACAATTCACTATCATTTTTGCGTCGGATTCGAAAATCTAGACTCACAGGAGAAGGACCATGTGGTGCCCGAGGCAGCGATATCCCCTTGGAGACAAGTAGGCTGGAGGCCGATGTATTGAATCTCGACGCAATTTGAGTGTTCCATCGGCATTAGGAGGCCCTGAACGTTACAATTAACTATCATTTTTGCGTCGGGTTCGAAAATCTAGACTCACAGGAGAACGACCATAAGGTGCCCGAGGCAGCAATAGACCCTTGGAGACAAGTCGGCTGGAGGACGATGTATTGAATCTCGACGCAATTTGAGTGTTCCATCGTCATTAGAAGGCCCTGAACGTTACAATTAACCATCATTTTTGCGTCGGATTCGAAAATCTAGACTCACAGGACAACGACCATAAGGTGCCCGAGGCAGCAATAGACCCTTGGAGACAAGTCGGCTGGAGGCCGATGTATTGAATCTCGACGCAATTTGAGTGTTCCATCGTCATTACAAGGCCCTGAACGTTACAATTAACTATCATTTTTGCGTCGGATTCGAAAATCTAGACTCACAGGAGAACGACCATAAGGTGCCCGAGGCAGCAATAGACCCTTGGAGACAAGTCGGCTGGAGGACGATGTATTGGATCGCGACGCAATTTGAGTCTTCTATCGTCATTAGGAGGCGCTGAACGTTACAATTCACTATCATTTTTGCGTCGGATTCGAAAATCTAGACTCACAGGAGAAGGACCATGTGGTGCCCGAGGCAGCGATATCCCCTTGGAGACAAGTAGGCTGGAGGCCGATGTATTGAATCTCGACGCAATTTGAGTGTTCCATCGTCATTAGAAGGCCCTGAACGTTGCAATTAACTATCATTTTTGCGTCGGATTCGAAAATCTAGACTCACAGGACAACGACCATAAGGTGCCCGAGGCAGCAATAGACCCTTGGAGACAAGTCGGCTGGAGGCCGATGTATTGAATCTCGACGCAATTTGAGTGTTCCATCGGCATTAGGAGGCCCTGAACGTTATAATTAACTATCATTTTTGCGTCGGGTTCGAAAATCTAGACTCACAGGAGAACGACCATAAGGTGCCCGAGGCAGCAATAGACCCTTGGAGACAAGTCTGCTAGAGGACGATGTATTGAATCTCGACGCAATTTGAGTGTTCCATCGTCATTAGAAGGCCCTGAACGTTACAATTAACTATCATTTTTGCGTCGGATTCGAAAATCTAGACTCACAGGACAACGACCATAAGGTGCCCGAGGCAGCAATAGACCCTTGGAGACAAGTCGGCTGGAGGCCGATGTATTGAATCTCGACGCAATTTGAGTGTTCCATCGTCATTACAAGGCCCTGAACGTTACAATTAACTATCATTTTTGCGTCGGATTCGAAAATCTAGACTCACAGGAGAACGACCATAAGGTGCCCGAGGCAGCAATAGACCCTTGGAGACAAGTCGGCTGGAGGACGATGTATTGGATCGCGACGCAATTTGAGTCTTCTATCGTCATTAGGAGGCCCTGAACGTTACAATTCACTATCATTTTTGCGTCGGATTCGAAAATCTAGACTCACAGGAGAAGGACCATGTGGTGCCCGAGGCAGCGATATCCCCTTGGAGACAAGTAGGCTGGAGGCCGATGTATTGAATCTCGACGCAATTTGAGTGTTCCATCGGCATTAGGAGGCCCTGAACGTTATAATTAACTATCATTTTTGCGTCGGATTCGATAATCTAAACTCACAGGAGAACGACCATAAGGTGCCCGAGGCAGCAATAGACCCTTGGAGACAAGTCGGCTGGAGGCCGATGTATTGAATCTCGACGCAATTTGAGTGTTCCATCGGCATTAGGAGGCCCTGAACGTTACAATTAACTATCGTTTTTGCGTCGGGTTCGAAAATCTAGACTCACAGGAGAACGACCATAAGGTGCCCGAGGCAGCAATAGACCCTTGGAGACAAGTCGGCTGGAGGACGATGTATTGAATCTCGACGCAATTTGAGTGTTCCATCGTCATTAGAAGGCCCTGAACGTTACAATTAACTATCATTTTTGCGTCGGATTCGAAAATCTAGACTCACAGGAGAACGACCATAAGGTGCCCGAGGCAGCAATAGACCCTTGGAGACAAGTCGGCTGGAGGACGATGTATTGGATCGCGACGCAATTTGAGTCTTCTATCGTCATTAGGAGGCGCTGAACGTTACAATTCACTATCATTTTTGCGTCGGATTCGAAAATCTAGACTCACAGGAGAAGGACCATGTGGTGCCCGAGGCAGCGATATCCCCTTGGAGACAAGTAGGCTGGAGGCCGATGTATTGAATCTCGACGCAATTTGAATGTTCCATCGTCATTAGAAGGCCCTGAACGTTACAATTAACTATCATTTTTGCGTCGGATTCGAAAATCTAGACTCACAGGACAACGACCATAAGGTGCCCGAGGCAGCAATAGACCCTTGGAGACAAGTCGGCTGGAGGCCGATGTATTGAATCTCGACATAATTTGAGTGTTCCATCGGCATTAGGAGGCCCTGAACGTTATAATTAACTATCATTTTTGCGTCGGATTCGATAATCTAAACTCACAGGAGAACGACCATAAGGTGCCCGAGGCAGCAATAGACCCTTGGAGACAAGTCGGCTGGAGGCCGATGTATTGAATCTCGACGCAGTTTGAGTGTTCCATCGTCATTACAAGGCCCTGAACGTTACAATTAACTATCAATTTTCCGTCGGATTCGAAAATCCAGACTCACAGGAGAACGACAATAAGGTGCCCGATGCAGCAATATACCCTTGGAGACAAGTCGGCTGGAGGCCGATGTATTGAATCTCGACGCAATTTGAGTGTTCCATCGGCATTAGGAGGCCCTGAACGTTACAATTAACTATCATTTTTGCGTCGGGTTCGAAAATCTAGACTCACAGGAGAACGACCATAAGGTGCCCGAGGCAGCAATAGACCCTTGGAGACAAGTCGGCTGGAGGCCGATGTATTGAATCTCGACGCAATTTGAGTCTTCTATCGTCATTAGGAGGCGCTGAACGTTACAATTCACTATCATTTTTGCGTCGGATTCGAAAATCTAGACTCACAGGAGAAGGACCATGTGGTGCCCGAGGCAGCGATATCCCCTTGGAGACAAGTAGGCTGGAGGCCGATGTATTGAATCTCGATGCAATTTGAGTGTTCCATCGTCATTACAAGGCCCTGAACGTTACAATTAACCATCATTTTTGCGTCGGATTCGAAAATCTAGACTCACAGGACAACGACCATAAGGTGCCCGAGGCAGCAATAGACCCTTGGAGACAAGTCGGCTGGAGGACGATGTATTGGATCGCGACGCAATTTGAGTCTTCTATCGTCATTAGGAGGCGCTGAACGTTACAATTCACTATCATTTTTGCGTCGGATTCGAAAATCTAGACTCACAGGAGAAGGACCATGTGGTGCCCGAGGCAGCGATATCCCCTTGGAGACAAGTAGGCTGGAGGCCGATGTATTGAATCTCGACGCAATTTGAGTGTTCCATCGGCATTAGGAGGCCCTGAACGTTACAATTAACTATCATTTTTGCGTCGGGTTCGAAAATCTAGACTCACAGGAGAACGACCATAAGGTGCCCGAGGCAGCAATAGACCCTTGGAGACAAGTCGGCTGGAGGACGATGTATTGAATCTCGACGCAATTTGAGTGTTCCATCGTCATTAGAAGGCCCTGAACGTTACAATTAACTATCATTTTTGCGTCGGATTCGAAAATCTAGACTCACAGGACAACGACCATAAGGTGCCCGAGGCAGCAATAGACCCTTGGAGACAAGTCGGCTGGAGGCCGATGTATTGAATCTCGACGCAATTTGAGTGTTCCATCGTCATTAGGCGGCCCTGAACGTTACAATTAACTATCATTTTTGCGTCGGATTCGAAAATCTAGACTCACAGGAGAACGACCATAAGGTGCCCGAGGCAGCAATAGACCCTTGGAGACAAGTCGGCTGGAGGACGATGTATTGGATCGCGACGCAATTTGAGTCTTCTATCGTCATTAGGAGGCGCTGAACGTTACAATTCACTATCATTTTTGCGTCGGATTCGACAATCTATACTCACAGGAGAAGGACCATGTGGTGCCCGAGGCAGCGATATCCCCTTGGAGACAAGTAGGCTGGAGGCCGATGTATTGAATCTCGACGCAATTTGAGTGTTCCATCGTCATTAGAAGGCCCTGAACGTTGCAATTAACTATCATTTTTGCGTCGGATTCGAAAATCTAGACTCACAGGACAACGACCATAAGGTGCCCGAGGCAGCAATAGACCCTTGGAGACAAGTCGGCTGGAGGCCGATGTATTGAATCTCGACGCAATTTGAGTGTTCCATCGGCATTAGGAGGCCCTGAACGTTATAATTAACTATCATTTTTGCGTCGGGTTCGAAAATCTAGACTCACAGGAGAACGACCATAAGGTGCCCGAGGCAGCAATAGACCCTTGGAGACAAGTCGGCTGGAGGACGATGTATTGAATCTCGACGCAATTTGAGTGTTCCATCGTCATTAGAAGGCCCTGAACGTTACAATTAACTATCATTTTTGCGTCGGATTCGAAAATCTAGACTCACAGGACAACGACCATAAGGTGCCCGAGGCAGCAATAGACCCTTGGAGACAAGTCGGCTGGAGGCCGATGTATTGAATCTCGACGCAATTTGAGTGTTCCATCGTCATTACAAGGCCCTGAACGTTACAATTAACTATCATTTTTGCGTCGGATTCGAAAATCTAAACTCACAGGAGAACGACCATAAGGTGCCCGAGGCAGCAATAGACCCTTGGAGACAAGTCGGCTGGAGGACGATGTATTGGATCGCGACGCAATTTGAGTCTTCTATCGTCATTAGGAGGCGCTGAACGTTACAATTCACTATCATTTTTGCGTCGGATTCGAAAATCTAGACTCACAGGAGAAGGACCATGTGGTGCCCGAGGCAGCGATATCCCCTTGGAGACAAGTAGGCTGGAGGCCGATGTATTGAATCTCGACGCAATTTGAGTGTTCCATCGTCATTAGAAGGCCCTGAACGTTACAATTAACTATCATTTTTGCGTCGGATTCGAAAATCTAGACTCACAGGACAACGACCATAAGGTGCCCGAGGCAGCAATAGACCCTTGGAGACAAGTCGGCTGGAGGCCGATGTATTGAATCTCGACATAATTTGAGTGTTCCATCGGCATTAGGAGGCCCTGAACGTTATAATTAACTATCATTTTTGCGTCGGATTCGATAATCTAAACTCACAGGAGAACGACCATAAGGTGCCCGAGGCAGCAATAGACCCTTGGAGACAAGTCGGCTGGAGGCCGATGTATTGAATCTCGACGCAATTTGAGTGTTCCATCGTCATTACAAGGCCCTGAACATTACAATTAACTATCAATTTTCCGTCGGATTCGAAAATCCAGACTCACAGGAGAACGACCATAAGGTGCCCGATGCAGCAATATACCCTTGGAGACAAGTTGGCTGGAGGCCGATGTATTGAATCTCGACGCAATTTGAGTGTTCCATCGGCATTAGGAGGCCCTGAACGTTACAATTAACTATCATTTTTGCGTCGGGTTCGAAAATCTAGACTCACAGGAGAACGACCATAAGGTGCCCGAGGCAGCAATAGACCCTTGGAGACAAGTCGGCTGGAGGCCGATGTATTGAATCTCGACGCAATTTGAGTCTTCTATCGTCATTAGGAGGCGCTGAACGTTACAATTCACTATCATTTTTGCGTCGGATTCGAAAATCTAGACTCACAGGAGAAGGACCATGTGGTGCCCGAGGCAGCGATATCCCCTTGGAGACAAGTAGGCTGGAGGCCGATGTATTGAATCTCGATGCAATTTGAGTGTTCCATCGTCATTACAAGGCCCTGAACGTTACAATTAACCATCATTTTTGCGTCGGATTCGAAAATCTAGACTCACAGGACAACGACCATAAGGTGCCCGAGGCAGCAATAGACCCTTGGAGACAAGTCGGCTGGAGGACGATGTATTGGATCGCGACGCAATTTGAGTCTTCTATCGTCATTAGGAGGCGCTGAACGTTACAATTCACTATCATTTTTGCGTCGGATTCGAAAATCTAGACTCACAGGAGAAGGACCATGTGGTGCCCGAGGCAGCGATATCCCCTTGGAGACAAGTAGGCTGGAGGCCGATGTATTGAATCTCGACGCAATTTGAGTGTTCCATCGGCATTAGGAGGCCCTGAACGTTACAATTAACTATCATTTTTGCGTCGGGTTCGAAAATCTAGACTCACAGGAGAACGACCATAAGGTGCCCGAGGCAGCAATAGACCCTTGGAGACAAGTCGGCTGGAGGACGATGTATTGAATCTCGACGCAATTTGAGTGTTCCATCGTCATTAGAAGGCCCTGAACGTTACAATTAACTATCATTTTTGCGTCGGATTCGAAAATCTAGACTCACAGGACAACGACCATAAGGTGCCCGAGGCAGCAATAGACCCTTGGAGACAAGTCGGCTGGAGGCCGATGTATTGAATCTCGACGCAATTTGAGTGTTCCATCGTCATTACAAGGCCCTGAACGTTACAATTAACTATCATTTTTGCGTCGGATTCGAAAATCTAGACTCACAGGAGAACGACCATAAGGTGCCCGAGGCAGCAATAGACCCTTGGAGACAAGTCGGCTGGAGGACGATGTATTGGATCGCGACGCAATTTGAGTCTTCTATCGTCATTAGGAGGCGCTGAACGTTACAATTCACTATCATTTTTGCGTCGGATTCGAAAATCTAGACTCACAGGAGAAGGACCATGTGGTGCCCGAGGCAGCGATATCCCCTTGGAGACAAGTAGGCTGGAGGCCGATGTATTGAATCTCGACGCAATTTGAGTGTTCCATCGTCATTAGAAGGCCCTGAACGTTACAATTAACTATCATTTTTGCGTCGGATTCGAAAATCTAGACTCACAGGACAACGACCATAAGGTGCCCGAGGCAGCAATAGACCCTTGGAGACAAGTCGGCTGGAGGCCGATGTATTGAATCTCGACGCAATTTGAGTGTTCCATCGGCATTAGGAGGCCCTGAACGTTATAATTAACTATCATTTTTGCGTCGGATTCGATAATCTAAACTCACAGGAGAACGACCATAAGGTGCCCGAGGCAGCAATAGACCCTTGGAGACAAGTCGGCTGGAGGCCGATGTATTGAATCTCGACGCAATTTGAGTGTTCCATCGTCATTACAAGGCCCTGAACGTTACAATTAACTATCATTGTTGCGTCGGGTTCGAAAATCTAGACTCACAGGAGAACGACCATAAGGTGCCCGAGGCAGCAATAGACCCTTGGAGACAAGTCGGCTGGAGGACGATGTATTGAATCTCGACGCAATTTGAGTGTTCCATCGTCATTAGAAGGCCCTGAACGTTACAATTAACTATCATTTTTGCGTCGGATTCGAAAATCTAGACTCACAGGACTACGACCATAAGGTGCCCGAGGCAGCAATAGACCCTTGGAGACAAGTCGGCTGGAGGCCGATGTATTGAATCTCGACGCAATTTGAGTGTTCCATCGTCATTACAAGGCCCTGAACGTTACAATTAACTATCATTTTTGCGTCGGATTCGAAAATCTAGACTCACAGGAGAACGACCATAAGGTGCCCGAGGCAGCAATAGACCCTTGGAGACAAGTCGGCTGGAGGACGATGTATTGGATCGCGACGCAATTTGAGTCTTCTATCGTCATTAGGAGGCGCTGAACGTTACAATTCACTATCATTTTTGCGTCGGATTCGAAAATCTAGACTCACAGGAGAAGGACCATGTGGTGCCCGAGGCAGCGATATCCCCTTGGAGACAAGTAGGCTGGAGGCCGATGTATTGAATCTCGACGCAATTTGAGTGTTCCATCGTCATTAGAAGGCCCTGAACGTTACAATTAACTATCATTTTTGCGTCGGATTCGAAAATCTAGACTCACAGGACAACGACCATAAGGTGCCCGAGGCAGCAATAGACCCTTGGAGACAAGTCGGCTGGAGGCCGATGTATTGAATCTCGACGCAATTTGAGTGTTCCATCGGCATTAGGAGGCCCTGAACGTTATAATTAACTATCATTTTTGCGTCGGATTCGATAATCTAAACTCACAGGAGAACGACCATAAGGTGCCCGAGGCAGCAATAGACCCTTGGAGACAAGTCGGCTGGAGGCCGATGTATTGAATCTCGACGCAATTTGAGTGTTCCATCGTCAATACAAGGCCCTGAACGTTACAATTAACTATCATTGTTGCGTCGGGTTCGAAAATCTAGACTCACAGGAGAACGACCATAAGGTGCCCGAGGCAGCAATAGACCCTTGGAGACAAGTCGGCTGGAGGACGATGTATTGAATCTCGACGCAATTTGAGTGTTCCATCGTCATTAGAAGGCCCTGAACGTTACAATTAACTATCATTTTTGCGTCGGATTCGAAAATCTAGACTCACAGGACTACGACCATAAGGTGCCCGAGGCAGCAATAGACCCTTGGAGACAAGTCGGCTGGAGGCCGATGTATTGAATCTCGACGCAATTTGAGTGTTCCATCGTCATTACAAGGCCCTGAACGTTACAATTAACTATCATTTTTGCGTCGGATTCGAAAATCTAGACTCACAGGAGAACGACCATAAGGTGCCCGAGGCAGCAATAGACCCTTGGAGACAAGTCGGCTGGAGGACGATGTATTGGATCGCGACGCAATTTGAGTCTTCTATCGTCATTAGGAGGCGCTGAACGTTACAATTCACTATCATTTTTGCGTCGGATTCGAAAATCTAGACTCACAGCAGAAGGACCATGTGGTGCCCGAGGCAGCGATATCCCCTTGGAGACAAGTAGGCTGGAGGCCGATGTATTGAATCTCGACGCAATTTGAGTGTTCCATCGTCATTAGAAGGCCCTGAACGTTACAATTAACTATCATTTTTGCGTCGGATTCGAAAATCTAGACTCACAGGACAACGACCATAAGGTGCCCGAGGCAGCAATAGACCCTTGGAGACAAGTCGGCTGGAGGCCGATGTATTGAATCTCGACGCAATTTGAGTGTTCCATCGGCATTAGGAGGCCCTGAACGTTATAATTAACTATCATTTTTGCGTCGGATTCGATAATCTAAACTCACAGGAGAACGACCATAAGGTGCCCGAGGCAGCAATAGACCCTTGGAGACAAGTCGGCTGGAGGCCGATGTATTGAATCTCGACGCAATTTGAGTGTTCCATCGTCATTACAAGGCCCTGAACGTTACAATTAACTATCATTGTTGCGTCGGGTTCGAAAATCTAGACTCACAGGAGAACGACCATAAGGTGCCCGAGGCAGCAATAGACCCTTGGAGACAAGTCGGCTGGAGGACGATGTATTGAATCTCGACGCAATTTGAGTGTTCCATCGTCATTAGAAGGCCCTGAACGTTACAATTAACTATCATTTTTGCGTCGGATTCGAAAATCTAGACTCACAGGACTACGACCATAAGGTGCCCGAGGCAGCAATAGACCCTTGGAGACAAGTCGGCTGGAGGCCGATGTATTGAATCTCGACGCAATTTGAGTGTTCCATCGTCATTACAAGGCCCTGAACGTTACAATTAACTATCATTTTTGCATCGGATTCGAAAATCTAGACTCACAGGAGAACGACCATAAGGTGCCCGAGGCAGCAATAGACCCTTGGAGACAAGTCGGCTGGAGGACGATGTATTGGATCGCGACGCAATTTGAGTCTTCTATCGTCATTAGGAGGCGCTGAACGTTACAATTCACTATCATTTTTGCGTCGGATTCGACAATCTATACTCACAGGAGAAGGACCATGTGGTGCCTGAGGCAGCGATATCCCCTTGGAGACAAGTAGGCTGGAGGCCGATGTATTGAATCTCGACGCAATTTGAGTGTTCCATCGTCATTAGAAGGCCCTGAACGTTACAATTAACTATCATTTTTGCGTCGGATTCGAAAATCTAGACTCACAGGACAACGACCATAAGGTGCCCGAGGCAGCAATAGACCCTTGGAGACAAGTCGGCTGGAGGCCGATGTATTGAATCTCGACGCAATTTGAGTGTTCCATTGGCATTAGGAGGCCCTGAACGTTATAATTAACGATCATTTTTGCGTCGGATTCGATAATCTAAACTCACAGGAGAACGACCATAAGGTGCCCGAGGCAGCAATAGACCCTTGGAGACAAGTCGGCTGGAGGCCGATGTATTGAATCTCAACGCAATTTGAGTGTTCCATCGGCATTAGGAGGCCCTGAACGTTACAATTAACTATCATTTTTGCGTCGGGTTCGAAAATCTAGACTCACAGGAGAACGACCATAAGGTGCCCGAGGCAGCAATAGACCCTTGGAGACAAGTCGGCTGGAGGACGATGTATTGAATCTCGACGCAATTTGAGTGTTCCATCGTCATTAGAAGGCCCTGAACGTTACAATTAACTATCATTTTTGCGTCGGATTCGAAAATCTAGACTCACAGGAGAACGACCATAAGGTGCCCGAGGCAGCAATAGACCCTTGGAGACAAGTCGGCTGGAGGATGATGTATTGGATCGCGACGCAATTTGAGTCTTCTATCGTCATTAGGAGGCGCTGAACGTTACAATTCACTATCATTTTTGCGTCGGATTCGAAAATCTAGACTCACAGGAGAAGGACCATGTGGTGCCCGAGGCAGCGATATCCCCTTGGAGACAAGTAGGCTGGAGGCCGATGTATTGAATCTCGACGCAATTTGAGTGTTCCATCGTCATTAGAAGGCCCTGAACGTTACAATTAACTATCATTTTTGCGTCGGATTCGAAAATCTAGACTCACAGGACAACGACCATAAGGTGCCCGAGGCAGCAATAGACCCTTGGAGACAAGTCGGCTGGAGGCCGATGTATTGAATCTCGACATAATTTGAGTGTTCCATCGCATTAGGAGGCCCTGAACGTTATAATTAACTATCATTTTTGCGTCGGATTCGATAATCTAAACTCACAGGAGAACGACCATAAGGTGCCCGAGGCAGCAATAGACCCTTGGAGACAAGTCAGCTGGAGGCCGATGTATTGAATCTCGACGCAATTTGAGTGTTCCATCGTCATTACAAGGCCCTGAACGTTACAATTAACTATCATTTTTCCGTCGGATTCGAAAATCTAGACTCACAGGAGAAGGACCATGTGGTGCCCGAGACAGCAATATCCCCTTGGAGACAAGTCGGCTGGAGGACGATGTATTGAATCTCGACGCAATTTGAGTGTTCCATCGTCATTAGAAGGCCCTGAACGTTACAATTAACTATCATTTTTGCGTCGGATTCGAAAATCTAGACTCACAGGACAACGACCATAAGGTGCCCGAGGCAGCAATAGACCCTTGGAGACAAGTCGGCTGGAGGACGATGTATTGGATCGCGACGCAATTTGAGTCTTCTATCGTCATTAGGAGGCGCTGAACGTTACAATTCACTATCATTTTTGCGTCGGATTCGAAAATCTAGACTCACAGGAGAAGGACCATGTGGTGCCCGAGGCAGCGATATCCCCTTGGAGACAAGTAGGCTGGAGGCCGATGTATTGAATCTCGACGCAATTTGAGTGTTCCATCGTCATTAGAAGGCCCTGAACGTTGCAATTAACTATCATTTTTGCGTCGGATTCGAAAATCTAGACTCACAGGACAACGACCATAAGGTGCCCGAGGCAGCAATAGACCCTTGGAGACAAGTCGGCTGGAGGCCGATGTATTGAATCTCGACGCAATTTGAGTGTTCCATCGGCATTAGGAGGCCCTGAAGGTTGTAATTAACTATCATTTTTGCGTCGGGTTCGAAAATCTAGACTCACAGGAGAACGACCATAAGGTGCCCGAGGCAGCAATAGACCCTTGGAGACAAGTCGGCTGGAGGACGATGTATTGAATCTCGACGCAATTTGAGTGTTCCATCGTCATTAGAAGGCCCTGAACGTTACAATTAACTATCATTTTTGCGTCGGATTCGAAAATCTAGACTCACAGGACAACGACCATAAGGTGCCCGAGGCAGCAATAGACCCTTGGAGACAAGTCGGCTGGAGGCCGATGTATTGAATCTCGACGCAATTTGAGTGTTCCATCGTCATTACAAGGCCCTGAACGTTACAATTAACTATCATTTTTGCGTCGGATTCGAAAATCTAGACTCACAGGAGAACGACCATAAGGTGCCCGAGGCAGCAATAGACCCTTGGAGACAAGTCGGCTGGAGGACGATGTATTGGATCGCGACGCAATTTGAGTCTTCTATCGTCATTAGGAGGAACTGAACGTTACAATTCACTATCATTTTTGCGTCGGATTCGAAAATCTAGACTCACAGGAGAAGGACCATGTGGTGCCCGAGGCAGCGATATCCCCTTGGAGACAAGTAGGCTGGAGGCCGATGTATTGAATCTCGACGCAATTTGAGTGTTCCATCGGCATTAGGAGGCCCTGAACGTTATAATTAACTATCATTTTTGCGTCGGATTCGATAATCTAAACTCACAGGAGAACGACCATAAGGTGCCCGAGGCAGCAATAGACCCTTGGAGACAAGTCGGCTGGAGGCCGATGTATTGAATCTCGACGCAATTTGAGTGTTCCATCGGCATTAGGAGGCCCTGAACGTTACAATTAACTATCGTTTTTGCGTCGGGTTCGAAAATCTAGACTCACAGGAGAACGACCATAAGGTGCCCGAGGCAGCAATAGACCCTTGGAGACAAGTCGGCTGGAGGACGATGTATTGAATCTCGACGCAATTTGAGTGTTCCATCGTCATTAGAAGGCCCTGAACGTTACAATTAACTATCATTTTTGCGTCGGATTCGAAAATCTAGACTCACAGGAGAACGACCATAAGGTGCCCGAGGCAGCAATAGACCCTTGGAGACAAGTCGGCTGGAGGACGATGTATTGGATCGCGACGCAATTTGAGTCTTCTATCGTCATTAGGAGGCGCTGAACGTTACAATTCACTATCATTTTTGCGTCGGATTCGAAAATCTAGACTCACAGGAGAAGGACCATGTGGTGCCCGAGGCTGCGATATCCCCTTGGAGACAAGTAGGCTGGAGGCCGATGTATTGAATCTCGACGCAATTTGAGTGTTCCATCGTCATTAGAAGGCCCTGAACGTTACAATTAACTATCATTTTTGCGTCGGATTCGAAAATCTAGACTCACAGGACAACGACCATAAGGTGCCCGAGGCAGCAATAGACCCTTGGAGACAAGTCGGCTGGAGGCCGATGTATTGAATCTCGACATAATTTGAGTGTTCCATCGGCATTAGGAGGCCCCGAACGTTATAATTAACTATCATTTTTGCGTCGGATTCGATAATCTAAACTCACAGGAGAACGACCATAAGGTGCCCGACGCAGCAATAGACCCTTGGAGACAAGTCGGCTGGAGGCCGATGTATTGAATCTCGACGCAATTTGAGTGTTCCATCGTCATTACAAGGCCCTGAACGTTACAATTAACTATCAATTTTCCGTCGGATTCGAAAATCCAGACTCACAGGAGAACGACCAGCCCGATGCAGCAATAGACCCTTGGAGACAAGTCGGCTGGAGGCCGATGTATTGAATCTCGACGCAATTTGAGTGTTCCATCGGCATTAGGAGGCCCTGAACGTTACAATTAACTATGATTTTTGCGTCGGGTTCGAAAATCTAGACTCACAGGAGAACGACCATAAGGTGCCCGAGGCAGCAATAGACCCTTGGAGACAAGTCGGCTGGAGGCCGATGTATTGAATCTCGACGCAATTTGAGTGTTCCATCGGCATTAGGAGGCCCTGAACGTTACAATTATCTATCATTTTAGCGTCGGGTTCGAAAATCTAGACTCACAGGAGAACGACCATAAGGTGCCCGAGGCAGCAATAGACCCTTGGAGACAAGTCGGCTGGAGGACGATGTATTGAATCTCGACGCAGTTTGAGAGTTCCATCGTCATTAGGCGGCCCTGAACGTTACAATTAAGTATCATTTTTGCGTCGGATTCGAAAATCTAGAATTACAAGAGAACGACGATAAAGTGCCCGAGGCAGCATTAGATCCTTGGAGACAAGTCGGCTGGAGGACGATGTACTGTATCTCGACGCAATTTGAGTGTTCCATCGTCATTACAAGGCCCTGAACGTTACAATTAACTATCATTTTTGCGTCGGATTCGAAAATCTAGACTCACAGGACAACGACCATAAGGTGCCCGAGGCAGCAATAGACCCCTGGAGACAAGTCGGCTGGAGGCCGATGTATTGAATCTCGACGCAATTTGAGTGTTCCATCGACATTACAAGGCCCTGAACGTTACAATTAACTATCATTTTTGCGTCGGATTCGAAAATCTAGACTCACAGGAGAACGACCATAAGGTGCCCGAGGCAGCAATAGACCCTTGGAGACAAGTCGGCTGGAGGACGATGTATTGGATCGCGACGCAATTTGAGTCTTCTATTGTCATTAGGAGGAACTGAACGTTACAATTCACTATCATTTTTGCGTCGGATTCGAAAATCTAGACTCACAGGAGAAGGACCATGTGGTGCCCGAGGCAGCGATATCCCCTTGGAGACAAGTAGGCTGGAGGCCGATGTATTGAATCTCGACGCAATTTGAGTGTTCCATCGGCATTAGGAGGCCCTGAACGTTATAATTAACTATCATTTTTGCGTCGGATTCGATAATCTAAACTCACAGGAGAACGACCATAAGGTGCCCGAGGCAGCAATAGACCCTTGGAGACAAGTCGGCTGGAGGCCGATGTATTGAATCTCGACGCAATTTGAGTGTTCCATCGGCATTAGGAGGCCCTGAACGTTACAATTAACTATCGTTTTTGCGTCGGGTTCGAAAATCTAGACTCACAGGAGAACGACCATAAGGTGCCCGAGGCAGCAATAGACCCTTGGAGACAAGTCGGCTGGAGGACGATGTATTGAATCTCGACGCAATTTGAGTGTTCCATCGTCATTAGAAGGCCCTGAACGTTACAATTAACTATCATTTTTGCGTCGGATTCGAAAATCTAGACTCACAGGAGAACGACCATAAGGTGCCCGAGGCAGCAATAGACCCTTGGAGACAAGTCGGCTGGAGGACGATGTATTGGATCGCGACGCAATTTGAGTCTTCTATCGTCATTAGGAGGCGCTGAACGTTACAATTCACTATCATTTTTGCGTCGGATTCGAAAATCTAGACTCACAGGAGAAGGACCATGTGGTGCCCGAGGCTGCGATATCCCCTTGGAGACAAGTAGGCTGGAGGCCGATGTATTGAATCTCGACGCAATTTGAGTGTTCCATCGTCATTAGAAGGCCCTGAACGTTACAATTAACTATCATTTTTGCGTCGGATTCGAAAATCTAGACTCACAGGACAACGACCATAAGGTGCCCGAGGCAGCAATAGACCCTTGGAGACAAGTCGGCTGGAGGCCGATGTATTGAATCTCGACATAAATTGAGTGTTCCATCGGCATTAGGAGGCCCTGAACGTTATAATTAACTATCATTTTTGCGTCGGATTCGATAATCTAAACTCACAGGAGAACGACCATAAGGTGCCCGACGCAGCAATAGACCCTTGGAGACAAGTCGGCTGGAGGCCGATGTATTGAATCTCGACGCAATTTGAGTGTTCCATCGTCATTACAAGGCCCTGAACGTTACAATTAACTATCAATTTTCCGTCGGATTCGAAAATCCAGACTCACAGGAGAACGACCAGCCCGATGCAGCAATAGACCCTTGGAGACAAGTCGGCTGGAGGCCGATGTATTGAATCTCGACGCAATTTGAGTGTTCCATCGGCATTAGGAGGCCCTGAACGTTACAATTAACTATGATTTTTGCGTCGGGTTCGAAAATCTAGACTCACAGGAGAACGACCATAAGGTGCCCGAGGCAGCAATAGACCCTTGGAGACAAGTCGGCTGGAGGCCGATGTATTGAATCTCGACGCAATTTGAGTGTTCCATCGGCATTAGGAGGCCCTGAACGTTACAATTATCTATCATTTTAGCGTCGGGTTCGAAAATCTAGACTCACAGGAGAACGACCATAAGGTGCCCGAGGCAGCAATAGACCCTTGGAGACAAGTCGGCTGGAGGACGATGTATTGAATCTCGACGCAATTTGAGAGTTCCATCGTCATTAGGCGGCCCTGAACGTTACAATTATGTATCATTTTTGCGTCGGATTCGAAAATCTAGAATTACAAGAGAACGACGATAAAGTGCCCGAGGCAGCATTAGATCCTTGGAGACAAGTCGGCTGGAGGACGATGTATTGTATCTCGACGCAATTTGAGTGTTCCATCGTCATTACAAGGCCCTGAACGTTACAATTAACTATCATTTTTGCGTCGGATTCGAAAATCTAGACTCACAGGAGAACGACCATAAGGTGCCCGAGGCAGCAATAGACCCTTGGAGACAAGTCGGCTGGAGGACGATGTATTGGATCGCGACGCAATTTGAGTCTTCTATCGTCATTAGGAGGCGCTGAACGTTACAATTCACTATCATTTTTGCGTCGGATTCGAAAATCTAGACTCACAGGAGAAGGACCATGTGGTGCCCGAGGCAGCGATATCCCCTTGGAGACAAGTAGGCTGGAGGCCGATGTATTGAATCTCGACGCAATTTGAGTGTTCCATCGTCATTACAAGGCCCTGAACGTTACAATTAACCATCATTTTTGCGTCGGATTCGAAAATCTAGACTCACAGGACAACGACCATAAGGTGCCCGAGGCAGCAATAGACCCTTGGAGACAAGTCGGCTGGAGGACGATGTATTGGATCGCGACGCAATTTGAGTCTTCTATCGTCATTAGGAGGCGCTGAACGTTACAATTCACTATCATTTTTGCGTCGGATTCGAAAATCTAGACTCACAGGAGAAGGACCATGTGGTGCCCGAGGCAGCGATATCCCCTTGGAGACAAGTAGGCTGGAGGCCGATGTATTGAATCTCGACGCAATTTGAGTGTTCCATCGGCATTAGGAGGCCCTGAACGTTACAATTAACTATCATTTTTGCGTCGGGTTCGAAAATCTAGACTCACAGGAGAACGACCATAAGGTGCCCGAGGCAGCAATAGACCCTTGGAGACAAGTCGGCTGGAGGACGATGTATTGAATCTCGACGCAATTTGAGTGTTCCATCGTCATTAGAAGGCCCTGAACGTTACAATTAACTATCATTTTTGCGTCGGATTCGAAAATCTAGACTCACAGGACAACGACCATAAGGTGCCCGAGGCAGCAATAGACCCTTGGAGACAAGTCGGCTGGAGGCCGATGTATTGAATCTCGACGCAATTTGAGTGTTCCATCGTCATTACAAGGCCCTGAACGTTACAATTAACTATCATTTTTGCGTCGGATTCGAAAATCTAGACTCACAGGAGAACGACCATAAGGTGCCCGAGGCAGCAATAGACCCTTGGAGACAAGTCGGCTGGAGGACGATGTATTGGATCGCGACGCAATTTGAGTCTTCTATCGTCATTAGGAGGCGCTGAACGTTACAATTCACTATCATTTTTGCGTCGGATTCGAAAATCTAGACTCACAGGAGAAGGACCATGTGGTGCCCGAGGCAGCGATATCCCCTTGGAGACAAGTAGGCTGGAGGCCGATGTATTGAATCTCGACGCAATTTGAGTGTTCCATCGTCATTAGAAGGCCCTGAACGTTACAATTAACTATCATTTTTGCGTCGGATTCGAAAATCTAGACTCACAGGACAACGACCATAAGGTGCCCGAGGCAGCAATAGACCCTTGGAGACAAGTCGGCTGGAGGCCGATGTATTGAATCTCGACATAATTTGAGTGTTCCATCGGCATTAGGAGGCCCTGAACGTTATAATTAACTATCATTTTTGCGTCGGATTCGATAATCTAAACTCACAGGAGAACGACCATAAGGTGCCCGAGGAAGCAATAGACCCTTGGAGACAAGTCGGCTGGAGGCCGATGTATTGAATCTCGACGCAATTTGAGTGTTCCATCGTCATTACAAGGCCCTGAACGTTACAATTAACTATCAATTTTCCGTCGGATTCGAAAATCCAGACTCACAGGAGAACGACCATAAGGTGCCCGATGCAGCAATAGACCCTTGGAGACAAGTCGGCTGGAGGCCGATGTATTGAATCTCGACGCAATTTGAGTGTTCCATCGGCATTAGGAGGCCCTGAACGTTACAATTAACTATCATTTTTGCGTCGGGTTCGAAAATCTAGACTCACAGGAGAACGACCATAAGGTGCCCGAGGCAGCAATAGACCCTTGGAGACAAGTCGGCTGGAGGCCGATGTATTGAATCTCGACGCAATTTGAGTGTTCCATCGGCATTAGGAGGCCCTGAACGTTACAATTATCTATCATTTTAGCGTCGGGTTCGAAAATCTAGACTCACAGGAGAACGACCATAAGGTGCCTGAGGCAGCAATAGACCCTTGGAGACAAGTCGGCTGGAGGACGATGTATTGAATCTCGACGCAATTTGAGAGTTCCATCGTCATTAGGCGGCCCTGAACGTTACAATTAAGTATCATTTTTGCGTCGGATTCGAAAATCTAGAATTACAAGAGAACGACCATAAAGTGCCCGAGGCAGCATTAGATCCTTGGAGACAAGTCGGCTGGAGGACGATGTATTGTATCTCGACGCAATTTGAGTGTTCCATCGTCATTACAAGGCCCTGAACGTTACAATTAACTATCATTTTTGCGTCGGATTCGAAAATCTAGACTCACAGGAGAACGACCATAAGGTGCCCGAGGCAGCAATAGACCCTTGGAGACAAGTCGGCTGGAGGACGATGTATTGGATCGCGACGCAATTTGAGTCTTCTATCGTCATTAGGAGGCGCTGAACGTTACAATTCACTATCATTTTTGCGTCGGATTCGAAAATCTAGACTCACAGGAGAAGGACCATGTGGTGCCCGAGGCAGCGATATCCCCTTGGAGACAAGTAGGCTGGAGGCCGATGTATTGAATCTCGACGCAATTTGAGTGTTCCATCGGCATTAGGAGGCCCTGAACGTTACAATTAACTATCATTTTTGCGTCGGGTTCGAAAATCTAGACTCACAGGAGAACGACCATAAGGTGCCCGAGGCAGCAATAGACCCTTGGAGACAAGTCGGCTGGAGGACGATGTATTGAATCTCGACGCAATTTGAGTGTTCCATCGTCATTAGAAGGCCCTGAACGTTACAATTAACTATCATTTTTGCGTCGGATTCGAAAATCTAGACTCACAGGACAACGACCATAAGGTGCCCGAGGCAGCAATAGACCCTTGGAGACAAGTCGGCTGGAGGCCGATGTATTGAATCTCGACGCAATTTGAGTGTTCCATCGTCATTACAAGGCCCTGAACGTTACAATTAACTATCATTTTTGCGTCGGATTCGAAAATCTAGACTCACAGGAGAACGACCATAAGGTGCCCGAGGCAGCAATAGACCCTTGGAGACAAGTCGGCTGGAGGACGATGTATTGGATCGCGACGCAATTTGAGTCTTCTATCGTCATTAGGAGGCGCTGAACGTTACAATTCACTATCATTTTTGCGTCGGATTCGAAAATCTAGACTCACAGGAGAAGGAACATGTGGTGCCCGAGGCAGCGATATCCCCTTGGAGACAAGTAGGCTGGAGGCCGATGTATTGAATCTCGACGCAATTTGAGTGTTCCATCGTCATTAGAAGGCCCTGAACGTTACAATTAACTATCATTTTTGCGTCGGATTCGAAAATCTAGACTCACAGGACAACGACCATAAGGTGCCCGAGGCAGCAATAGACCCTTGGAGACAAGTCGGCTGGAGGCCGATGTATTGAATCTCGACATAATTTGAGTGTTCCATCGGCATTAGGAGGCCCTGAACGTTATAATTAACTATCATTTTTGCGTCGGATTCGATAATCTAAACTCACAGGAGAACGACCATAAGGTGCCCGAGGCAGCAATAGACCCTTGGAGACAAGTCGGCTGGAGGCCGATGTATTGAATCTCGACGCAATTTGAGTGTTCCATCGTCATTACAAGGCCCTGAACGTTACAATTAACTATCAATTTTCCGTCGGATTCGAAAATCCAGACTCACAGGAGAACGACCATAAGGTGCCCGATGCAGCAATAGACCCTTGGAGACAAGTCGGCTGGAGGCCGATGTATTGAATCTCGACGCAATTTGAGTGTTCCATCGGCATTAGGAGGCCCTGAACGTTACAATTAACTATCATTTTTGCGTCGGGTTCGAAAATCTAGACTCACAGGACAACGACCATAAGGTGCCCGAGGCAGCAATAGACCCTTGGAGACAAGTCGGCTGGAGGCCGATGTATTGAATCTCGACGCAATTTGAGTGTTCCATCGGCATTAGGAGGCCCTGAACGTTACAATTATCTATCATTTTAGCGTCGGGTTCGAAAATCTAGACTCACAGGAGAACGACCATAAGGTGCCCGAGGCAGCAATAGACCCTTGGAGACAAGTCGGCTGGAGGACGATGTATTGAATCTCGACGCAATTTGAGAGTTCCATCGTCATTAGGCGGCCCTGAACGTTACAATTAAGTATCATTTTTGCGTCGGATTCGAAAATCTAGAATTACAAGAGAACGACCATAAAGTGCCCGAGGCAGCATTAGATCCTTGGAGACAAGTAGGCTGGAGGACGATGTATTGTATCTCGACGCAATTTGAGTGTTCCATCGTCATTACAAGGCCCTGAACGTTACAATTAACTATCATTTTTGCGTCGGATTCGAAAATCTAGACTCACAGGAGAACGACCATAAGGTGCCCGAGGCAGCAATAGACCCTTGGAGACAAGTCGGCTGGAGGACGATGTATTGGATCGCGACGCAATTTGAGTCTTCTATCGTCATTAGGAATCGCTGAACGTTACAATTCACTATCATTTTTGCGTCGGATTCGAAAATCTAGACTCACAGGAGAAGGACCATGTGGTGCCCGAGGCAGCGATATCCCCTTGGAGACAAGTAGGCTGGAGGCCGATGTATTGAATCTCGACGCAATTTGAGTGTTCCATCGTCATTACAAGGCCCTGAACGTTACAATTTACCATCATTTTTGCGTCGGATTCGAAAATCTAGACTCACAGGACAACGACCATAAGGTGCCCGAGGCAGCAATAGACCCTTGGAGACAAGTCGGCTGGAGGACGATGTATTGAATCTCGACGCAATTTGAGTGTTCCATCGTCATTAGAAGGCCCTGAACGTTACAATTAACTATCATTTTTGCGTCGGATTCGAAAATCTAGACTCACAGGACAACGACCATAAGGTGCCCGAGGCAGCAATAGACCCTTGGAGACAAGTCGGCTGGAGGCCGATGTATTGAATCTCGACGCAATTTGAGTGTTCCATCGTCATTACAAGGCCCTGAACGTTACAATTAACTATCATTTTTGCGTCGGATTCGAAAATCTAGACTCACAGGAGAACGACCATAAGGTGCCCGAGGCAGCAATAGACCCTTGGAGACAAGTCGGCTGGAGGACGATGTATTGGATCGCGACGCAATTTGAGTCTTCTATCGTCATTAGGAGGCGCTGAACGTTACAATTCACTATCATTTTTGCGTCTGATTCGAAAATCTAGACTCACAGGAGAAGGACAATGTGGTGCCCGAGGCAGCGATATCCCCTTGGAGACAAGTAGGCTGGAGGCCGATGTATTGAATCTCGACGCAATTTGAGTGTTCCATCGTCATTAGAAGGCCCTGAACGTTACAATTAACTATCATTTTTGCGTCGGATTCGAAAATCTAGACTCACAGGACAACGACCATAAGGTGCCCGAGGCAGCAATAGACCCTTGGAGACAAGTCGGCTGGAGGCCGATGTATTGAATCTCGACGCAATTTGAGTGTTCCATCGGCATTAGGAGGCCCTGAACGTTATAATTAACTATCATTTTTGCGTCGGATTCGATAATCTAAACTCACAGGAGAACGACCATAAGGTGCCCGAGGCAGCAATAGACCCTTGGAGACAAGTCGGCTGGAGGCCGATGTATTGAATCTCGACGCAATTTGAGTGTTCCATCGTCATTACAAGGCCCTGAACGTTACAATTAACTATCATTGTTGCGTCGGGTTCGAAAATCTAGACTCACAGGAGAACGACCATAAGGTGCCCGAGGCAGCAATAGACCCTTGGAGACAAGTCGGCTGGAGGACGATGTATTGAATCTCGACGCAATTTGAGTGTTCCATCGTCATTAGAAGGCCCTGAACGTTACAATTAACTATCATTTTTGCGTCGGATTCGAAAATCTAGACTCACAGGACTACGACCATAAGGTGCCCGAGGCAGCAAAAGACCCTTGGAGACAAGTCGGCTGGAGGCCGATGTATTGAATCTCGACGCAATTTGAGTGTTCCATCGTCATTACAAGGCCCTGAACGTTACAATTAACTATCATTTTTGCGTCGGATTCGAAAATCTAGACTCACAGGAGAACGACCATAAGGTGCCCGAGGCAGCAATAGACCCTTGGAGACAAGTCGGCTGGAGGACGATGTATTGGATCGCGACGCAATTTGAGTCTTCTATCGTCATTAGGAGGCGCTGAACGTTACAATTCACTATCATTTTTGCGTCGGATTCGAAAATCTATACTCACAGGAGAAGGACCATGTGGTGCCCGAGGCAGCGATATCCCCTTGGAGACAAGTAGGCTGGAGGCCGATGTATTGAATCTCGACGCAATTTGAGTGTTCCATCGTCATTAGAAGGCCCTGAACGTTACAATTAACTATCATTTTTGCGTCGGATTCGAAAATCTAGACTCACAGGACAACGACCATAAGGTGCCCGAGGGAGCAATAGACCCTTGGAGACAAGTCGGCTGGAGGCCGATGTATTGAATCTCGACGCAATTTGAGTGTTCCATTGGCATTAGGAGGCCCTGAACGTTATAATTAACGATCATTTTTGCGTCGGATTCGATAATCTAAACTCACAGGAGAACGACCATAAGGTGCCCGAGGCAGCAATAGACCCTTGGAGACAAGTCGGCTGGAGGCCGATGTATTGAATCTCGACGCAATTTGAGTGTTCCATCGGCATTAGGAGGCCCTGAACGTTACAATTAACTATCATTTTTGCGTCGGGTTCGAAAATCTAGACTCACAGGAGAACGACCATAAGGTGCCCGAGGCAGCAATAGACCCTTGGAGACAAGTCGGCTGGAGGACGATGTATTGGATCGCGACGCAATTTGAGTCTTCTATCGTCATTAGGAATCGCTGAACGTTACAATTCACTATCATTTTTGCGTCGGATTCGAAAATCTAGACTCACAGGAGAAGGACCATGTGGTGCCCGAGGCAGCGATATCCCCTTGGAGACAAGTAGGCTGGAGGCCGATGTATTGAATCTCGACGCAATTTGAGTGTTCCATCGTCATTACAAGGCCCTGAACGTTACAATTTACCATCATTTTTGCGTCGGATTCGAAAATCTAGACTCACAGGACAACGACCATAAGGTGCCCGAGGCAGCAATAGACCCTTGGAGACAAGTCGGCTGGAGGACGATGTATTGAATCTCGACGCAATTTGAGTGTTCCATCGTCATTAGAAGGCCCTGAACGTTACAATTAACTATCATTTTTGCGTCGGATTCGAAAATCTAGACTCACAGGACAACGACCATAAGGTGCCCGAGGCAGCAATAGACCCTTGGAGACAAGTCGGCTGGAGGACGATGTATTGAATCTCGACGCAATTTGAGTGTTCCATCGGCATTAGGAGGCCCTGAACGTTACAATTATCTATCATTTTAGCGTCGGGTTCGAAAATCTAGACTCACAGGAGAACGACCATAAGGTGCCCGAGGCAGCAATAGACCCTTGGAGACAAGTCGGCTGGAGGACGATGTATTGAATCTCGACGCAATTTGAGAGTTCCATCGTCATTAGGCGGCCCTGAACGTTACAATTAAGTATCATTTTTGCGTCGGATTCGAAAATCTAGAATTACAAGAGAACGACCATAAAGTGCCCGAGGCAGCATTAGATCCTTGGAGACAAGTAGGCTGGAGGACGATGTATTGTATCTCGACGCAATTTGAGTGTTCCATCGTCATTACAAGGCCCTGAACGTTACAATTAACTATCATTTTTGCGTCGGATTCGAAAATCTAGACTCACAGGAGAACGACCATAAGGTGCCCGAGGCAGCAATAGACCCTTGGAGACAAGTCGGCTGGAGGACGATGTATTGGATCGCGACGCAATTTGAGTCTTCTATCGTCATTAGGAATCGCTGAACGTTACAATTCACTATCATTTTTGCGTCGGATTCGAAAATCTAGACTCACAGGAGAAGGACCATGTGGTGCCCGAGGCAGCGATATCCCCTTGGAGACAAGTAGGCTGGAGGCCGATGTATTGAATCTCGACGCAATTTGAGTGTTCCATCGTCATTACAAGGCCCTGAACGTTACAATTTACCATCATTTTTGCGTCGGATTCGAAAATCTAGACTCACAGGACAACGACCATAAGGTGCCCGAGGCAGCAATAGACCCTTGGAGACAAGTCGGCTGGAGGACGATGTATTGAATCTCGACGCAATTTGAGTGTTCCATCGTCATTAGAAGGCCCTGAACGTTACAATTAACTATCATTTTTGCGTCGGATTCGAAAATCTAGACTCACAGGACAACGACCATAAGGTGCCCGAGGCAGCAATAGACCCTTGGAGACAAGTCGGCTGGAGGCCGATGTATTGAATCTCGACGCAATTTGAGTGTTCCATCGTCATTACAAGGCCCTGAACGTTACAATTAACTATCATTTTTGCGTCGGATTCGAAAATCTAGACTCACAGGAGAACGACCATAAGGTGCCCGAGGCAGCAATAGACCCTTGGAGACAAGTCGGCTGGAGGACGATGTATTGGATCGCGACGCAATTTGAGTCTTCTATCGTCATTAGGAGGCGCTGAACGTTACAATTCACTATCATTTTTGCGTCTGATTCGAAAATCTAGACTCACAGGAGAAGGACAATGTGGTGCCCGAGGCAGCGATATCCCCTTGGAGACAAGTAGGCTGGAGGCCGATGTATTGAATCTCGACGCAATTTGAGTGTTCCATCGTCATTAGAAGGCCCTGAACGTTACAATTAACTATCATTTTTGCGTCGGATTCGAAAATCTAGACTCACAGGACAACGACCATAAGGTGCCCGAGGCAGCAATAGACCCTTGGAGACAAGTCGGCTGGAGGCCGATGTATTGAATCTCGACGCAATTTGAGTGTTCCATCGGCATTAGGAGGCCCTGAACGTTATAATTAACTATCATTTTTGCGTCGGATTCGATAATCTAAACTCACAGGAGAACGACCATAAGGTGCCCGAGGCAGCAATAGACCCTTGGAGACAAGTCGGCTGGAGGCCGATGTATTGAATCTCGACGCAATTTGAGTGTTCCATCGTCATTACAAGGCCCTGAACGTTACAATTAACTATCATTGTTGCGTCGGGTTCGAAAATCTAGACTCACAGGAGAACGACCATAAGGTGCCCGAGGCAGCAATAGACCCTTGGAGACAAGTCGGCTGGAGGACGATGTATTGAATCTCGACGCAATTTGAGTGTTCCATCGTCATTAGAAGGCCCTGAACGTTACAATTAACTATCATTTTTGCGTCGGATTCGAAAATCTAGACTCACAGGACTACGACCATAAGGTGCCCGAGGCAGCAAAAGACCCTTGGAGACAAGTCGGCTGGAGGCCGATGTATTGAATCTCGACGCAATTTGAGTGTTCCATCGTCATTACAAGGCCCTGAACGTTACAATTAACTATCATTTTTGCGTCGGATTCGAAAATCTAGACTCACAGGAGAACGACCATAAGGTGCCCGAGGCAGCAATAGACCCTTGGAGACAAGTCGGCTGGAGGACGATGTATTGGATCGCGACGCAATTTGAGTCTTCTATCGTCATTAGGAGGCGCTGAACGTTACAATTCACTATCATTTTTGCGTCGGATTCGAAAATCTATACTCACAGGAGAAGGACCATGTGGTGCCCGAGGCAGCGATATCCCCTTGGAGACAAGTAGGCTGGAGGCCGATGTATTGAATCTCGACGCAATTTGAGTGTTCCATCGTCATTAGAAGGCCCTGAACGTTACAATTAACTATCATTTTTGCGTCGGATTCGAAAATCTAGACTCACAGGACAACGACCATAAGGTGCCCGAGGGAGCAATAGACCCTTGGAGACAAGTCGGCTGGAGGCCGATGTATTGAATCTCGACGCAATTTGAGTGTTCCATTGGCATTAGGAGGCCCTGAACGTTATAATTAACGATCATTTTTGCGTCGGATTCGATAATCTAAACTCACAGGAGAACGACCATAAGGTGCCCGAGGCAGCAATAGACCCTTGGAGACAAGTCGGCTGGAGGCCGATGTATTGAATCTCGACGCAATTTGAGTGTTCCATCGGCATTAGGAGGCCCTGAACGTTACAATTAACTATCATTTTTGCGTCGGGTTCGAAAATCTAGACTCACAGGAGAACGACCATAAGGTGCCCGAGGCAGCAATAGACCCTTGGAGACAAGTCGGCTGGAGGCCGATGTATTGAATCTCGACGCAATTTGAGTGTTCCATCGGCATTAGGAGGCCCTGAACGTTACAATTAACTATCATTTTTGCGTCGGGTTCGAAAATCTAGACTCACAGGAGAACGACCATAAGGTGCCCGAGGCAGCAATAGACCCTTGGAGACAAGTCGGCTGGAGGACGATGTATTGAATCTCGACGCAATTTGAGTGTTCCATCGTCATTGGAAGGCCCTGAAAGTTACAATTAACTATCATTTTTGCGTCGGATTCGAAAATCTAGACTCACAGGAGAACGACCATAAGGTGCCCGAGGCAGCAATAGACCCTTGGAGAAAAGTCGGCTGGAGGACGATGTATTGGATCGCGACGCAATTTGAGTCTTCTATCGTCATTAGGAGGCGCTGAACGTTACAATTCACTATCATTTTTGCGTCGGATTCGAAAATCTAGACTCACAGGAGAAGGACCATGTGGTGCCCGAGGCAGCGATATCCCCTTGGAGACAAGTAGGCTGGAGGCCGATGTATTGAATCTCGACGCAATTTGAGTGTTCCATCGTCATTAGAAGGAACTGAACGTTACAATTAACTATCATTTTTGCGTCGGATTCGAAAATCTAGACTCACAGGACAACGACCATAAGGTGCCCGAGGCAGCAATAGACCCTTGGAGACAAGTCGGCTGGAGGCCGATGTATTGAATCTCGACATAATTTGAGTGTTCCATCGCATTAGGAGGCCCTGAACGTTATAATTAACTATCATTTTTGCGTCGGATTCGATAATCTAAACTCACAGGAGAACGACCATAAGGTGCCCGAGGCAGCAATAGACCCTTGGAGACAAGTCGGCTGGAGGACGATGTATTGGATCGCGACGCAATTTGAGTCTTCTATCGTCATTAGGAGGCGCTGAACGTTACAATTCACTATCATTTTTGCGTCGGATTCGAAAATCTATACTCACAGGAGAAGGACCATGTGGTGCCCGAGGCAGCGATATCCCCTTGGAGACAAGTAGGCTGGAGGCCGATGTATTGAATCTCGACGCAATTTGAGTGTTCCATCGTCATTAGAAGGCCCTGAACGTTACAATTAACTATCATTTTTGCGTCGGATTCGAAAATTTAGACTCACAGGACAACGACCATAAGGTGCCCGAGGCAGCAATAGACCCTTGGAGACAAGTCGGCTGGAGGCCGACGTATTGAATCTCGACGCAATTTGAGTGTTCCATCGGCATTAGGAGGCCCTGAACGTTATAATTCACTATCATTTTTGCGTCGGATTCGAAAATCTAGACTCACAGGAGAACGACCGTAAGGTGCCCGAGGCAGCAATAGACCCTTGGAGACAAGTCGGCTGGAGGACGATGTATTGAATCTCGACGCAATTTGAGTGTTCCATCGTCATTAGAAGGCCCTGAACGTTACAATTAACTATCATTTTTGCGTCGGATTCGAAAATCTAGACTCACAGGACAACGACCATAAGGTGCCCGAGGCAGCAATAGACCCTTGGAGACAAGTCGGCTGGAGGCCAATGTATTGAATCTCGACGCAATTTGAGTGTTCCATCGTCATTACAAGGCCCTGAACGTTACAATTAACTATCATTTTTGCGACGGATTCGAAAATCTAGACACACAGGACAACGACCATAAGGTGCCCGAGGCAGCAATAGACCCTTGGAGACAAGTCGGCTGGAGGCCGATGTATTGAATCTCGACGCAATTTGAGTGTTCCATCGGCATTAGGAGGCCCTGAACGTTATAATTAACGATCATTTTTGCGTCGGATTCGATAATCTAAACTCACAGGAGAACGACCATAAGGTGCCCGAGGCAGCAATAGACCCTTGGAGACAAGTCGGCTGGAGGCCGATGTATTGAATCTCGACGCAATTTGAGTGTTCCATCGGCATTAGGAGGCCCTGAACGTTACAATTAACTATCATTTTTGCGTCGGGTTCGAAAATCTAGACTCACAGGAGAACGACCATAAGGTGCCCGAGGCAGCAATAGACCCTTGGAGACAAGTCGGCTGGAGGCCGATGTATTGAATCTCGACGCAATTTGAGTGTTCCATCGTCATTACAAGGCCCTGAACGTTACAATTAACTATCATTTTTGCGTCGGATTCGAAAATCTAGACTCACAGGAGAACGACCATAAGGTGCCCGAGGCAGCAATAGACCCTTGGAGACAAGTCGGCTGGAGGACGATGTATTGGATCGCGACGCAATTTGAGTCTTCTATCGTCATTAGGAGGCGCTGAACGTTACAATTCACTATCATTTTTGCGTCGGATTCGAAAATCTAGACTCACAGGAGAAGGACCATGTGGTGCCCGAGGCAGCGATATCCCCTTGGAGACAAGTAGGCTGGAGGCCGATGTATTGAATCTCGACGCAATTTGAGTGTTCCATCGTCATTACAAGGCCCTGAACGTTACAATTTACCATCATTTTTGCGTCGGATTCGAAAATCTAGACTCACAGGACAACGACCATAAGGTGCCCGAGGCAGCAATAGACCCTTGGAGACAAGTCGGCTGGAGGACGATGTATTGAATCTCGACGCAATTTGAGTGTTCCATCGTCATTAGAAGGCCCTGAACGTTACAATTAACTATCATTTTTGCGTCGGATTCGAAAATCTAGACTCACAGGACAACGACCATAAGGTGCCCGAGGCAGCAATAGACCCTTGGAGACAAGTCGGCTGGAGGCCGATGTATTGAATCTCGACGCAATTTGAGTGTTCCATCGTCATTACAAGGCCCTGAACGTTACAATTAACTATCATTTTTGCGTCGGATTCGAAAATCTAGACTCACAGGAGAACGACCATAAGGTGCCCGAGGCAGCAATAGACCCTTGGAGACAAGTCGGCTGGAGGACGATGTATTGGATCGCGACGCAATTTGAGTCTTCTATCGTCATTAGGAGGCGCTGAACGTTACAATTCACTATCATTTTTGCGTCTGATTCGAAAATCTAGACTCACAGGAGAAGGACAATGTGGTGCCCGAGGCAGCGATATCCCCTTGGAGACAAGTAGGCTGGAGGCCGATGTATTGAATCTCGACGCAATTTGAGTGTTCCATCGTCATTAGAAGGCCCTGAACGTTACAATTAACTATCATTTTTGCGTCGGATTCGAAAATCTAGACTCACAGGACAACGACCATAAGGTGCCCGAGGCAGCAATAGACCCTTGGAGACAAGTCGGCTGGAGGCCGATGTATTGAATCTCGACGCAATTTGAGTGTTCCATCGGCATTAGGAGGCCCTGAACGTTATAATTAACTATCATTTTTGCGTCGGATTCGATAATCTAAACTCACAGGAGAACGACCATAAGGTGCCCGAGGCAGCAATAGACCCTTGGAGACAAGTCGGCTGGAGGCCGATGTATTGAATCTCGACGCAATTTGAGTGTTCCATCGTCATTACAAGGCCCTGAACGTTACAATTAACTATCATTGTTGCGTCGGGTTCGAAAATCTAGACTCACAGGAGAACGACCATAAGGTGCCCGAGGCAGCAATAGACCCTTGGAGACAAGTCGGCTGGAGGACGATGTATTGAATCTCGACGCAATTTGAGTGTTCCATCGTCATTAGAAGGCCCTGAACGTTACAATTAACTATCATTTTTGCGTCGGATTCGAAAATCTAGACTCACAGGACTACGACCATAAGGTGCCCGAGGCAGCAAAAGACCCTTGGAGACAAGTCGGCTGGAGGCCGATGTATTGAATCTCGACGCAATTTGAGTGTTCCATCGTCATTACAAGGCCCTGAACGTTACAATTAACTATCATTTTTGCGTCGGATTCGAAAATCTAGACTCACAGGAGAACGACCATAAGGTGCCCGAGGCAGCAATAGACCCTTGGAGACAAGTCGGCTGGAGGACGATGTATTGGATCGCGACGCAATTTGAGTCTTCTATCGTCATTAGGAGGCGCTGAACGTTACAATTCACTATCATTTTTGCGTCGGATTCGAAAATCTATACTCACAGGAGAAGGACCATGTGGTGCCCGAGGCAGCGATATCCCCTTGGAGACAAGTAGGCTGGAGGCCGATGTATTGAATCTCGACGCAATTTGAGTGTTCCATCGTCATTAGAAGGCCCTGAACGTTACAATTAACTATCATTTTTGCGTCGGATTCGAAAATCTAGACTCACAGGACAACGACCATAAGGTGCCCGAGGGAGCAATAGACCCTTGGAGACAAGTCGGCTGGAGGCCGATGTATTGAATCTCGACGCAATTTGAGTGTTCCATTGGCATTAGGAGGCCCTGAACGTTATAATTAACGATCATTTTTGCGTCGGATTCGATAATCTAAACTCACAGGAGAACGACCATAAGGTGCCCGAGGCAGCAATAGACCCTTGGAGACAAGTCGGCTGGAGGCCGATGTATTGAATCTCGACGCAATTTGAGTGTTCCATCGGCATTAGGAGGCCCTGAACGTTACAATTAACTATCATTTTTGCGTCGGGTTCGAAAATCTAGACTCACAGGAGAACGACCATAAGGTGCCCGAGGCAGCAATAGACCCTTGGAGACAAGTCGGCTGGAGGCCGATGTATTGAATCTCGACGCAATTTGAGTGTTCCATCGGCATTAGGAGGCCCTGAACGTTACAATTAACTATCATTTTTGCGTCGGGTTCGAAAATCTAGACTCACAGGAGAACGACCATAAGGTGCCCGAGGCAGCAATAGACCCTTGGAGACAAGTCGGCTGGAGGACGATGTATTGAATCTCGACGCAATTTGAGTGTTCCATCGTCATTGGAAGGCCCTGAAAGTTACAATTAACTATCATTTTTGCGTCGGATTCGAAAATCTAGACTCACAGGAGAACGACCATAAGGTGCCCGAGGCAGCAATAGACCCTTGGAGAAAAGTCGGCTGGAGGACGATGTATTGGATCGCGACGCAATTTGAGTCTTCTATCGTCATTAGGAGGCGCTGAACGTTACAATTCACTATCATTTTTGCGTCGGATTCGAAAATCTAGACTCACAGGAGAAGGACCATGTGGTGCCCGAGGCAGCGATATCCCCTTGGAGACAAGTAGGCTGGAGGCCGATGTATTGAATCTCGACGCAATTTGAGTGTTCCATCGTCATTAGAAGGAACTGAACGTTACAATTAACTATCATTTTTGCGTCGGATTCGAAAATCTAGACTCACAGGACAACGACCATAAGGTGCCCGAGGCAGCAATAGACCCTTGGAGACAAGTCGGCTGGAGGCCGATGTATTGAATCTCGACATAATTTGAGTGTTCCATCGCATTAGGAGGCCCTGAACGTTATAATTAACTATCATTTTTGCGTCGGATTCGATAATCTAAACTCACAGGAGAACGACCATAAGGTGCCCGAGGCAGCAATAGACCCTTGGAGACAAGTCGGCTGGAGGACGATGTATTGGATCGCGACGCAATTTGAGTCTTCTATCGTCATTAGGAGGCGCTGAACGTTACAATTCACTATCATTTTTGCGTCGGATTCGAAAATCTATACTCACAGGAGAAGGACCATGTGGTGCCCGAGGCAGCGATATCCCCTTGGAGACAAGTAGGCTGGAGGCCGATGTATTGAATCTCGACGCAATTTGAGTGTTCCATCGTCATTAGAAGGCCCTGAACGTTACAATTAACTATCATTTTTGCGTCGGATTCGAAAATTTAGACTCACAGGACAACGACCATAAGGTGCCCGAGGCAGCAATAGACCCTTGGAGACAAGTCGGCTGGAGGCCGACGTATTGAATCTCGACGCAATTTGAGTGTTCCATCGGCATTAGGAGGCCCTGAACGTTATAATTCACTATCATTTTTGCGTCGGATTCGAAAATCTAGACTCACAGGAGAACGACCGTAAGGTGCCCGAGGCAGCAATAGACCCTTGGAGACAAGTCGGCTGGAGGACGATGTATTGAATCTCGACGCAATTTGAGTGTTCCATCGTCATTAGAAGGCCCTGAACGTTACAATTAACTATCATTTTTGCGTCGGATTCGAAAATCTAGACTCACAGGACAACGACCATAAGGTGCCCGAGGCAGCAATAGACCCTTGGAGACAAGTCGGCTGGAGGCCAATGTATTGAATCTCGACGCAATTTGAGTGTTCCATCGTCATTACAAGGCCCTGAACGTTACAATTAACTATCATTTTTGCGACGGATTCGAAAATCTAGACACACAGGACAACGACCATAAGGTGCCCGAGGCAGCAATAGACCCTTGGAGACAAGTCGGCTGGAGGCCGATGTATTGAATCTCGACGCAATTTGAGTGTTCCATCGGCATTAGGAGGCCCTGAACGTTATAATTAACGATCATTTTTGCGTCGGATTCGATAATCTAAACTCACAGGAGAACGACCATAAGGTGCCCGAGGCAGCAATAGACCCTTGGAGACAAGTCGGCTGGAGGCCGATGTATTGAATCTCGACGCAATTTGAGTGTTCCATCGGCATTAGGAGGCCCTGAACGTTACAATTAACTATCATTTTTGCGTCGGGTTCGAAAATCTAGACTCACAGGAGAACGACCATAAGGTGCCCGAGGCAGCAATAGACCCTTGGAGACAAGTCGGCTGGAGGCCGATGTATTGAATCTCGACGCAATTTGAGTGTTCCATCGTCATTACAAGGCCCTGAACGTTACAATTAACTATCATTTTTGCGTCGGATTCGAAAATCTAGACTCACAGGAGAACGACCATAAGGTGCCCGAGGCAGCAATAGACCCTTGGAGACAAGTCGGCTGGAGGACGATGTATTGGATCGCGACGCAATTTGAGTCTTCTATCGTCATTAGGAGGCGCTGAACGTTACAATTCACTATCATTTTTGCGTCGGATTCGAAAATCTAGACTCACAGGAGAAGGACCATGTGGTGCCCGAGGCAGCGATATCCCCTTGGAGACAAGTAGGCTGGAGGCCGATGTATTGAATCTCGACGCAATTTGAGTGTTCCATCGGCATTAGGAGGCCCTGAACGTTATAACTAACTATCATTTTTGCGTCGGATTCGATAATCTAAACTCACAGGAAAACGACCATAAGGTGCCCGAGGCAGCAATAGACCCTTGGAGACAAGTCGGCTGGAGGCCGATGTATTGAATCTCGACGCAATTTGAGTGTTCCATCGGCATTAGGAGGCCCTGAACGTTACAATTAACTATCATTTTTGCGTCGGGTTCGAAAATCTAGACTCACAGGAGAACGACCATAAGGTGCCCGAGGCAGCAATAGACCCTTGGAGACAAGTCGGCTGGAGGACGATGTATTGAATCTCGACGCAATTTGAGTGTTCCATCGTCATTACAAGGCCCTGAACGTTACAATTAACTATCATTGTTGCGTCGGGTTCGAAAATCTAGACTCACAGGAGAACGACCATAAGGTGCCCGAGGCAGCAATAGACCCTTGGAGACAAGTCGGCTGGAGGACGATGTATTGAATCTCGACGCAATTTGAGTGTTCCATCGTCATTAGAAGGCCCTGAACGTTACAATTAACTATCATTTTTGCGTCGGATTCGAAAATCTAGACTCACAGGACTACGACCATAAGGTGCCCGAGGCAGCAATAGACCCTTGGAGACAAGTCGGCTGGAGGCCGATGTATTGAATCTCGACGCAATTTGAGTGTTCCATCGTCATTACAAGGCCCTGAACGTTACAATTAACTATCATTTTTGCGTCGGATTCGAAAATCTAGACTCACAGGAGAACGACCATAAGGTGCCCGAGGCAGCAATAGACCCTTGGAGACAAGTCGGCTGGAGGACGATGTATTGGATCGCGACGCAATTTGAGTCTTCTATCGTCATTAGGAGGCGCTGAACGTTACAATTCACTATCATTTTTGCGTCGGATTCGAAAATCTATACTCACAGGAGAAGGACCATGTGGTGCCCGAGGCAGCGATATCCCCTTGGAGACAAGTAGGCTGGAGGCCGATGTATTGAATCTCGACGCAATTTGAGTGTTCCATCGTCATTAGAAGGCCCTGAACGTTACAATTAACTATCATTTTTGCGTCGGATTCGAAAATCTAGACTCACAGGACAACGACCATAAGGTGCCCGAGGCAGCAATAGACCCTTGGAGACAAGTCGGCTGGAGGCCGATGTATTGAATCTCGACGCAATTTGAGTGTTCCATCGGCATTAGGAGGCCCTGAACGTTATAATTAACGATCATTTTTGCGTCGGATTCGATAATCTAAACTCACAGGAGAACGACCATAAGGTGCCCGAGGCAGCAATAGACCCTTGGAGACAAGTCGGCTGGAGGCCGATGTATTGAATCTCGACGCAATTTGAGTGTTCCATCGGCATTAGGAGGCCCTGAACGTTACAATTAACTATCATTTTTGCGTCGGGTTCGAAAATCTAGACTCACAGGAGAACGACCATAAGGTGCCCGCGGCAGCAATAGACCCTTGGAGACAAGTCGGCTGGAGGCCGATGTATTGAATCTCGACGCAATTTGAGTGTTCCATCGGCATTAGGAGGCCCTGAACGTTACAATTAACTATCATTTTTGCGTCGGGTTCGAAAATCTAGACTCACAGGAGAACGACCATAAGGTGCCCGAGGCAGCAATAGACCCTTGGAGACAAGTCGGCTGGAGGACGATGTATTGAATCTCGACGCAATTTGAGTGTTCCATCGTCATTAGAAGGCCCTGAACGTTACAATCAACTATCATTTTTGCGTCGGATTCGATAAATCTAGACTCACAGGAGAACGACCATAAGGTGCCCGAGGCAGCAATAGACCCTTGGAGACAAGTCGGCTGGAGGACGATGTATTGGATCGCGACGCAATTTGAGTCTTCTATCGTCATTAGGAGGCGCTGAACGTTACAATTCACTATCATTTTTGCGTCGGATTCGAAAATCTAGACTCACAGGAGAAGGACCATGTGGTGCCCGAGGCAGCGATATCCCCTTGGAGACAAGTAGGCTGGAGGCCGATGTATTGAATCTCGACGCAATTTGAGTGTTCCATCGTCATTAGAAGGCCCTGAACGTTACAATTAACTATCATTTTTGCGTCGGATTCGAAAATCTAGACTCACAGGACAACGACCATAAGGTGCCCGAGGCAGCAATAGACCCTTGGAGACAAGTCGGCTGGAGGCCGATGTATTGAATCTCGACATAATTTGAGTGTTCCATCGCATTAGTAGGCCCTGAACGTTATAATTAACTATCATTTTTGCGTCGGATTCGATAATCTAAACTCACAGGAGAACGACCATAAGGTGCCCGAGGCAGCAATAGACCCTTGGAGACAAGTCGGCTGGAGGCCGATGTATTGAATCTCGACGCAATTTGAGTGTTCCATCGTCATTACAAGGCCCTGAACGTTACAATTAACTATCATTGTTGCGTCGGGTTCGAAAATCTAGACTCACAGGAGAACGACCATAAGGTGCCCGAGGCAGCAATAGACCCTTGGAGACAAGTCGGCTGGAGGACGATGTATTGAATCTCGACGCAATTTGAGTGTTCCATCGTCATTAGAAGGCCCTGAACGTTACAATTAACTATCATTTTTGCGTCGGATTCGAAAATCTAGACTCACAGGACTACGACCATAAGGTGCCCGAGGCAGCAATAGACCCTTGGAGACAAGTCGGCTGGAGGCCGATGTATTGAATCTCGACGCAATTTGAGTGTTCCATCGTCATTACAAGGCCCTGAACGTTACAATTAACTATCATTTTTGCGTCGGATTCGAAAATCTAGACTCACAGGAAAACGACCATAAGGTGCCCGAGGCAGCAATAGACCCTTGGAGACAAGTCGGCTGGAGGACGATGTATTGGATCGCGACGCAATTTGAGTCTTCTATCGTCATTAGGAGGCGCTGAACGTTACAATTCACTATCATTTTTGCGTCGGATTCGAAAATCTATACTCACAGGAGAAGGACCATGTGGTGCCCGAGGCAGCGATATCCCCTTGGAGACAAGTAGGCTGGAGGCCGATGTATTGAATCTCGACGCAATTTGAGTGTTCCATCGTCATTAGAAGGCCCTGAACGTTACAATTAACTATCATTTTTGCGTCGGATTCGAAAATCTAGACTCACAGGACAACGACCATAAGGTGCCCGAGGCAGCAATAGACCCTTGGAGACAAGTCGGCTGGAGGCCGATGTATTGAATCTCGACGCAATTTGAGTGTTCCATCGGCATTAGGAGGCCCTGAACGTTATAATTAACGATCATTTTTGCGTCGGATTCGATAATCTAAACTCACAGGAGAACGACCATAAGGTGCCCGAGGCAGCAATAGACCCTTGGAGACAAGTCGGCTGGAGGCCGATGTATTGAATCTCGACGCAATTTGAGTGTTCCATCGGCATTAGGAGGCCCTGAACGTTACAATTAACTATCATTTTTGCGTCGGGTTCGAAAATCTAGACTCACAGGAGAACGACCATAAGGTGCCCGAGGCAGCGATAGACCCTTGGAGACAAGTCGGCTGGAGGCCGATGTATTGAATCTCGACGCAATTTGAGTGTTCCATCGGCATTAGGAGGCCCTGAACGTTACAATTAACTATCATTTTTGCGTCGGGTTCGAAAATCTAGACTCACAGGAGAACGACCATAAGGTGCCCGAGGCAGCAATAGACCCTTGGAGACAAGTCGGCTGGAGGACGATGTATTGAATCTCGACGCAATTTGAGTGTTCCATCGTCATTAGAAGGCCCTGAACGTTACAATTAACTATCATTTTTGCGTCGGATTCGAAAATCTAGACTCACAGGAGAACGACCATAAGGTGCCCGAGGCAGCAATAGACCCTTGGAGACAAGTCGGCTGGAGGACGATGTATTGGATCGCGACGCAATTTGAGTCTTCTATCGTCATTAGGAGGCGCTGAACGTTACAATTCACTATCATTTTTGCGTCGGATTCGAAAATCTAGACTCACAGGAGAAGGACCATGTGGTGCCCGAGGCAGCGATATCCCCTTGGAGACAAGTAGGCTGGAGGCCGATGTATTGAATCTCGACGCAATTTGAGTGTTCCATCGTCATTAGAAGGCCCTGAACGTTACAATTAACTATCATTTTTGCGTCGGATTCGAAAATCTAGACTCACAGGACAACGACCATAAGGTGCCCGAGGCAGCAATAGACCCTTGGAGACAAGTCGGCTAGAGGCCGATGTATTGAATCTCGACATAATTTGAGTGTTCCATCGCATTAGGAGGCCCTGAACGTTATAATTAACTATCATTTTTGCGTCGGATTCGATAATCTAAACTCACAGGAGAACGACCATAAGGTGCCCGAGGCAGCAATAGACCCTTGGAGACAAGTCGGCTGGAGGCCGATGTATTGAATCTCGACGCAATTTGAGTGTTCCATCGTCATTACAAGGCCCTGAACGTTACAATTAACTATCATTTTTCCGTCGGATTCGAAAATCTAGACTCACAGGAGAAGGACCATGTGGTGCCCGAGACAGCAATATCCCCTTGGAGACAAGTCGGCTGGAGGACGATGTATTGAATCTCGACGCAATTTGAGTGTCCCATCGTCATTAGGAGGCCCTAAACCTTACAATTAACTATCATTTTTGCGTCGGATTCGATAATCTAAACTCACAGGAGAACGACCATAAGGTGCCCGAGGCAGCAATAGACCCTTGGAGACAAGTCGGCTGGAGGACGATGTATTGGATCGCGACGCAATTTGAGTCTTCTATCGTCATTAGGAGGCGCTGAACGTTACAATTAACTATCATTTTTGCGTCGGATTCGAAAATCTAGACTCACAGGAGAACGACCATAATGTGCCCGAGGCAGCAATAGACCCTTGGAGACAAGTCGGCTGGAGGACGATGTATTGGATCGCGACGCAATTTGAGTCTTCTATCGTCATTAGGAGGCGCTGAACGTTACAATTCACTATCATTTTTGCGTCGGATTCGAAAATTTATACTCACAGGTGAAGGACCATGTGGTGCCCGAGGCAGCGATATCCCCTTGGAGACAAGTAGGCTGGAGGCCGATGTATTGAATCTCGACGCAATTTGAGTGTTCCATCGTCATTAGAAGGCCCTGAACGTTACAATTAACTATCATTTTTGCGTCGGATTCGAAAATCTAGACTCACAGGACAACGACCATAAGGTGCCCGAGGCAGCAATAGACCCTTGGAGACAAGTCGGCTGGAGGCCGATGTATTGAATCTCGGCGCAATTTGAGTGTTCCATCGTTATTACAAGGCCCTGAACGTTACAATTAACTATCATTTTTGCGTCGGATTCGAAAATCTAGACACACAGGAGAACGACCATAAGGTGCCCGAGGCAGCAATAGACCCTTGGAGACAAGTCGGCTGGAGGACGATGTATTGGATCGCGACGCAATTTGAGTCTTCTATCGTCATTAGGAGGCGCTGAACGTTACAATTCACTATCATTTTTGCGTCGGATTCGAAAATCTATACTCACAGGAGAAGGACCATGTGGTGCCCGAGGCAGCAATAGACCCTTGGAGACAAGTCGGCTGGAGGCCGATGTATTGAATCTCGACGCAATTTGAGTGTTCCATCGGCATTAGGAGGCCCTGAACGTTATAATTAACGATCATTTTTGCGTCGGATTCGATAATCTAAACTCACAGGAGAACGACCATAAGGTGCCCGAGGCAGCAATAGACCCTTGGAGACAAGTCGGCTGGAGGCCGAGGTATTGAATCTCGACGCAATTTGAGTGTTCCATCGGCATTAGGAGGCCCTGAACGTTACAATTAACTATCATTTTTGCGTCGGGTTCGAAAATCTAGACTCACAGGAGAACGACCATAAGGTGCCCGAGGCAGCAATAGACCCTTGGAGACAAGTCGGCTGGAGGCCGATGTATTGAATCTCGACGCAATTTGAGTGTTCCATCGGCATTAGGAGGCCCTGAACGTTACAATTAACTATCATTTTTGCGTCGGATTCGAAAATCTAGACTCACAGGAGAACGACCATAAGGTGCCCGAGGCAGCAATAGACCCTTGGAGACAAGTCGGCTGGAGGACGATGTATTGGATCGCGACGCAATTTGAGTCTTCTATCGTCATTAGGAGGCGCTGAACGTTACAATTCACTATCATTTTTGCGTCGGATTCGAAAATCTAGACTCACAGGAGAAGGACCATGTGGTGCCCGAGGCAGCGATATCCCCTTGGAGACAAGTAGGCTGGAGGCCGATGTATTGAATCTCGACGCAATTTGAGTGTTCCATCGTCATTAGGAGGCCCTGAACGTTATAATTAACTATCATTTTTGCGTCGGATTCGAAAATCTAGACTCACAGGAAAAGGACCATGTGGTGCCCGAGGCAGCGATATCCCCTTGGAGACAAGTAGGCTGGAGGCCGATGTATTGAATTGAGTGTTCCAACGTCATTAGAAGGCCCTGAACGTTACAATTAACTATCATTTTTGCGTCGGATTCGAAAATCTAGACTCACAGGAGAACGATCATAAGGTGCCCGAGGCAGCAATAGACCCTTGGAGACAAGTCGGCTGGAGGCCGATGTATTGAATTGAGTGTTCCATCGTCATTAGAAGGCCCTGAACGTTACAATTAACTATCATTTTTGCGTCGGATTCGAAAATCTAGACTCACAGGACAACGACCATAAGGTGCCCGAGGCAGCAATAGACCCTTGGAGACAAGTCGGCTGGAGGCCGATGTATGGAATTGAGTGTTCCATCGTCATTAGAAGGCCCTGAACGTTACAATTAACTATCATTTTTGCGTCGGATTCGAAAATCTAGACTCACAGGACAACGACCATAAGGTGCCCGAGGCAGCAATAGACCCTTGGAGACAAGTCGGCTGGAGGCCGATGTATTGAATCTCGACATAATTTGAGTGTTCCATCGGCATTAGGAGGCCCTGAACGTTATAATTAACTATCATTTTTGCGTCGGATTCGATAATCTAAACTCACAGGAGAACGACCATAAGGTGCCCGAGGCAGCAATAGACCCTTGGAGACAAGTCGGCTGGAGGCCGATGTATTGAATCTCGACGCAATTTGAGTGTTCCATCGTCATTACAAGGCCCTGAACGTTACAATTAACTATCATTTTTCCGTCGGATTCGAAAATCTAGACTCACAGGAGAACGACCATAAGGTGCCCGATGCAGCAATAGACCCTTGGAGACAAGTCGGCTGGAGGCCGATGTATTGAATCTCGACGCAATTTGAGTGTTCCATCGGCATTAGGAGGCCCTGAACGTTACAAATAACTATCATTTTTGCGTCGGGTTCGAAAATCTAGACTCACAGGAGAACGACCATAAGGTGCCCGAGGCAGCAATAGACCCTTGGAGACAAGTCGGCTGGAGGCCGATGTATTGAATCTCGACGCAATTTGAGTGTTCCATCGGCATTAGGAGGCCCTGAACGTTACAATTAACTATCATTTTAGCGTCGGGTTCGAAAATCTAGACTCACAGGAGAACGACCATAAGGTGCCCGAGGCAGCAATAGACCCTTGGAGGCAAGTCGGCTGGAGGACGATGTATTGAATCTCGACGCAATTTGAGAGTTCCATTGTCATTAGGCGGCCCTGAACGTTACAATTAACTATCATTTTGGCGTCGGATTCGAAAATCTAGAATTACAAGAGAACGACCATAAAGTGCCCGAGGCAGCATTAGATCCTTGGAGACAAGTCGGCTGGAGGACGATGTATTGTATCTCGACGCAATTTGAGTGTTCCATCGTCATTAGAAGGCCCTGAACGTTACAATTAACTATCATTTTTGCGTCGGATTCGAAAATCTAGACTCACAGGAGAACGACCATAAGGTGCCCGAGGCAGCAATAGACCCTTGATGACAAGTCGGCTGGAGGACGATGTATTGGATCGCGACGCAATTTGAGTCTTCTATCGTCATTAGGAGGCGCTGAACGTTACAATTCACTATCATTTTTGCGTCGGATTCGAAAATCTAGACTCACAGGAGAACGACCATAATGTGCCCGAGGCAGCAATAGACCCTTGGAGACAAGTCGGCTGGAGGACGATGTATTGGATCGCGACGCAATTTGAGTCTTCTATCGTCATTAGGAGGCGCTGAACGTTACAATTCACTATCATTTTTGCGTCGGATTCGAAAATCTAGACTCACAGGAGAAGGACCATGTGGTGCCCGAGGCAGCGATATCCCCTTGGAGACAAGTAGGCTGGAGGCCGATGTATTGAATCTCGACGCAATTTTAGTGTCCCATCGTCATTAGGAGGCCCTAAACCTTACAATTAACTATCATTTTTGAGTCGGATTCGATAATCTAAACTCACAGGAGAACGACCATAAGGTGCCCGAGGCAGCAATAGACCCTTGGAGACAAGTCGGCTGGAGGACGATGTATTGGATCGCGACGCAATTTGAGTCTTCTATCGTCATTAGGAGGCGCTGAACGTTACAATTCACTATCATTTTTGCGTCGGATTCGAAAATCTAGACTCACAGGAGAACGACCATAATGTGCCCGAGGCAGCAATAGACCCTTGGAGACAAGTCGGCTGGAGGACGATGTATTGGATCGCGACGCAATTTGAGTCTTCTATCGTCATTAGGAGGCGCTGAACGTTACAATTCACTATTATTTTTGCGTCGGATTCGAAAATCTATACTCACAGGAGAAGGACCATGTGGTGCCCGAGGCAGCGATATCCCCTTGGAGACAAGTCGGCTGGAGGCCGATGTATTGAATCTCGACGCAATTTGAGGGTTCCATCGGCATTAGGAGGCCCTGAACGATATAATTAACGATCATTTTTGCGTCGGATTCGATAATCTAAACTCACAGGAGAACGACCATAAGGTGCCCGAGGCAGCAATAGACCCTTGGAGACAAGTCGGCTGGAGGCCGATGTATTGAATCTCGACGAAATTTGAGTGTTCCATCGGCATTAGGAGGCCCTGAACGTTACAATTAACTATCATTTTTGCGTCGGATTCGAAAATCTAGACTCACAGGAGAACGACCATAAGGTGCCCGAGGCAGCAATAGACCCTTGGAGACAAGTCGGCTGGAGGACGATGTATTGGATCGCGACGCAATTTGAGTCTTCTATCGTCATTAGGAGGCGCTGAACGTTACAATTCACTATCATTTTTGCGTCGGATTCGAAAATCTAGACTCACAGGAGAAGGACCATGTGGTGCCCGAGGCAGCGATATCCCCTTGGAGACAAGTAGGCTGGAGGCCGATGTATTGAATCTCGACGCAATTTTAGTGTCCCATCGTCATTAGGAGGCCCTAAACCTTACAATTAACTATCATTTTTGCGTCGGATTCGATAATCTAAACTCACAGGAGAACGACCATAAGGTGCCCGAGGCAGCAATAGACCCTTGGAGACAAGTCGGCTGGAGGACGATGTATTGGATCGCGACGCAATTTGAGTCTTCTATCGTCATTAGGAGGCGCTGAACGTTACAATTCACTATCATTTTTGCGTCGGATTCGAAAATCTAGACTCACAGGAGAACGACCATAATGTGCCCGAGGCAGCAATAGACCCTTGGAGACAAGTCGGCTGGAGGACGATGTATTGGATCGCGACGCAATTTGAGTCTTCTATCGTCATTAGGAGGCGCTGAACGTTACAATTCACTATTATTTTTGCGTCGGATTCGAAAATCTATACTCACAGGAGAAGGACCATGTGGTGCCCGAGGCAGCGATATCCCCTTGGAGACAAGTAGGCTGGAGGCCGATGTATTGAATCTCGACGCAATTTGAGTGTTCCATCGTCATTAGAAGGCCCTGAACGTTACAATTAACTATCATTTTTGCGTCGGATTCGAAAATCTAGACTCACAGGACAACGACCATAAGGTGCCCGAGGCAGCAATAGACCCTTGGAGACAAGTCGGCTGGAGGCCGATGTATTGAATCTCGACGCAATTTGAGGGTTCCATCGGCATTAGGAGGCCCTGAACGATATAATTAACGATCATTTTTGCGTCGGATTCGATAATCTAAACTCACAGGAGAACGACCATAAGGTGCCCGAGGCAGCAATAGACCCTTGGAGACAAGTCGGCTGGAGGCCGATGTATTGAATCTCGACGAAATTTGAGTGTTCCATCGGCATTAGGAGGCCCTGAACGTTACAATTAACTATCATTTTTGCGTCGGATTCGAAAATCTAGACTCACAGGAGAACGACCATAAGGTGCCCGAGGCAGCAATAGACCCTTGGAGACAAGTCGGCTGGAGGACGATGTATTGGATCGCGACGCAATTTGAGTCTTCTATCGTCATTAGGAGGCGCTGAACGTTACAATTCACTATCATTTTTGCGTCGGATTCGAAAATCTAGACTCACAGGAGAAGGACCATGTGGTGCCCGAGGCAGCGATATCCCCTTGGAGACAAGTAGGCTGGAGGCCGATGTATTGAATCTCGACGCAAATTGAGTGTTCCATCGGCATTAGGAGGCCCTGAACGTTATAATTAACTATCATTTTTGCGTCGGATTCGATAATCTAAACTCACAGGAGAACGAGCATAAGGTGCCCGAGGCAGCAATAGACCCTTGGAGACAAGTCGGCTGGAGGACGATGTATTGAATCTCGACGCAATTTGAGTGTTCCATCGTCATTAGAAGGCCCTGTACGTTACAATTAACTATCATTTTTGCGTCGGATTCGAAAATCTAGACTCACAGGACAACGACCATAAGGTGCCCGAGGCAGCAATAGACCCTTGGAGACAAGTCGGCTGGAGGCCGATGTATTGAATCTCGACGCAATTTGAGTGTTCCATCGTCATTACAAGGCACTGAACGTTACAATTAACTATCATTTTTGCGTCGGATTCGAAAATCTAGACTCACAGGAGAACGACCATAAGGTGCCCGAGGCAGCAATAGACCCTTGGAGACAAGTCGGCTGGAGGACGATGTATTGGATCGCGACGCAATTTGAGTCTTCTATCGTCATTAGGAGGCGCTGAACGTTACAATTCACTATCATTTTTGCGTCGGATTCGAAAATCTATACTCACAGGAGAAGGACCATGTGGTGCCCGAGGCAGCGATATCCCCTTGGAGACAAGTAGGCTGGAGGCCGATGTATTGAATCTCGACGCAATTTGAGTGTTCCATCGTCATTAGAAGGCCCTGAACGTTACAATTAACTATCATTTTTGCGTCGGATTCGAAAATCTAGACTCACAGGACAACGACCATAAGGTGCCCGAGGCAGCAATAGACCCTTGGAGACAAGTCGGCTGGAGACCGATGTATTGAATCTCGACGCAATTTGAGTGTTCCATCGGCATTAGGAGGCCCTGAACGTTATAATTAACGATCATTTTTGCGTCGGATTCGATAATCTAAACTCACAGGAGAACGACCATAAGGTGCCCGAGGCAGCAATAGACCCTTGGAGACAAGTCGGCTGGAGGACGGTGTATTGGATCGCGACGCAATTTGAGTCTTCTATCGTCAGTAGGAGGCGCTGAACGTTACAATTAACTATCATTTTTGCGTCGGATTCGAAAATCTAGACTCACAGGAGAACGACCATAAGGTGCCCGAGGCAGCAATAGACCCTTGGAGACAAGTCGGCTGGAGGACGATGTATTGGATCGCGACGCAATTTGAGTCTTCTATCGTCATTAGGAGGCGCTGAACGTTACAATTCACTATCATTTTTGCGTCGGATTCGAAAATCTAGACTCACAGGAGAACGACCATAAGGTGCCCGAGGCAGCAATAGACCCTTGGAGACAAGTCGGCTGGAGGACGATGTATTGAATCTCGACGCAATTTGAGTGTTCCATCGTCATTAGAAGGCCCCGAACGTTACAATTAACTATCATTTTTGCGTCGGATTCGAAAATCTAGACTCACAGGACAACGACCATAAGGTGCCCGAGGCAGCAATAGACCCTTGGAGACAAGTCGGCTGGAGGCCGATGTATTGAATCTCGACGCAATTTGAGTGTTCCATCGTCATTACAAGGCCCTGAACGTTACAATTAACTATCATTTTTGCGTCGGATTCGAAAATCTAGACTCACAGGAGAACGACAATAAGGTGCCCGAGGCAGCAATAGACCCTTGGAGACAAGTCGGCTGGAGGACGATGTATTGGATCGCGACGCAATTTGAGTCTTCTATCGTCATTAGGAGGCGCTGAACGTTACAATTCACTATCATTTTTGCGTCGGATTCGAAAATCTAGACTCACAGGAGAAGGACCATGTGGTGCCCGAGGCAGCGATATCCCCTTGGAGACAAGTAGGCTGGAGGCCGATGTATTGAATCTCGACGCAATTTGAGTGTTCCATCGTCATTAGAAGGCCCTGAACGTTACAATTAACTATCATTTTTGCGTCGGATTCGAAAATCTAGACTCACAGGACAACGACCATAAGGTGCCCGAGGCAGCAATAGACCCTTGGAGACAAGTCGGCTGGAGGCCGATGTATTGAATCTCGACATAATTTGAGTGTTCCATCGGCATTAGGAGGCCCTGAACGTTATAATTAACTATCATTTTTGCGTCGGATTCGATAATTAAACTCACAGGAGAACGACCATAAGGTGCCCGAGGCAGCAATAGACCCTTGGAGACAAGTCGGCTGGAGGCCGATGTATTGAATCTCGACGCAATTTGAGTGTTCCATCGTCATTACAAGGCCCTGAACGTTACAATTAACTATCATTTTTCCGTCGGATTCGAAAATCTAGACTCACAGGAGAACGACCATAAGGTGCCCGATGCAGCAATAGACCCTTGGAGACAAGTCGGCTGGAGGCCGATGTATTGAATCTCGACGCAATTTGAGTGTTCCATCGGCATTAGGAGGCCCTGAACGTTACAATTAACTATCATTTTTGCGTCGGGTTCGAAAATCTAGACTCACAGGAGAACGACCATAAGGTGCCCGAGGCAGCAATAGACCCTTGGAGACAAGTCGGCTGGAGGCCGATGTATTGAATCTCGACGCAATTTGAGTGTTCCATCGGCATTAGGAGGCCCTGAACGTTACAATTAACTATCATTTTAGCGTCGGGTTCGAAAATCTAGAATCACAGGAGAACGACCATAAGGTGCCCGAGGCAGCAATAGACCCTTGGAGACAAGTCGGCTGGAGGACGATGTATTGAATCTCGACGCAATTTGAGAGTTCCATCGTCATTAGGCGGCCCTGAACGTTACAATTAACTATCATTTTTGCGTCGGATTCGAAAATCTAGAATTACAAGAGAACGACCATAAAGTGCCCGAGGCAGCATTAGATCCTTGGAGACAAGTCGGCTGGAGGACGATGTATTGTATCTCGACGCAATTTGAGTGTTCCATCGTCATTAGAAGGCCCTGAACGTTACAATTAACTATCATTTTTGCGTCGGATTCGATAATCTAGACTCACAGGAGAAGGATCATATTGTGCCCGAGACAGCAATATCCCCTTGGAGACAAGTCGGCTGGAGGACGATGTATTGGATCGCGACGCAATTTGAGTCTTCTATCGTCATTAGGAGGCGCTGAACGTTACAATTCACTATCATTTTTGCGTCGGATTCGAAAATCTAGACACACAGGAGAAGGATCATATTGTGCCCGAGACAGCAATATCCCCTTGGAGACAAGTCGGCTGGAGGACGATGTATTGAATCTCGACGCAATTTGAGTGTCCCATCGTCATTAGGAGGCCCTAAACCTTACAATTAACTATCATTTTTGCGTCGGATTCGATAATCTAAACTCACAGGAGAACGACCATAAGGTGCCCGAGGCAGCAATAGACCCTTGGAGACAAGTCGGCTGGAGGACGATGTATTGGATCGCGACGCAATTTGAGTCTTCTATCGTCATTAGGAGGCGCTGAACGTTACAATTCACTATCATTTTTGCGTCGGATTCGAAAATCTAGACTCACAGGAGAACGACCATAATGTGCCCGAGGCAGCAATAGACCCTTGGAGACAAGTCGGCTGGAGGACGATGTATTGGATCGCGACGCAATTTGAGTCTTCTATCGTCATTAGGAGGCGCTGAACGTTACAATTCACTATTATTTTTGCGTCGGATTCGAAAATCTATACTCACAGGAGAAGGACCATGTGGTGCCCGAGGCAGCGATATCCCCTTGGAGACAAGTAGGCTGGAGGCCGATGTATTGAATCTCGACGCAATTTGAGTGTTCCATCGTCATTAGAAGGCCCTGAACGTTACAATTAACTATCATTTTTGCGTCGGATTCGAAAATCTAGACTCACAGGACAACGACCATAAGGTGCCCGAGGCAGCAATAGACCCTTGGAGACAAGTCGGCTGGAGGCCGATGTATTGAATCTCGACGCAATTTGAGGGTTCCATCGGCATTAGGAGGCCCTGAACGATATAATTAACGATCATTTTTGCGTCGGATTCGATAATCTAAACTCACAGGAGAACGACCATAAGGTGCCCGAGGCAGCAATAGACCCTTGGAGACAAGTCGGCTGGAGGCCGATGTATTGAATCTCGACGAAATTTGAGTGTTCCATCGGCATTAGGAGGCCCTGAACGTTACAATTAACTATCATTTTTGCGTCGGATTCGAAAATCTAGACTCACAGGAGAACGACCATAAGGTGCCCGAGGCAGCAATAGACCCTTGGAGACAAGTCGGCTGGAGGACGATGTATTGGATCGCGACGCAATTTGAGTCTTCTATCGTCATTAGGAGGCGCTGAACGTTACAATTCACTATCATTTTTGCGTCGGATTCGAAAATCTAGACTCACAGGAGAAGGACCATGTGGTGCCCGAGGCAGCGATATCCCCTTGGAGACAAGTAGGCTGGAGGCCGATGTATTGAATCTCGACGCAAATTGAGTGTTCCATCGGCATTAGGAGGCCCTGAACGTTATAATTAACTATCATTTTTGCGTCGGATTCGATAATCTAAACTCACAGGAGAACGACCATAAGGTGCCCGAGGCAGCAATAGACCCTTGGAGACAAGTCGGCTGGAGGACGATGTATTGAATCTCGACGCAATTTGAGTGTTCCATCGTCATTAGAAGGCCCTGTACGTTACAATTAACTATCATTTTTGCGTCGGATTCGAAAATCTAGACTCACAGGACAACGACCATAAGGTGCCCGAGGCAGCAATAGACCCTTGGAGACAAGTCGGCTGGAGGCCGATGTATTGAATCTCGACGCAATTTGAGTGTTCCATCGTCATTACAAGGCCCTGAACGTTACAATTAACTATCATTTTTGCGTCGGATTCGAAAATCTAGACTCACAGGAGAACGACCATAAGGTGCCCGAGGCAGCAATAGACCCTTGGAGACAAGTCGGCTGGAGGACGATGTATTGGATCGCGACGCAATTTGAGTCTTCTATCGTCATTAGGAGGCGCTGAACGTTACAATTCACTATCATTTTTGCGTCGGATTCGAAAATCTATACTCACAGGAGAAGGACCATGTGGTGCCCGAGGCAGCGATATCCCCTTGGAGACAAGTAGGCTGGAGGCCGATGTATTGAATCTCGACGCAATTTGAGTGTTCCATCGTCATTAGAAGGCCCTGAACGTTACAATTAACTATCATTTTTGCGTCGGATTCGAAAATCTAGACTCACAGGACAACGACCATAAGGTGCCCGAGGCAGCAATAGACCCTTGGAGACAAGTCGGCTGGAGGCCGATGTATTGAATCTCGACGCAATTTGAGTGTTCCATCGGCATTAGGAGGCCCTGAACGTTATAATTAACGGTCATTTTTGCGTTGGATTCGATAATCTAAACTCACAGGAGAACGACCATAAGGTGCCCGAGGCAGCAATAGACCCTTGGAGACAAGTCGGCTGGAGGACGATGTATTGGATCGCGACGCAATTTGAGTCTTCTATCGTCATTAGGAGGCGCTGAACGTTACAATTAACTATCATTTTTGCGTCGGATTCGAAAATCTAGTCTCACAGGAGAACGACCATAAGGTGCCCGAGGCAGCAATAGACCCTTGGAGACAAGTCGGCTGGAGGACGATGTATTGGATCGCGACGCAATTTGAGTCTTCTATCGTCATTAGGAGGCGCTGAACGTTACAATTCACTATCATTTTTGCGTCGGATTCGAAAATCTAGACTCACAGGAAAAGGACCATGTGGTGCCCGAGGCAGCGATATCCCCTTGGAGACAAGTAGGCTGGAGGCCGATGTATTGAATCTCGACGCAATTTGAGTGTTCCATCGTCATTACAAGGCCCTGAACGTTACAATTAACTATCATTTTTGCGTCGGATTCGAAAATCTAAACTCACAGGAGAACGACCATAAGGTGCCCGAGGCAGCAATAGACCCTTGGAGACAAGTCGGCTGGAGGCCGATGTATTGAATCTCGACGCAATTTGAGTGTTCCATCGTCATTACAAGGCCCTGAACGTTACAATTAACTATCATTTTTGCGTCGGATTCGAAAATCTAGACTCACAGGAGAACGACCATAAGGTGCCCGAGGCAGCAATAGACCCTTGGAGACAAGTCGGCTGGAGGACGATGAATTGAATCTCGACGCAATTTGAGTGTTCCATCGTCATTACAAGGCCCTGAACGTTACAATTAACTATCATTTTTGCGTCGGATTCGAAAATCTAGACTCACAGGACAACGACCATAAGGTGCCCGAGGCAGCAATAGACCCTTGGAGACAAGTCGGCTGGAGGCCGATGTATTGAATCTCGACGCAATTTGAGTGTTCCATCGTCATTACAAGGCCCTGAACGTTACAATTAACTATCATTTTTGCGTCGGATTCGAAAATCTAGACTCACAGGAGAACGACCATAAGGTGCCCGAGGCAGCAATAGACCCTTGGAGACAAGTCGGCTGGAGGACGATGTATTGAATCTCGACGCAATTTGAGTGTTCCATCGTCATTAGAAGGCCCCGAACGTTACAATTAACTATCATTTTTGCGTCGGATTCGAAAATCTAGACTCACAGGACAGCGACCATAAGGTGCCCGAGGCAGCAATAGACCCTTGGAGACAAGACGGCTGGAGGCCGATGTATTGAATCTCGACGCAATTTGAGTGTTCCATCGTCATTACAAGGCCCTGAACGTTACAATTAACTATCATTTTTGCGTCGGATTCGAAAATCTAGACTCACAGGAGAACGACAATAAGGTGCCCGAGGCAGCAATAGACCCTTGGAGACAAGTCGGCTGGAGGTCGATGTATTGGATCGCGACGCAATTTGAGTCTTCTATCGCCATTAGGAGGCGCTGAACGTTACAATTCACTATCATTTTTGCGTCGGATTCGAAAATCTAGACTCAAAGGAGAAGGACCATGTGGTGCCCGAGGCAGCGATATCCCCTTGGAGACAAGTAGGCTGGAGGCCGATGTATTGAATCTCGACGCAATTTGAGTGTTTCATCGGCATTAGGAGGCCCTGAACGTTACAATTAACTATCATTTTAGCGTCGGGTTCGAAAATCTAGACTCACAGGAGAACGACCATAAGGTGCCCGAGGCAGCAATAGACCCTTGGAGACAAGTCGGCTGGAGGACGATGTATTGAATCTCGACGCAATTTGAGAGTTCCATCGTCATTAGGCGGCCCTGAACGTTACAATTAACTATCATTTTTGCGTCGGATTCGAAAATCTAGAATTACAAGAGAACGACCATAAAGTGCCCGAGGCAGCATTAGATCCTTGGAGACAAGTCGGCTGGAGGACGATGTATTGTATCTCGACGCAATTTGAGTGTTCCATCGTCATTAGAAGGCCCTGAACGTTACAATTAACTATCATTTTTGCGTCGGATTCGAAAATCTAGACTCACAGGAGAACGACCATAAGGTGCCCGAGGCAGCAATAGACCCTTGGAGACAAGTCGGCTGGAGGACGATGTATTGGATCGCGACGCAATTTGAGTCTTCTATCGTCATTAGGAGGCGCTGAACGTTACAATTCACTATCATTTTTGCGTCGGATTCGAAAATCTAGACTCACAGGAGAAGGATCATATTGTGCCCGAGACAGCAATATCCCCTTGGAGACAAGTCGGCTGGAGGACGATGTATTGAATCTCGACGCAATTTGAGTGTCCCATCGTCATTAGGAGGCCCTAAGCCTTACAATTAACTATCATTTTTGCGTCGGATTCGATAATCTAAACTCACAGGAGAACGACCATAAGGTGCCCGAGGCAGCAACAGACCCTTGGAGACAAGTCGGCTGGAGGACGATGTATTGAATCTCGACGCAATTTGAGTGTTGCATCGTCATTAGGAGGCCCTGAACGTTATAATTAACTATCATTTTTGCGTCGGATTCGAAAATCTAAACTCACAGGAGAACGACCATAAGGTGCACGAGGCAGCAATAGACCCTTGGAGACAAGTCGGCTGGAGGCCGATGTATTGAATCTCGACGCAATTTGAGTGTTCCATCGGCATTAGGAGGCCCTGAACGTTATAATTAACTATCATTTTTGCGTCGGATTCGATAATCTAAACTCACAGGAGAACGACCATAACGTGCCCGAGGCAGCAATAGACCCTTGGAGACAAGTCGGCTGGAGGCCGATGTATTGAATCTCGACGCAATTTGAGTGTTCCATCGGCATTAGGAGACCCTGAACGTTACAATTAACTATCATTTTTGCGTCGGGTTCGAAAATCTAGACTCACAGGAGAACGACCATAAGGTGCCCGAGGCAGCAATAGACCCATGGAGACAAGTCGGCTATAGGACGATGTATTGAATCTCGACGCAATTTGAGTGTTCCATCGTCATTAGAAGGCCCTGAACGTTACAATTAACTATCATTTTTGCGTCGGATTCGAAAATCTAGACTCACAGGACAACGACCATAAGGTGCCCGAGGCAGCAATAGACCCTTGGAGACAAGTCGGCTGGAGGCCGATGTATTGAATCTCGACGCAATTTGAGTGTTCCATCGTCATTACAAGGCCCTGAACGTTACAATTAACTATCATTTTTGCGTCGGATTCGAAAATCTAGACTCACAGGAGAACGACCATAAGGTGCCCGAGGCAGCAATAGACCCTTGGAGACAAGTCGGCTGGAGGACGATGTATTGGATCGCGACGCAATTTGAGTCTTCTATCGTCATTAGGAGGCGCTGAACGTTACAATTCACTATCATTTTTGCGTCGGATTCGAAAATCTAGACTCACAGGAAAAGGACCATGTGGTGCCCGAGGCAGCGATATCCCCTTGGAGACAAGTAGGCTGGAGGCCGATGTATTGAATCTCGACGCAATTTGAGTGTTCCATCGTCATTACAAGGCCCTGAACGTTACAATTAACTATCATTTTTGCGTCGGATTCGAAAATCTAGACTCACAGGAGAACGACCATAAGGTGCCCGAGGCAGCAATAGACCCTTGGAGACAAGTCGGCTGGAGGACGATGTATTGGATCGCGACGCAATTTGAGTCTTCTATCGTCATTAGGAGGCGCTGAACGTTACAATTCACTATCATTTTTGCGTCGGATTCGAAAATCTAGACTCACAGGAGAAGGATCATATTGTGCCCGAGACAGCAATATCCCCTTGGAGACAAGTCGGCTGGAGGACGATGTATTGAATCTCGACGCAATTTGAGTGTCCCATCGTCATTAGGAGGCCCTAAACCTTACAATTAACTATCATTTTTGCGTCGGATTCGATAATCTAAACTCACAGGAGAACGACCATAAGGTGCCCGAGGCAGCGATAGACCCTTGGAGACAAGTCGGCTGGAGGACGATGTATTGGATCGCGACGCAATTTGAGTCTTCTATCGTCATTAGGAAGCGCTGAACGTTACAATTCACTATCATTTTTGCGTCGGATTCGAAAATCTAGACTCACAGGAGAACGACCATAATGTGCCCGAGGCAGCAATAGACCCTTGGAGACAAGTCGGCTGAAGGACGATGTATTGGATCGCGACGCAATTTGAGTCTTCTATCGTCATTAGGAGGCGCTGAACGTTACAATTCACTATTATTTTTGCGTCGGATTCGAAAATCTATACTCACAGGAGAAGGACCATGTGGTGCCCGGGGCAGCGATATCCCCTTGGAGACAAGTAGGCTGGAGGCCGATGTATTGAATCTCGACGCAATTTGAGTGTTCCATCGTCATTAGAAGGCCCTGAACGTTACAATTAACGATCATTTTTGCGTCGGATTCGAAAATCTAGACTCATAGGACAACGACCATAAGGGGCCCGAGGCAGCAATAGACCCTTGGAGACAAGTCGGCTGGAGGACGATGTATTGGATCGCGACGCAATTTGAGTCTTCTATCGTCATTAGGAGGCGCTGAACGTTACAATTCACTATCATTTTTGCGTCGGATTCGAAAATCTAGACTCACAGGAGAAGGATCATATTGTGCCCGAGACAGCAATATCCCCTTGGAGACAAGTCGGCTGGAGGCCGATGTATTGAATCTCGACGCAAATTGAGTTTTCCATCGGCATTAGGAGGCCCTGAACGTTATAATTAACTATCATTTTTGCGTCGGATTCGATAATCTAAACTCACAGGAGAACGACCATAAGGTGCCCGAGGCAGCAATAGACCCTTGGAGACAAGTCGGCTGGAGGACGATGTATTGAATCTCGACGCAATTTGAGTGTTCCATCGTCATTAGAAGGCCCTGAACGTTATAATTAACTATCATTTTTGCGTCGGATTCGAAAATCTAGACTCACAGGACAACGACCATAAGGTGCCCGAGGCAGCAATAGACCCTTGGAGACAAGTCGGCTGGAGGCCGATGTATTGAATCTCGACGCAATTTGAGTGTTCCATCGTCATTACAAGGCCCTGAACGTTACAATTAACTATCATTTTTGCGTCGGATTCGAAAATCTAGACTCACAGGAGAACGACCATAAGGTGCCCGAGGCAGCAATAGACCCTTGGAGACAAGTCGGCTGGAGGACGATGTATTGGATCGCGACGCAATTTGAGTCTTCTATCGTCATTAGGAGGCGCTGAACGTTACAATTCACTATCATTTTTGCGTCGGATTCGAAAATCTATACTCACAGGAGAAGGACCATGTGGTGCCCGAGGCAGCGATATCCCCTTGGAGACAAGTAGGCTGGAGGCCGATGTATTGAATCTCGACGCAATTTGAGTGTTCCATCGTCATTAGAAGGCCCTGAACGTTACAATTAACTATCATTTTTGCGTCGGATTCGAAAATCTAGACTCACAGGACAACGACCATAAGGTGCCCGAGGCAGCAATAGACCCTTGGAGACAAGTCGGCTGGAGGCCGATGTATTGAATCTCGACGCAATTTGAGTGTTCCATCGGCATTAGGAGGCCCTGAACGTTATAATTAACGATCATTTTTGCGTCGGATTCGATAATCTAAACTCACAGGAGAACGACCATAAGGTGCCCGAGGCAGCAATAGACCCTTGGAGACAAGTCGGCTGGAGGACGATGTATTGGATCGCGACGCAATTTGAGTCTTCTATCGTCATTAGGAGGCGCTGAACGTTACAATTCACTATCATTTTTGCGTCGGATTCGAAAATCTAGACTCACAGGAGAACGACCATAAGGTGCCCGAGGCAGCAATAGACCCATGGAGACAAGTCGGCTGGAGGACGATGTATTGGATCGCGACGCAATTTGAGTCTTCTATCGTCATTAGGAGGCGCTGAACGTTACAATTCACTATCATTTTTGCGTCGGATTCGAAAATCTAGACTCACAGGAAAAGGACCATGTGGTGCCCGAGGCAGCGATATCCCCTTGGAGACAAGTAGGCTGGAGGCCGATGTATTGAATCTCGACGCAATTTGAGTGTTCCATCGTCATTACAAGGCCCTGAACGTTACAATTAACTATCATTTTTGCGTCGGATTCGAAAATCTAGACTCACAGGACAACGACCATAAGGTGCCCGAGGCAGCAATAGACCCTTGGAGACAAGTCGGCTGGAGGCCGATGTATTGAATCTCGACGCAATTTGAGTGTTCCATCGGCATTAGGAGGCCCTGAACGTTATAATTAACTATCATTTTGGCGTCGGATTCGATAATCTAAACTCACAGGAGAACGACCATAAGGTGCCCGAGGCAGCAATAGACCCTTGGAGACAAGTCGGCTGGAGGCCGATGTATTGAATCTCGACGCAATTTGAGTGTTCCATCGTCATTACAAGGCCCTGAACGTTACAATTAACTATCATTTTTGCGTCGGATTCGAAAATCTAGACTCACAGGAGAACGACCATAAGGCGCCCGAGGCAGAAATAGACCCTTGGAGACAAGTCGGCTGGAAGACGATGTATTGAATCTCGACGCAATTTGAGTGTTCCATCGTCATTAGAAGGCCCTGAACGTTACAATTAACTATCATTTTTGCGTCGGATTCGAAAATCTAGACTCACAGGACAACGACCATAAGGTGCCCGAGGCAGCAATAGACCCTTGGAGACAAGTCGGCTGGAGGCCGATGTATTGAATCTCGACGCAATTTGAGTGTTCCATCGTCATTACAAGGCCCTGAACGTTACAATTAACTATCATTTTTCCGTCGGATTCAAAAATCTAGACTCACAGGAGAACGACCATAAGGTGCCCGATGCAGCAATAGACCCTTGGAGACAAGTCGGCTGGAGGCCGATGTATTGAATCTCGACGCAATTTGAGTGTTCCATCGGCATTAGGAGGCCCTGAACGTTACAATTAACTATCACTTTTTGCGTCGGGTTCCAAAATCTAGACTCACAGGAGAACGACCATAAGGTGCCCGAGGCAGCAATAGACCCTTGGAGACAAGTCGGCTGGAGGCCGATGTATTGAATCTCGACGCAATTTGAGTGTTCCATCGGCATTAGGAGACCCTGAACGTTACAATTAACTATCATTTTAGCGTCGGGTTCGAAAATCTAGACTCACAGGAGAACGACCATAAGGTGCCCGAGGCAGCAATAGACCCTTGGAGACAAGTCGGCTGGAGGACGATGTATTGAATCTCGACGCAATTTGAGAGTTCCATCGTCATTAGGCGGCCCTGAACGTTACAATTAACTATCATTTTTGCGTCGGATTCGAAAATCTAGAATTACAAGAGAACGACCATAAAGTCCCCGAGGCAGCATTAGATCCTTGGAGACAAGTCGGCTGGAGGACGATGTATTGTATCTCGACGCAATTTGAGTGTTCCATCGTCATTAGAAGGCCCTGAACGTTACAATTAACTATCATTTTTGCGTCGGATTCGAAAATCTAGACTCACAGGAGAACGACCATAAGGTGCCCGAGGCAGCAATAGACCCTTGGAGACAAGTCGGCTGGAGGATGATGTATTGGATCGCGACGCAATTTGAGTCTTCTATCGTCATTAGGAGGCGCTGAACGTTACAATTCACTATCATTTTTGCGTCGGATTCGAAAATCTAGACTCACAGGAGAAGGATCATATTGTGCCCGAGACAGCAATATCCCCTTGGAGACAAGTCGGCTGGAGGACGATGTATTGAATCTCGACGCAATTTGAGTGTCCCATCGTCATTAGGAGGCCCTAAGCCTTACAATTAACTATCATTTTTGCGTCGGATTCGATAATCTAAACTCACAGGAGAACGACCATAAGGTGCCCGAGGCAGCAATAGACCCTTGGAGACAAGTCGGCTGGAGGACGATGTATTGGATCGCGACGCAATTTGAGTCTTCTATCGTCATTAGGAGGCGCTGAACGTTACAATTCACTATCATTTTTGCGTCGGATTCGAAAATCTAGACTCACAGGAGAACGACCATAATGTGCCCGAGGCAGCAATAGACCCTTGGAGACAAGTCGGCTGGAGGACGATGTATTGGATCGCGACGCAATTTGAGTCTTCTATCGTCATTAGGAGGCGCTGAACGTTACAATTCACTATTATTTTTGCGTCGGATTCGAAAATCTATACTCACAGGAGAAGGACCATGTGGTGCCCGAGGCAGCGATATCCCCTTGGAGACAAGTAGGCTGGAGGCCGATGTATTGAATCTCGACGCAATTTGAGTGTTCCATCGTCATTAGAAGGCCCTGAACGTTACAATTAACTATCATTTTTGCGTCGGATTCGAAAATCTAGACTCACAGGACAACGACCATAAGGTGCCCGAGGCAGCAATAGACCCTTGGAGACAAGTCGGCTGGAGGCCGATGTATTGAATCTCGACGCAATTTGAGGGTTCCATCGGCATTAGGAGGCCCTGATCGTTATAATTATTGATCATTTTTGCGTCGGATTCGATAATCTAAACTCACAGGAGAACGACCATAAGGTGCCCGAGGCAGCAATAGACCCTTGGAGACAAGTCGGCTGGAGGCCGATGTATTGAATCTCGACGCAATTTGAGTGTTCCATCGGCATTAGGAGGCCCTGAACGTTACAATTAACTATCATTTTTGCGTCGGGTTCGAAAATCTAGACTCACAGGAGAACGACCATAAGGTGCCCGAGGCAGCAATAGACCCTTGGAGACAAGTCGGCTGGAGGCCGATGTATTGAATCTCGACGCAATTTGAGTGTTCCATCGGCATTAGGAGGCCCTGAACGTTACAATTAACTATCATTTTTGCGTCGGATTCGAAAATCTAGACTCACAGGAGGACGACCATAAGGTGCCCGAGGCAGCAATAGACCCTTGGAGACAAGTCGGCTGGAGGACGATGTATTGGATCGCGAAGCAATTTGAGTCTTCTATCGTATTTAGGAGGCGCTGAACGTTACAATTCACTATCATTTTTGCGACGGATTCGAAAATCTAGACTCACAGGAGAAGGACCATGTGGTGCCCGAGGCAGCGATATCCCCTTGGAGACAAGTAGGCTGGAGGCCGATGTATTGAATCTCGACGCAATTTGAGTGTTCCATCGGCATTAGGAGGCCCTGAACGTTATAATTAACTATCATTTTTGCGTCGGATTCGATAATCTAAACTCACAGGAGAACGACCATAAGGTGCCCGAGGCAGCAATAGACCCTTGGAGACAAGTCGGCTGGAGGACGATGAATTGAATCTCGACGCAATTTGAGTGTTCCATCGTCATTACAAGGCCCTGAACGTTACAATTAACTATCATTTTTGCGTCGGATTCGAAAATCTAGACTCACAGGACAACGACCATAAGGTGCCCGAGGCAGCAATAGACCCTTGGAGACAAGTCGGCTGGAGGCCGATGTATTGAATCTCGACGCAATTTGAGTGTTCCATCGTCATTACAAGGCCCTGAACGTTACAATTAACTATCATTTTTGCGTCGGATTCGAAAATCTAGACTCACAGGAGAACGACCATAAGGTGCCCGAGGCAGCAATAGACCCTTGGAGACAAGTCGGCTGGAGGACGATGTATTGAATCTCGACGCAATTTGAGTGTTCCATCGTCATTAGAAGGCCCCGAACGTTACAATTAACTATCATTTTTGCGTCGGATTCGAAAATCTAGACTCACAGGACAGCGACCATAAGGTGCCCGAGGCAGCAATAGACCCTTGGAGACAAGACGGCTGGAGGCCGATGTATTGAATCTCGACGCAATTTGAGTGTTCCATCGTCATTACAAGGCCCTGAACGTTACAATTAACTATCATTTTTGCGTCGGATTCGAAAATCTAGACTCACAGGAGAACGACAATAAGGTGCCCGAGGCAGCAATAGACCCTTGGAGACAAGTCGGCTGGAGGACGATGTATTGGATCGCGACGCAATTTGAGTCTTCTATCGCCATTAGGAGGCGCTGAACGTTACAATTCACTATCATTTTTGCGTCGGATTCGAAAATCTAGACTCAAAGGAGAAGGACCATGTGGTGCCCGAGGCAGCGATATCCCCTTGGAGACAAGTAGGCTGGAGGCCGATGTATTGAATCTCGACGCAATTTGAGTGTTCCATCGTCATTAGAAGGCCCTGAACGTTACAATTAACTATCATTTTTGCGTCGGATTCGAAAATGTAGACTCACAGGACAACGACCATAAGGTGCCCGAGGCAGCAATAGACCCTTGGAGACAAGTCGGCTGGAGGCCGATGTATTGAATCTCGACATAATTTGAGTGTTCCATCGGCATTAGGAGGCCCTGAACGTTATAATTAACTATCATTTTTGCGTCGGATTCGATAATTAAACTCACAGGAGAACGACCATAAGGTGCCCGAGGCAGCAATAGACCCTTGGAGACAAGTCGGCTGGAGGCCGATGTATTGAATCTCGACGCAATTTGAGTGCTCCATCGTCATTACAAGGCCCTGAACGTTACAATTAACTATCATTTTTCCGTCGGATTCGAAAATCTAGACTCACAGGAGAACGACCATAAGGTGCCCGATGCAGCAATAGACCCTTGGAGACAAGTCGGCTGGAGGACGATGTATTGAATCTCGACGCAATTTGAGAGTTCCATCGTCATTAGGCGGCCCTGAACGTTACAATTAACTATCATTTTAGCGTCGGGTTCGAAAATCTAGACTCACAGGAGAACGACCATAAGGTGCCCGAGGCAGCAATAGACCCTTGGAGACAAGTCGGCTGGAGGACGATGTATTGAATCTCGACGCAATTTGAGAGTTCCATCGTCATTAGGCGGCCCTGAACGTTACAATTAACTATCATTTTTGCGTCGGATTCGAAAATCTAGAATTACAAGAGAACGACCATAAAGTCCCCGAGGCAGCATTAGATCCTTGGAGACAAGTCGGCTGGAGGACGATGTATTGTATCTCGACGCAATTTGAGTGTTCCATCGTCATTAGAAGGCCCTGAACGTTACAATTAACTATCATTTTTGCGTCGGATTCGAAAATCTAGACTCACAGGAGAACGACCATAAGGTGCCCGAGGCAGCAATAGACCCTTGGAGACAAGTCGGCTGGAGGATGATGTATTGGATCGCGACGCAATTTGAGTCTTCTATCGTCATTAGGAGGCGCTGAACGTTACAATTCACTATCATTTTTGCGTCGGATTCGAAAATCTAGACTCACAGGAGAAGGATCATATTGTGCCCGAGACAGCAATATCCCCTTGGAGACAAGTCGGCTGGAGGACGATGTATTGAATCTCGACGCAATTTGAGTGTCCCATCGTCATTAGGAGGCCCTAAGCCTTACAATTAACTATCATTTTTGCGTCGGATTCGATAATCTAAACTCACAGGAGAACGACCATAAGGTGCCCGAGGCAGCAATAGACCCTTGGAGACAAGTCGGCTGGAGGACGATGTATTGGATCGCGACGCAATTTGAGTCTTCTATCGTCATTAGGAGGCGCTGAACGTTACAATTCACTATCATTTTTGCGTCGGATTCGAAAATCTAGACTCACAGGAGAACGACCATAATGTGCCCGAGGCAGCAATAGACCCTTGGAGACAAGTCGGCTGGAGGACGATGTATTGGATCGCGACGCAATTTGAGTCTTCTATCGTCATTAGGAGGCGCTGAACGTTACAATTCACTATTATTTTTGCGTCGGATTCGAAAATCTATACTCACAGGAGAAGGACCATGTGGTGCCCGAGGCAGCGATATCCCCTTGGAGACAAGTAGGCTGGAGGCCGATGTATTGAATCTCGACGCAATTTGAGTGTTCCATCGTCATTAGAAGGCCCTGAACGTTACAATTAACTATCATTTTTGCGTCGGATTCGAAAATCTAGACTCACAGGACAACGACCATAAGGTGCCCGAGGCAGCAATAGACCCTTGGAGACAAGTCGGCTGGAGGCCGATGTATTGAATCTCGACGCAATTTGAGGGTTCCATCGGCATTAGGAGGCCCTGATCGTTATAATTATTGATCATTTTTGCGTCGGATTCGATAATCTAAACTCACAGGAGAACGACCATAAGGTGCCCGAGGCAGCAATAGACCCTTGGAGACAAGTCGGCTGGAGGCCGATGTATTGAATCTCGACGCAATTTGAGTGTTCCATCGGCATTAGGAGGCCCTGAACGTTACAATTAACTATCATTTTTGCGTCGGGTTCGAAAATCTAGACTCACAGGAGAACGACCATAAGGTGCCCGAGGCAGCAATAGACCCTTGGAGACAAGTCGGCTGGAGGCCGATGTATTGAATCTCGACGCAATTTGAGTGTTCCATCGGCATTAGGAGGCCCTGAACGTTACAATTAACTATCATTTTTGCGTCGGATTCGAAAATCTAGACTCACAGGAGGACGACCATAAGGTGCCCGAGGCAGCAATAGACCCTTGGAGACAAGTCGGCTGGAGGACGATGTATTGGATCGCGAAGCAATTTGAGTCTTCTATCGTATTTAGGAGGCGCTGAACGTTACAATTCACTATCATTTTTGCGACGGATTCGAAAATCTAGACTCACAGGAGAAGGACCATGTGGTGCCCGAGGCAGCGATATCCCCTTGGAGACAAGTAGGCTGGAGGCCGATGTATTGAATCTCGACGCAATTTGAGTGTTCCATCGGCATTAGGAGGCCCTGAACGTTATAATTAACTATCATTTTTGCGTCGGATTCGATAATCTAAACTCACAGGAGAACGACCATAAGGTGCCCGAGGCAGCAATAGACCCTTGGAGACAAGTCGGCTGGAGGACGATGAATTGAATCTCGACGCAATTTGAGTGTTCCATCGTCATTACAAGGCCCTGAACGTTACAATTAACTATCATTTTTGCGTCGGATTCGAAAATCTAGACTCACAGGACAACGACCATAAGGTGCCCGAGGCAGCAATAGACCCTTGGAGACAAGTCGGCTGGAGGCCGATGTATTGAATCTCGACGCAATTTGAGTGTTCCATCGTCATTACAAGGCCCTGAACGTTACAATTAACTATCATTTTTGCGTCGGATTCGAAAATCTAGACTCACAGGAGAACGACCATAAGGTGCCCGAGGCAGCAATAGACCCTTGGAGACAAGTCGGCTGGAGGACGATGTATTGAATCTCGACGCAATTTGAGTGTTCCATCGTCATTAGAAGGCCCCGAACGTTACAATTAACTATCATTTTTGCGTCGGATTCGAAAATCTAGACTCACAGGACAGCGACCATAAGGTGCCCGAGGCAGCAATAGACCCTTGGAGACAAGACGGCTGGAGGCCGATGTATTGAATCTCGACGCAATTTGAGTGTTCCATCGTCATTACAAGGCCCTGAACGTTACAATTAACTATCATTTTTGCGTCGGATTCGAAAATCTAGACTCACAGGAGAACGACAATAAGGTGCCCGAGGCAGCAATAGACCCTTGGAGACAAGTCGGCTGGAGGACGATGTATTGGATCGCGACGCAATTTGAGTCTTCTATCGCCATTAGGAGGCGCTGAACGTTACAATTCACTATCATTTTTGCGTCGGATTCGAAAATCTAGACTCAAAGGAGAAGGACCATGTGGTGCCCGAGGCAGCGATATCCCCTTGGAGACAAGTAGGCTGGAGGCCGATGTATTGAATCTCGACGCAATTTGAGTGTTCCATCGTCATTAGAAGGCCCTGAACGTTACAATTAACTATCATTTTTGCGTCGGATTCGAAAATGTAGACTCACAGGACAACGACCATAAGGTGCCCGAGGCAGCAATAGACCCTTGGAGACAAGTCGGCTGGAGGCCGATGTATTGAATCTCGACATAATTTGAGTGTTCCATCGGCATTAGGAGGCCCTGAACGTTATAATTAACTATCATTTTTGCGTCGGATTCGATAATTAAACTCACAGGAGAACGACCATAAGGTGCCCGAGGCAGCAATAGACCCTTGGAGACAAGTCGGCTGGAGGCCGATGTATTGAATCTCGACGCAATTTGAGTGCTCCATCGTCATTACAAGGCCCTGAACGTTACAATTAACTATCATTTTTCCGTCGGATTCGAAAATCTAGACTCACAGGAGAACGACCATAAGGTGCCCGATGCAGCAATAGACCCTTGGAGACAAGTCGGCTGGAGGCCGATGTATTGAATCTCGACGCAATTTGAGTGTTCCATCGGCATTAGGAGGCCCTGAACGTTACAATTAACTATCATTTTTGCGTCGGGTTCGAAAATCTAGACTCACAGGAGAACGACCATAAGGTGCCCGAGGCAGCAATAGACCCTTGGAGACAAGTCGGCTGGAGGCCGATGTATAGAATCTCGACGCAATTTGAGTGTTCCATCGGCATTAGGAGGCCCTGAACGTTACAATTAACTATCATTTTAGCGTCGGGTTCGAAAATCTAGACTCACAGGAGAACGACCATAAGGTGCCCGAGGCAGCAATAGACCCTTGGAGACAAGTCGGCTGGAGGACGATGTATTGAATCTCGACGCAATTTGAGAGTTCCATCGTCATTAGGCGGCCCTGAACGTTACAATTAACTATCATTTTTGCGTCGGATTCGAAAATCTAGAATTACAAGAGAACGACCATAAAGTGCCCGAGGCAGCATTAGATCCTTGGAGACAAGTCGGCTGGAGGACGATGTATTGTATCTCGACGCAATTTGAGTGTTCCATCGTCATTAGAAGGCCCTGAACGTTACAATTAACTATCATTTTTGCGTCGGATTCGAAAATCTAGACTCACAGGAGAACGACCATAAGGTGCCCGAGGCAGCAATAGACCCTTGGAGACAAGTCGGCTGGAGGACGATGTATTGGATCGCGACGCAATTTGAGTCTTCTATCGTCATTAGGAGGCGCTGAACGTTACAATTCACTATCATTTTTGCGTCGGATTCGAAAATCTAGACTCACAGGAGAAGGATCATATTGTGCCCGAGACAGCAATATCCCCTTGGAGACAAGTCGGCTGGAGGACGATGTATTGAATCTCGACGCAATTTGAGTGTCCCATCGTCATTAGGAGGCCCTAAGCCTTACAATTAACTATCATTTTTGCGTCGGATTCGATAATCTAAACTCACAGGAGAACGACCATAAGGTGCCCGAGGCAGCAACAGACCCTTGGAGACAAGTCGGCTGGAGGACGATGTATTGAATCTCGACGCAATTTGAGTGTTGCATCGTCATTAGGAGGCCCTGAACGTTATAATTAACTATCATTTTTGCGTCGGATTCGAAAATCTAAACTCACAGGAGAACGACCATAAGGTGCACGAGGCAGCAATAGACCCTTGGAGACAAGTCGGCTGGAGGCCGATGTATTGAATCTCGACGCAATTTGAGTGTTCCATCGGCATTAGGAGGCCCTGAACGTTATAATTAACTATCATTTTTGCGTCGGATTCGATAATCTAAACTCACAGGAGAACGACCATAACGTGCCCGAGGCAGCAATAGACCCTTGGAGACAAGTCGGCTGGAGGCCGATGTATTGAATCTCGACGCAATTTGAGTGTTCCATCGGCATTAGGAGACCCTGAACGTTACAATTAACTATCATTTTTGCGTCGGGTTCGAAAATCTAGACTCACAGGAGAACGACCATAAGGTGCCCGAGGCAGCAATAGACCCATGGAGACAAGTCGGCTGGAGGACGATGTATTGAATCTCGACGCAATTTGAGTGTTCCATCGTCATTAGAAGGCCCTGAACGTTACAATTAACTATCATTTTTGCGTCGGATTCGAAAATCTAGACTCACAGGACAACGACCATAAGGTGCCCGAGGCAGCAATAGACCCTTGGAGACAAGTCGGCTGGAGGCCGATGTATTGAATCTCGACGCAATTTGAGTGTTCCATCGTCATTACAAGGCCCTGAACGTTACAATTAACTATCATTTTTGCGTCGGATTCGAAAATCTAGACTCACAGGAGAACGACCATAAGGTGCCCGAGGCAGCAATAGACCCTTGGAGACAAGTCGGCTGGAGGACGATGTATTGGATCGCGACGCAATTTGAGTCTTCTATCGTCATTAGGAGGCGCTGAACGTTACAATTCACTATCATTTTTGCGTCGGATTCGAAAATCTAGACTCACAGGAAAAGGACCATGTGGTGCCCGAGGCAGCGATATCCCCTTGGAGACAAGTAGGCTGGAGGCCGATGTATTGAATCTCGACGCAATTTGAGTGTTCCATCGTCATTACAAGGCCCTGAACGTTACAATTAACTATCATTTTTGCGTCGGATTCGAAAATCTAGACTCACAGGAGAACGACCATAAGGTGCCCGAGGCAGCAATAGACCCTTGGAGACAAGTCGGCTGGAGGACGATGTATTGGATCGCGACGCAATTTGAGTCTTCTATCGTCATTAGGAGGCGCTGAACGTTACAATTCACTATCATTTTTGCGTCGGATTCGAAAATCTAGACTCACAGGAGAAGGATCATATTGTGCCCGAGACAGCAATATCCCCTTGGAGACAAGTCGGCTGGAGGACGATGTATTGAATCTCGACGCAATTTGAGTGTCCCATCGTCATTAGGAGGCCCTAAACCTTACAATTAACTATCATTTTTGCGTCGGATTCGATAATCTAAACTCACAGGAGAACGACCATAAGGTGCCCGAGGCAGCGATAGACCCTTGGAGACAAGTCGGCTGGAGGACGATGTATTGGATCGCGACGCAATTTGAGTCTTCTATCGTCATTAGGAAGCGCTGAACGTTACAATTCACTATCATTTTTGCGTCGGATTCGAAAATCTAGACTCACAGGAGAACGACCATAATGTGCCCGAGGCAGCAATAGACCCTTGGAGACAAGTCGGCTGAAGGACGATGTATTGGATCGCGACGCAATTTGAGTCTTCTATCGTCATTACAAGGCGCTGAACGTTACAATTCACTATTATTTTTGCGTCGGATTCGAAAATCTAGACTCACAGGAGAACGACCATAAGGTGCCCGAGGCAGCAATAGACCCTTGGAGACAAGTCGGCTGGAGGACGATGTATTGAATCTCGACGCAATTTGAGTGTTCCATCGTCATTAGAAGGCCCCGAACGTTACAATTAACTATCATTTTTGCGTCGGATTCGAAAATCTAGACTCACAGGACAGCGACCATAAGGTGCCCGAGGCAGCAATAGACCCTTGGAGACAAGACGGCTGGAGGCCGATGTATTGAATCTCGACGCAATTTGAGTGTTCCATCGTCATTACAAGGCCCTGAACGTTACAATTAACTATCATTTTTGCGTCGGATTCGAAAATCTAGACTCACAGGAGAACGACAATAAGGTGCCCGAGGCAGCAATAGACCCTTGGAGACAAGTCGGCTGGAGGACGATGTATTGGATCGCGACGCAATTTGAGTCTTCTATCGCCATTAGGAGGCGCTGAACGTTACAATTCACTATCATTTTTGCGTCGGATTCGAAAATCTAGACTCAAAGGAGAAGGACCATGTGGTGCCCGAGGCAGCGATATCCCCTTGGAGACAAGTAGGCTGGAGGCCGATGTATTGAATCTCGACGCAATTTGAGTGTTCCATCGTCATTAGAAGGCCCTGAACGTTACAATTAACTATCATTTTTGCGTCGGATTCGAAAATGTAGACTCACAGGACAACGACCATAAGGTGCCCGAGGCAGCAATAGACCCTTGGAGACAAGTCGGCTGGAGGCCGATGTATTGAATCTCGACATAATTTGAGTGTTCCATCGGCATTAGGAGGCCCTGAACGTTATAATTAACTATCATTTTTGCGTCGGATTCGATAATTAAACTCACAGGAGAACGACCATAAGGTGCCCGAGGCAGCAATAGACCCTTGGAGACAAGTCGGCTGGAGGCCGATGTATTGAATCTCGACGCAATTTGAGTGCTCCATCGTCATTACAAGGCCCTGAACGTTACAATTAACTATCATTTTTCCGTCGGATTCGAAAATCTAGACTCACAGGAGAACGACCATAAGGTGCCCGATGCAGCAATAGACCCTTGGAGACAAGTCGGCTGGAGGCCGATGTATTGAATCTCGACGCAATTTGAGTGTTCCATCGGCATTAGGAGGCCCTGAACGTTACAATTAACTATCATTTTTGCGTCGGGTTCGAAAATCTAGACTCACAGGAGAACGACCATAAGGTGCCCGAGGCAGCAATAGACCCTTGGAGACAAGTCGGCTGGAGGCCGATGTATAGAATCTCGACGCAATTTGAGTGTTCCATCGGCATTAGGAGGCCCTGAACGTTACAATTAACTATCATTTTAGCGTCGGGTTCGAAAATCTAGACTCACAGGAGAACGACCATAAGGTGCCCGAGGCAGCAATAGACCCTTGGAGACAAGTCGGCTGGAGGACGATGTATTGAATCTCGACGCAATTTGAGAGTTCCATCGTCATTAGGCGGCCCTGAACGTTACAATTAACTATCATTTTTGCGTCGGATTCGAAAATCTAGAATTACAAGAGAACGACCATAAAGTGCCCGAGGCAGCATTAGATCCTTGGAGACAAGTCGGCTGGAGGACGATGTATTGTATCTCGACGCAATTTGAGTGTTCCATCGTCATTAGAAGGCCCTGAACGTTACAATTAACTATCATTTTTGCGTCGGATTCGAAAATCTAGACTCACAGGAGAACGACCATAAGGTGCCCGAGGCAGCAATAGACCCTTGGAGACAAGTCGGCTGGAGGACGATGTATTGGATCGCGACGCAATTTGAGTCTTCTATCGTCATTAGGAGGCGCTGAACGTTACAATTCACTATCATTTTTGCGTCGGATTCGAAAATCTAGACTCACAGGAGAAGGATCATATTGTGCCCGAGACAGCAATATCCCCTTGGAGACAAGTCGGCTGGAGGACGATGTATTGAATCTCGACGCAATTTGAGTGTCCCATCGTCATTAGGAGGCCCTAAGCCTTACAATTAACTATCATTTTTGCGTCGGATTCGATAATCTAAACTCACAGGAGAACGACCATAAGGTGCCCGAGGCAGCAACAGACCCTTGGAGACAAGTCGGCTGGAGGACGATGTATTGAATCTCGACGCAATTTGAGTGTTGCATCGTCATTAGGAGGCCCTGAACGTTATAATTAACTATCATTTTTGCGTCGGATTCGAAAATCTAAACTCACAGGAGAACGACCATAAGGTGCACGAGGCAGCAATAGACCCTTGGAGACAAGTCGGCTGGAGGCCGATGTATTGAATCTCGACGCAATTTGAGTGTTCCATCGGCATTAGGAGGCCCTGAACGTTATAATTAACTATCATTTTTGCGTCGGATTCGATAATCTAAACTCACAGGAGAACGACCATAACGTGCCCGAGGCAGCAATAGACCCTTGGAGACAAGTCGGCTGGAGGCCGATGTATTGAATCTCGACGCAATTTGAGTGTTCCATCGGCATTAGGAGACCCTGAACGTTACAATTAACTATCATTTTTGCGTCGGGTTCGAAAATCTAGACTCACAGGAGAACGACCATAAGGTGCCCGAGGCAGCAATAGACCCATGGAGACAAGTCGGCTGGAGGACGATGTATTGAATCTCGACGCAATTTGAGTGTTCCATCGTCATTAGAAGGCCCTGAACGTTACAATTAACTATCATTTTTGCGTCGGATTCGAAAATCTAGACTCACAGGACAACGACCATAAGGTGCCCGAGGCAGCAATAGACCCTTGGAGACAAGTCGGCTGGAGGCCGATGTATTGAATCTCGACGCAATTTGAGTGTTCCATCGTCATTACAAGGCCCTGAACGTTACAATTAACTATCATTTTTGCGTCGGATTCGAAAATCTAGACTCACAGGAGAACGACCATAAGGTGCCCGAGGCAGCAATAGACCCTTGGAGACAAGTCGGCTGGAGGACGATGTATTGGATCGCGACGCAATTTGAGTCTTCTATCGTCATTAGGAGGCGCTGAACGTTACAATTCACTATCATTTTTGCGTCGGATTCGAAAATCTAGACTCACAGGAAAAGGACCATGTGGTGCCCGAGGCAGCGATATCCCCTTGGAGACAAGTAGGCTGGAGGCCGATGTATTGAATCTCGACGCAATTTGAGTGTTCCATCGTCATTACAAGGCCCTGAACGTTACAATTAACTATCATTTTTGCGTCGGATTCGAAAATCTAGACTCACAGGAGAACGACCATAAGGTGCCCGAGGCAGCAATAGACCCTTGGAGACAAGTCGGCTGGAGGACGATGTATTGGATCGCGACGCAATTTGAGTCTTCTATCGTCATTAGGAGGCGCTGAACGTTACAATTCACTATCATTTTTGCGTCGGATTCGAAAATCTAGACTCACAGGAGAAGGATCATATTGTGCCCGAGACAGCAATATCCCCTTGGAGACAAGTCGGCTGGAGGACGATGTATTGAATCTCGACGCAATTTGAGTGTCCCATCGTCATTAGGAGGCCCTAAACCTTACAATTAACTATCATTTTTGCGTCGGATTCGATAATCTAAACTCACAGGAGAACGACCATAAGGTGCCCGAGGCAGCGATAGACCCTTGGAGACAAGTCGGCTGGAGGACGATGTATTGGATCGCGACGCAATTTGAGTCTTCTATCGTCATTAGGAAGCGCTGAACGTTACAATTCACTATCATTTTTGCGTCGGATTCGAAAATCTAGACTCACAGGAGAACGACCATAATGTGCCCGAGGCAGCAATAGACCCTTGGAGACAAGTCGGCTGAAGGACGATGTATTGGATCGCGACGCAATTTGAGTCTTCTATCGTCATTAGGAGGCGCTGAACGTTACAATTCACTATTATTTTTGCGTCGGATTCGAAAATCTATACTCACAGGAGAAGGACCATGTGGTGCCCGGGGCAGCGATATCCCCTTGGAGACAAGTAGGCTGGAGGCCGATGTATTGAATCTCGACGCAATTTGAGTGTTCCATCGTCATTAGAAGGCCCTGAACGTTACAATTAACGATCATTTTTGCGTCGGATTCGAAAATCTAGACTCATAGGACAACGACCATAAGGGGCCCGAGGCAGCAATAGACCCTTGGAGACAAGTCGGCTGGAGGACGATGTATTGGATCGCGACGCAATTTGAGTCTTCTATCGTCATTAGGAGGCGCTGAACGTTACAATTCACTATCATTTTTGCGTCGGATTCGAAAATCTAGACTCACAGGAGAAGGATCATATTGTGCCCGAGACAGCAATATCCCCTTGGAGACAAGTCGGCTGGAGGCCGATGTATTGAATCTCGACGCAAATTGAGTTTTCCATCGGCATTAGGAGGCCCTGAACGTTATAATTAACTATCATTTTTGCGTCGGATTCGATAATCTAAACTCACAGGAGAACGACCATAAGGTGCCCGAGGCAGCAATAGACCCTTGGAGACAAGTCGGCTGGAGGACGATGTATTGAATCTCGACGCAATTTGAGTGTTCCATCGTCATTAGAAGGCCCTGAACGTTATAATTAACTATCATTTTTGCGTCGGATTCGAAAATCTAGACTCACAGGAGAACGACCATAAGGTGCCCGAGGCAGCAATAGACCCTTGGAGACAAGTCGGCTGGAGGCCGATGTATTGAATCTCGACGCAATTTGAGTGTTCCATCGTCATTACAAGGCCCTGAACGTTACAATTAACTATCATTTTTGCGTCGGATTCGAAAATCTAGACTCACAGGAGAACGACCATAAGGTGCCCGAGGCAGCAATAGACCCTTGGAGACAAGTCGGCTGGAGGACGATGTATTGGATCGCGACGCAATTTGAGTCTTCTATCGTCATTAGGAGGCGCTGAACGTTACAATTCACTATCATTTTTGCGTCGGATTCGAAAATCTATACTCACAGGAGAAGGACCATGTGGTGCCCGAGGCAGCGATATCCCCTTGGAGACAAGTAGGCTGGAGGCCGATGTATTGAATCTCGACGCAATTTGAGTGTTCCATCGTCATTAGAAGGCCCTGAACGTTACAATTAACTATCATTTTTGCGTCGGATTCGAAAATCTAGACTCACAGGACAACGACCATAAGGTGCCCGAGGCAGCAATAGACCCTTGGAGACAAGTCGGCTGGAGGCCGATGTATTGAATCTCGACGCAATTTGAGTGTTCCATCGGCATTAGGAGGCCCTGAACGTTATAATTAACGATCATTTTTGCGTCGGATTCGATAATCTAAACTCACAGGAGAACGACCATAAGGTGCCCGAGGCAGCAATAGACCCTTGGAGACAAGTCGGCTGGAGGACGATGTATTGGATCGCGACGCAATTTGAGTCTTCTATCGTCATTAGGAGGCGCTGAACGTTACAATTCACTATCATTTTTGCGTCGGATTCGAAAATCTAGACTCACAGGAGAACGACCATAAGGTGCCCGAGGCAGCAATAGACCCATGGAGACAAGTCGGCTGGAGGACGATGTATTGGATCGCGACGCAATTTGAGTCTTCTATCGTCATTAGGAGGCGCTGAACGTTACAATTCACTATCATTTTTGCGTCGGATTCGAAAATCTAGACTCACAGGAAAAGGACCATGTGGTGCCCGAGGCAGCGATATCCCCTTGGAGACAAGTAGGCTGGAGGCCGATGTATTGAATCTCGACGCAATTTGAGTGTTCCATCGTCATTACAAGGCCCTGAACGTTACAATTAACTATCATTTTTGCGTCGGATTCGAAAATCTAGACTCACAGGACAACGACCATAAGGTGCCCGAGGCAGCAATAGACCCTTGGAGACAAGTCGGCTGGAGGCCGATGTATTGAATCTCGACGCAATTTGAGTGTTCCATCGGCATTAGGAGGCCCTGAACGTTATAATTAACTATCATTTTGGCGTCGGATTCGATAATCTAAACTCACAGGAGAACGACCATAAGGTGCCCGAGGCAGCAATAGACCCTTGGAGACAAGTCGGCTGGAGGCCGATGTATTGAATCTCGACGCAATTTGAGTGTTCCATCGTCATTACAAGGCCCTGAACGTTACAATTAACTATCATTTTTGCGTCGGATTCGAAAATCTAGACTCACAGGAGAACGACCATAAGGCGCCCGAGGCAGAAATAGACCCTTGGAGACAAGTCGGCTGGAAGACGATGTATTGAATCTCGACGCAATTTGAGTGTTCCATCGTCATTAGAAGGCCCTGAACGTTACAATTAACTATCATTTTTGCGTCGGATTCGAAAATCTAGACTCACAAGACAACGACCATAAGGTGCCCGAGGCAGCAATAGACCCTTGGAGACAAGTCGGCTGGAGGCCGATGTATTGAATCTCGACGCAATTTGAGTGTTCCATCGTCATTACAAGGCCCTGAACGTTACAATTAACTATCATTTTTCCGTCGGATTCAAAAATCTAGACTCACAGGAGAACGACCATAAGGTGCCCGATGCAGCAATAGACCCTTGGAGACAAGTCGGCTGGAGGCCGATGTATTGAATCTCGACGCAATTTGAGTGTTCCATCGGCATTAGGAGGCCCTGAACGTTACAATTAACTATCACTTTTTGCGTCGGGTTCCAAAATCTAGACTCACAGGAGAACGACCATAAGGTGCCCGAGGCAGCAATAGACCCTTGGAGACAAGTCGGCTGGAGGCCGATGTATTGAATCTCGACGCAATTTGAGTGTTCCATCGGCATTAGGAGACCCTGAACGTTACAATTAACTATCATTTTAGCGTCGGGTTCGAAAATCTAGACTCACAGGAGAACGACCATAAGGTGCCCGAGGCAGCAATAGACCCTTGGAGACAAGTCGGCTGGAGGACGATGTATTGAATCTCGACGCAATTTGAGAGTTCCATCGTCATTAGGCGGCCCTGAACGTTACAATTAACTATCATTTTTGCGTCGGATTCGAAAATCTAGAATTACAAGAGAACGACCATAAAGTCCCCGAGGCAGCATTAGATCCTTGGAGACAAGTCGGCTGGAGGACGATGTATTGTATCTCGACGCAATTTGAGTGTTCCATCGTCATTAGAAGGCCCTGAACGTTACAATTAACTATCATTTTTGCGTCGGATTCGAAAATCTAGACTCACAGGAGAACGACCATAAGGTGCCCGAGGCAGCAATAGACCCTTGGAGACAAGTCGGCTGGAGGATGATGTATTGGATCGCGACGCAATTTGAGTCTTCTATCGTCATTAGGAGGCGCTGAACGTTACAATTCACTATCATTTTTGCGTCGGATTCGAAAATCTAGACTCACAGGAGAAGGACCATGTGGTGCCCGAGGCAGCGATATCCCCTTGGAGACAAGTAGGCTGGAGGCCGATGTATTGAATCTCGACGCAATTTGAGTGTTCCATCGTCATTAGAAGGCCCTGAACGTTACAATTAACTATCATTTTTGCGTCGGATTCGAAAATCTAGACTCACAGGACAACGACCATAAGGTGCCCGAGGCAGCAATAGACCCTTGGAGACAAGTCGGCTGGAGGCCGATGTATTGAATCTCGACGCAATTTGAGGGTTCCATCGGCATTAGGAGGCCCTGATCGTTATAATTATTGATCATTTTTGCGTCGGATTCGATAATCTAAACTCACAGGAGAACGACCATAAGGTGCCCGAGGCAGCAATAGACCCTTGGAGACAAGTCGGCTGGAGGCCGATGTATTGAATCTCGACGCAATTTGAGTGTTCCATCGGCATTAGGAGGCCCTGAACGTTACAATTAACTATCATTTTTGCGTCGGGTTCGAAAATCTAGACTCACAGGAGAACGACCATAAGGTGCCCGAGGCAGCAATAGACCCTTGGAGACAAGTCGGCTGGAGGCCGATGTATTGAATCTCGACGCAATTTGAGTGTTCCATCGGCATTAGGAGGCCCTGAACGTTACAATTAACTATCATTTTTGCGTCGGATTCGAAAATCTAGACTCACAGGAGGACGACCATAAGGTGCCCGAGGCAGCAATAGACCCTTGGAGACAAGTCGGCTGGAGGACGATGTATTGGATCGCGACGCAATTTGAGTCTTCTATCGTCATTAGGAGGCGCTGAACGTTACAATTCACTATCATTTTTGCGTCGGATTCAAAAATCTATACTCACAGGAGAAGGACCATGTGGTGCCCGAGGCAGCGATATCTCCTTGGAGACAAGTAGGCTGGAGGCCGATGTATTGAATCTCGACGCAATTTGAGTGTTCCATCGTCATTAGAAGGCCCTGAACGTTACAATTAACTATCATTTTTGCGTCGGATTCGAAAATCTAGACTCACTGGAGAACGACCATAAGGTGCCCGAGGCAGCAATAGACCCTTGGAGACAAGTTGGCTGGAGGCCGATGTATTGAATCTCGACGCAATTTGAGTGTTCCATCGTCATTAGAAGGCCCTGAACGTTACAATTAACTATCATTTTTGCGTCGGATTCGAAAATCTAGACTCACAGGACAACGACCATAAGGTGCCCGAGGCAGCAATAGACCCTTGGAGACAAGTCGGCTGGAGGCCGATGTATTGAATCTCGAGGCAATTTGAGTGTTCCATCGTCATTACAAGGGCCTGAACGTTACAATTAACTATCATTTTTTCGTCGGATTCGAAAATCTAGACTCACAGGAGAACGACCATAAGGTGCCCGAGGCAGCAATAGACCCTTGGAGACAAGTCGGCTGGAGGACGATGTATTGGATCGCGACGCAATTTGAGTCTTCTATCGCCATTAGGAGGCGCTGAACGTTACAATTCACTATCATTTTTGCGTCGGATTCGAAAATCTAGACTCACAGGAGAAGGACCATGTGGTGCCCGAGGCAGCGATATCCCCTTGGAGACAAGTAGGCTGGAGGCCGATGTATTGAATCTCGACGCAATTTGAGTGTTCCATCGTCATTAGAAGGCCCTGAACGTTACAATTAACTATCATTTTTGCGTCGGATTCGAAAATCTAGACTCACAGGACAACGACCATAAGGTGCCCGAGGCAGCAATAGACCCTTGGAGACAAGTCGGCTGGAGGCCGATGTATTGAATCTCGACGCAATTTGAGTGTTCCATCGGCATTAGGAGGCCCTGAACGTTACAATTAACTATCATTTTTGCGTCGGATTCGATAATCTAAACTCACAGGAGAACGACCATAAGGTGCCCGAGGCAGCAATAGACCCTCGGAGACAAGTCGGCTGGAGGCCGATGTATTGAATCTCGACGCAATTTGATTGTTCCATCGTCATTACAAGGCCCTGAACGTTACAATTAACTATCATTTTTCCGTCGGATTCGAAAATCTAGACTCACAGGAGAACGACCATAAGGTGCCCGATGCAGCAATAGACCCTTGGAGACAAGTCTCCTGGAGGCCGATGTATTGAATCTCGACGCAATTTGAGTGTTCCATCGGCATTAGGAGGCCCTGAACGTTACAATTAACTATCATTTTTGCGTCGGGTTCGAAAATCTAGACTCACAGGAGAACGACCATAAGGTGCCCGAGGCAGCAATAGACCCTTGGAGACAAGTCGGCTGGAGGCCGATGTATTGAATCTCGACGCAATTTGAGAGTTCCATCGTCATTAGGCGGCCCTGAACGTTACAATTAACTATCATTTTTGCGTCGGATTCGAAAATCTAGACTCACAGGAGAACGACCATAAGGTGCCCGAGGCAGCAATAGACCCTTGGAGACAAGTCGGCTGGAGGACGATGTATTGGATCGCGACGCAATTTGAGTCTTCTATCGACATTAGGAGGCGCTGAACGTTACAATTCACTATCATTTTTGCGTCGGATTCGAAAATCTAGACTCACAGGAGAAGGATCATATTGTGCCCGAGACAGCAATATCCCCTTGGAGACAAGTCGGCTGGAGGACGATGTATTGAATCTCGACGCAATTTGAGTGTCCCATCGTCATTAGGAGGCCCTAAACCTTACAATTAACTATCATTTTTGCGTCGGATTCGATAATCTAAACTCACAGGAGAACGACCATAAGGTGCCCGAGGCAGCAATAGACCCTTGGAGACAAGTCGGCTGGAGGACGATGTATTGGATCGCGACGCAATTTGAGTCTTCTATCGTCATTAGGAGGCGCTGAACGTTACAATTCACTATCATTTTTGCGTCGGATTCGAAAATCTAGACTCACAGGAGAACGACCATAATGTGCCCGAGGCAGCAATAGACCCTTGGAGACAAGTCGGCTGGAGGACGATGTATTGGATCGCGACGCAATTTGAGTCTTCTATCGTCATTAGGAGGCGCTGAACGATACAATTCACCATCATTTTTGCGTCGGATTCGAAAATCTATACTCACAGGAGAAGGACCATGTGGTGCCCGAGGCAGCGATATCACCTTGGAGACAAGTAGGCTGGAGGCCGATGTATTGAATCTCGACGCAATTTGAGTGTTCCATCGTCATTAGAAGGCCCTGAACGTTACAATTAACTATCATTTTTGCGTCGGGTTCGAAAATCTAGACTCACAGGACAACGACCATAAGGTGCCCGAGGCAGCAATAGACCCTCGCAGACAAGTCGGCTGGAGGCCGATGTATTGAATCTCGACGCAATTTGAGTGTTCCATCGTCATTAGAAGGCCCTGAACGTTACAATTAACTATCATTTTTGCGTCGGGTTCGAAAATCTAGACTCACAGGACAACGACCATAAGGTGCCCGAGGCAGCAATAGACCCTTGCAGACAAGTCGGCTGGAGGCCGATGTATTGAATCTCGACGCAATTTGAGTGTTCCATCGGCATTAGGAGGCCCTGAACGTTATAATTAACGATCATTTTTGCGTCGGATTCGATAATCTAAACTCACAGGAGAACGACCATAAGGTGCCCGAGGCAGCAATAGACCCTTGGAGACAAGTCGGCTGGAGGACGATGTATTGAATCTCGACGCAATTTGAGTGTTCCATCGGCATTAGGAGGCCCTGAACGTTACAATTAACTATCATTTTTGCGTCGGGTTCGAAAATCTAGACTCACAGGAGAACGACCATAAGGTGCCCGAGGCAGCAATAGACCCTTGGAGACAAGTCGGCTGGAGGCCGATGTATTGAATCTCGACGCAATTTGAGTGTTCCATCGTCATTACAAGGCCCTGAACGTTACTATTAACTATCATTTTTGCGTCGGATTCGAAAATCTAGACTCACAGGAGAACGACCATAAGGTGCCCGAGGCAGCAATAGACCCTTGGAGACAAGTCGGCTGGAGGACGATGTATTGGATCGCGACGCAATTTGAGTCTTCTATCGTCATTAGGAGGCGCTGAACGTTACAATTCACTATCATTTTTGCGTCGGATTCGAAAATCTAGACTCACAGGAGAACGACCATAAGGTGCCCGAGGCAGCAATAGACCCTTGGAGACAAGTCGGCTGGAGGCCGATGTATTGAATCTCGACGCAATTTGAGTGTTCCATCGTCATTAGGAGGCCCTGAACGTTACAATTAACTATCATTTTTGCGTCGGGTTCGAAAATCTAGACTCACAGGAGAACGACCATAAGGTGCCCGAGGCAGCAATAGACCCTTGGAGACAAGTCGGCTGGAGGACGATGTATTGAATCTCGACGCAATTTGAGTGTTCCATCGTCATTAGAAGGCCCTGAACGTTACAATTAACTATCATTTTTGCGTCGGATTCGAAAATCTAGACTCACAGGACAACGACCATAAGGTGCCCGAGGCAGCAATAGACCCTTGGAGACAAGTCGGCTGGAGGCCGATGTATTGAATCTCGACGCAATTTGAGTGTTCCATCGTCATTACAAGGCCCTGAACGTTACAATTAACTATCATTTTTGCGTCGGATTCGAAAATCTAGACTCACAGGAGAACGACCATAAGGTGCCCGAGGCAGCAATAGACCCTTGGAGACAAGTCGGCTGGAGGACGATGTATTGGATTGCGACGCAATTTGAGTCTTCTATCGTCATTAGGAGGCGCTGAACGTTACAATTCACTATCATTTTTGCGTCGGATTCGAAAATCTATAGTCACAGGAGAAGGACCATGTGGTGCCCGAGGCAGCGATATCCCCTTGGAGACAAGTAGGCTGGAGGCCGATGTATTGAATCTCGACGCAATTTGAGTGTTCCATCGTCATTAGAAGGCCCTGAATGTTACAATTAACTATCATTTTTGCGTCGGATTCGAAAATCTAGACTCACAGGACAACGACCATAAGGTGCCCGAGGCAGCAATAGACCCTTGGAGACAAGTCGGCTGGAGGCCGATGTATTGAATCTCGACGCAATTTGAGTGTTCCATCGGCATTAGGAGGCCCTGAACGTTATAATTAACGATCATTTTTGCGTCGGATTCGATAATCTAAACTCACAGGAGAACGACCATAAGGTGCCCGAGGCAGCAATAGACCCTTGGAGACAAGTCGGCTGGAGGCCGATGTATTGAATCTCGACGCAATTTGAGTGTTCCATCGTCATTACAAGGCCCTGAACGTTACAATTAACTATCATTTTTGCGTCGGATTCGAAAATCTAGACTCACAGGAGAACGACCATAAGGTGCCCGAGGCAGCAATAGACCCTTGGAGACAAGTCGGCTGGAGGCCGATGTATTGAATCTCGACGCAATTTGAGTGTTCCATCGGCATTAGGAGGCCCTGAACGTTACAATTAACTATCATTTTTGCGTCGGGTTCCAAAATCTAGACACACAGGAGAACGACCATAAGGTGCCCGAGGCAGCAATAGACCCTTGGAGACAAGTCGGCTGGAGGCCGATGTATTGAATCTCGACGCAATTTGAGTGTTCCATCGTCATTAGAAGGCCCTGAACGTTACAATTAACTATCATTTTTGCGTCGGATTCGAAAATCTAGACTCACAGGACAACGACCATAAGGTGCCCGAGGCAGCAATAGACCCTTGGAGACAAGTCGGCTGGAGGCCGATGTATTGAATCTCGACGCAATTTGAGTGTTCCATCGGCATTAGTAGGCCCTGAACGTTATAATTAACGATCATTTTTGCGTCGGATTCGATAATCTAAACTCACAGGAGAACGACCATAAGGTGCCCGAGGCAGCAATAGACCCTTGGAGACAAGTCGGCTGGAGGCCGATGTATTGAATCTCGACGCAATTTGAGTGTTCCATCGTCATTACAAGGCCCTGAACGTTACAATTAACTATCATTTTTGCGTCGGATTCGAAAATCTAGACTCACAGGAGAACGACCATAAGGTGCCCGAGGCAGCAATAGACCCTTGGAGACACGTCGGCTGGAGGCCGATGTATTGAATCTCGACGCAATTTGAGTGTTCCATCGGCATTAGGAGGCCCTGAACGTTACAATTAACTATCATTTTTGCGTCGGGTTCGAAAATCTAGACTCACAGGAGAACGACCATAAGGTGCCCGAGGCAGCAATAGACCCTTGGAGACAAGTCGGCTGGAGGACGATGTATTGGATCGCGACGCAATTTGAGTCTTCTATCGTCATTAGGAGGCGCTGAACGTTACAATTCACTATCATTTTTGCGTCGGATTCGAAAATCTAGACTCACAGGAGAAGGATCATATTGTGCCCGAGACAGCAATATCCCCTTGGAGACAAGTCGGCTGGAGGACGATGTATTGAATCTCGACGCAATTTGAGTGTCCCATCGTCATTAGAAGGCCCTGAACGTTTCAATTAACTATCATTTTTGCGTCGGATTCGAAAATCTAGAATTACAAGAGAACGACCATAAAGTGCCCGAGGCAGCATTAGATCCTTGGAGACAAGTCGGCTGGAGGCCGATGTATTGAATCTCGACGCAATTTGAGTCTTCTATCGTCATTAGGAGGCGCTGAACGTTACAATTCACTATCATTTTTGCGTCGGATTCGAAAATCTAGACTCACAGGAGAAGGACCATGTGGTGCCCGAGGCAGCGATATCCCCTTGGAGACAAGTCGGCTGGAGGCCGATGTATTGAATCTCGACGCAATTTGAGTGTTCCATCGTCATTAGAAGGCCCTGAACGTTACAATTAACTATCATTTTTGCGTCGGATACGAAAATCTAGACTCACAGGAGAGCGACCATAAGGTGCCCGAGGCAGCAATAGACCCTTGGAGACAAGTCGGCTGGAGGACGATGTATTGAATCTCGACGCAATTTGAGTGTTCCATCGGCATTAGGAGGCCCTGAACGTTATAATTAACTATCATTTTTGCGTCGGATTCGATAATCTAAACTCACAGGAGAACGACCATAAGGTGCCCGAGGCAGCAATAGACCCTTGGAGACAAGTCGGCTGGAGGCCGATGTATTGAATCTCGACGCAATTTGAGTGTTCCATCGGCATTAGGAGGCCCTGAACGTTACAATTAACTATCATTTTTGCGTCGGGTTCGAAAATCTAGACTCACAGGAGAACGACCATAAGGTGCCCGAGGCAGCAATAGACCCTTGGAGACAAGTCGGCTGAGGACGATGTATTGAATCTCGACGCAATTTGAGTGTCCCATTGTCATTAGAAGGCCCTGAACGTTACAATTAACTATCATTTTTGCGTCGGATTCGATAATCTAAACTCACAGGAGAACGACCATAAGGTGCCCGAGGCAGCAATAGACCCTTGGAGACAAGTCGGCTGGAGGACGATGTATTGGATCGCGACGCAATTTGAGCCTTCTATCGTCATTAGGAGGCCCTGAACGTTATAATTACCTATCATTTTTGCGTCGGATTCGATAATCTAAACTCACAGGAGAACGACCATAAGGTGCCCGAGGCAGCAATAGACCCTTGGAGACAAGTCGGCTGGAGGCCGATGTATTGAATCTCGACGCAATTTGAGTCTTCTATCGTCATTAGGAGGCCCTGAACGTTAAAACTAACTATCATTTTTGCGTCGGATTCGAAAATCCAGACTCACAGGAGAACGACCTTAAGGTGCCCGAGGCAGCAATAGACCCTTGGAGACAAGTCGGCTGGAGGCCGATGTATTGAATCTCGACGCAATTTGAGTGTTCCATCGGCATTAGGAGGCCCTGAACGTTACAATTAACTATCATTTTTGCGTCGGGTTCGAAAATCTAGACTCACAGGAGAACGACCATAAGGTGCCCGAGGCAGCAATAGACCCTTGGAGACAAGTCGGCTGGAGGCCGATGTATTGAATCTCGACATAATTTGAGTGTTCCATCGGCATTAGGAGGCCCTGAACGTTACAATTAACTATCATTTTTGCGTCGGATTCGATAATCTAAACTCACAGGAGAACGACCATAAGGTGCCCGAGGCAGCAATAGACCCTTGGAGACAAGTCGGCTGGAGGACGATGTATTGGATCGCGACGCAATTTGAGTCTTCTATCGTCATTAGGAGGCCCTGAACGTTACAATTAACTATCATTTTATCGTCGGGTTCGAAAATCTAGACTCACAGGAGAACGACCATAAGGTGCCCGAGGCAGCAATAGACCCTTGGAGACAAGTCGGCTGGAGGACGATGTACTGAATCTCGACGCAATTTGAGAGTTCCATCGTCATTAGGCGGCCCTGAACGTTACAATTAACTATCATTTTTGCGTCGGATTCGAAAATCTAGAATTACAAGAGAACGACCATAAAGTGCCCGAGGCAGCATTAGATCCTTGGAGACAAGTCGGCTGGAGGACGATGTATTGTATCTCGACGCAATTTGAGTGTTCCATCGTCATTAGAAGGCCCAGAACGTTACAATTAACTATCATTTTTGCGTCGGATTCGAAAATCTAGAATCACAGGAGAACGACCATAAGGTGCACGAGGCAGCAATAGACCCTTGGAGACAAGTCGGCTGGAGGACGATGTATTGAATCTCGACGCAATTTGAGTGTTCCATCGTCATTACAAGGCCCTGAACGTTACAATTAACTATCATTTTTGCGTCGGATTCGAAAATCTAGACTCACAGGAGAAGGACCATGTGGTGCCCGAGGCAGCGATATCCCCTTGGAGACAAGTAGGCTGGAGGCCGATGTATTGAATCTCGACGCAATTTGAGTGTTCCATCGTCATTAGGAGGCCCTGAACGTTACAATTAACTATCATTTTTGCGTCGGGTTCGAAAATCTAGACTCACAGGAGAACGACCATAAGGTGCCCGAGGCAGCAATAGACCCTTGGAGACAAGTCGGCTGGAGGACGATGTATTGAATCTCGACGCAATTTGAGTGTTCCATCGTCATTAGAAGGGCCTGAACGTTACAATTAACTATCATTTTTGCGTCGGATTCGAAAATCTAGACTCACAGGACAACGACCATAAGGTGCCCGAGGCAGCAATAGACCCTTGGAGACAAGTCGGCTGGAGGCCGATGTATTGAATCTCGACGCAATTTGAGTGTTCCATCGTCATTACAAGGCCCTGAACGTTACAATTAACTATCATTTTTGCGTCGGATTCGAAAATCTATACTCACAGGAGAAGGACCATGTGGTGCCCGAGGCAGCGATATCCCCTTGGAGACAAGTAGGCTGGAGGCCGATGTATTGAATCTCGACGCAATTTGAGTGTTCCATCGGCATTAGGAGGCCCTGAACGTTACAATTAACTATCATTTTTGCGTCGGGTTCCAAAATCTAGACACACAGGAGAACGACCATAAGGTGCCCGAGGCAGCAATAGACCCTTGGAGACAAGTCGGCTGGAGGCCGATGTATTGAATCTCGACGCAATTTGAGTGTTCCATCGTCATTAGAAGGCCCTGAACGTTACAATTAACTATCATTTTTGCGTCGGATTCGAAAATCTAGACTCACAGGACAACGACCATAAGGTGCCCGAGGCAGCAATAGACCCTTGGAGACAAGTCGGCTGGAGGCCGATGTATTGAATCTCGACGCAATTTGAGTGTTCCATCGGCATTAGTAGGCCCTGAACGTTATAATTAACGATCATTTTTGCGTCGGATTCGGATAATCTAAACTCACAGGAGAACGACCATAAGGTGCCCGAGGCAGCAATAGACCCTTGGAGACAAGTCGGCTGGAGGCCGATGTATTGAATCTCGACGCAATTTGAGTGTTCCATCGTCATTACAAGGCCCTGAACGTTACAATTAACTATCATTTTTGCGTCGGATTCGAAAATCTAGACTCACAGGGAAACGACCATAAGGTGCCCGAGGCAGCAATAGACCCTTGGAGACACGTCGGCTGGAGGCCGATGTATTGAATCTCGACGCAATTTGAGTGTTCCATCGGCATTAGGAGGCCCTGAACGTTACAATTAACTATCATTTTTGCGTCGGGTTCGAAAATCTAGACTCACAGGAGAACGACCATAAGGTGCCCGAGGCAGCAATAGACCCTTGGAGACAAGTCGGCTGGAGGACGATGTATTGGATCGCGACGCAATTTGAGTCTTCTATCGTCATTAGGAGGCGCTGAACGTTACAATTCACTATCATTTTTGCGTCGGATTCGAAAATCTAGACTCACAGAGAAGGATCATATTGTGCCCGAGACAGCAATATCCCCTTGGAGACAAGTCGGCTGGAGGACGATGTATTGAATCTCGACGCAATTTGAGTGTCCCATCGTCATTAGAAGGCCCTGAACGTTTCAATTAACTATCATTTTTGCGTCGGATTCGAAAATCTAGAATTACAAGAGAACGACCATAAAGTGCCCGAGGCAGCATTAGATCCTTGGAGACAAGTCGGCTGGAGGCCGATGTATTGAATCTCGACGCAATTTGAGTCTTCTATCGTCATTAGGAGGCGCTGAACGTTACAATTCACTATCATTTTTGCGTCGGATTCGAAAATCTAGACTCACAGGAGAAGGACCATGTGGTGCCCGAGGCAGCGATATCCCCTTGGAGACAAGTCGGCTGGAGGCCGATGTATTGAATCTCGACGCAATTTGAGTGTTCCATCGTCATTAGAAGGCCCTGAACGTTACAATTAACTATCATTTTTGCGTCGGATACGAAAATCTAGACTCACAGGAGAGCGACCATAAGGTGCCCGAGGCAGCAATAGACCCTTGGAGACAAGTCGGCTGGAGGACGATGTATTGAATCTCGACGCAATTTGAGTGTTCCATCGGCATTAGGAGGCCCTGAACGTTATAATTAACTATCATTTTTGCGTCGGATTCGATAATCTAAACTCACAGGAGAACGACCATAAGGTGCCCGAGGCAGCAATAGACCCTTGGAGACAAGTCGGCTGGAGGCCGATGTATTGAATCTCGACGCAATTTGAGTGTTCCATCGGCATTAGGAGGCCCTGAACGTTACAATTAACTATCATTTTTGCGTCGGGTTCGAAAATCTAGACTCACAGGAGAACGACCATAAGGTGCCCGAGGCAGCAATAGACCCTTGGAGACAAGTCGGCTGGAGGACGATGTATTGAATCTCGACGCAATTTGAGTGTCCCATTGTCATTAGAAGGCCCTGAACGTTACAATTAACTATCATTTTTGCGTCGGATTCGATAATCTAAACTCACAGGAGAACGACCATAAGGTGCCCGAGGCAGCAATAGACCCTTGGAGACAAGTCGGCTGGAGGACGATGTATTGGATCGCGACGCAATTTGAGCCTTCTATCGTCATTAGGAGGCCCTGAACGTTATAATTACCTATCATTTTTGCGTCGGATTCGATAATCTAAACTCACAGGAGAACGACCATAAGGTGCCCGAGGCAGCAATAGACCCTTGGAGACAAGTCGGCTGGAGGCCGATGTATTGAATCTCGACGCAATTTGAGTCTTCTATCGTCATTAGGAGGCCCTGAACGTTAAAACTAACTATCATTTTTGCGTCGGATTCGAAAATCCAGACTCACAGGAGAACGACCTTAAGGTGCCCGAGGCAGCAATAGACCCTTGGAGACAAGTCGGCTGGAGGCCGATGTATTGAATCTCGACGCAATTTGAGTGTTCCATCGGTATTAGGAGGCCCTGAACGTTACAATTAACTATCATTTTTGCGTCGGGTTCGAAAATCTAGACTCACAGGAGAACGACCATAAGGTGCCCGAGGCAGCAATAGACCCTTGGAGACAAGTCGGCTGGAGGCCGATGTATTGAATCTCGACATAATTTGAGTGTTCCATCGGCATTAGGAGGCCCTGAACGTTACAATTAACTATCATTTTTGCGTCGGATTCGATAATCTAAACTCACAGGAGAACGACCATAAGGTGCCCGAGGCAGCAATAGACCCTTGGAGACAAGTCGGCTGGAGGACGATGTATTGGATCGCGACGCAATTTGAGTCTTCTATCGTCATTAGGAGGCCCTGAACGTTACAATTAACTATCATTTTATCGTCGGGTTCGAAAATCTAGACTCACAGGAGAACGACCATAAGGTGCCCGAGGCAGCAATAGACCCTTGGAGACAAGTCGGCTGGAGGACGATGTACTGAATCTCGACGCAATTTGAGAGTTCCATCGTCATTAGGCGGCCCTGAACGTTACAATTAACTATCATTTTTGCGTCGGATTCGAAAATCTAGAATTACAAGAGAACGACCATAAAGTGCCCGAGGCAGCATTAGATCCTTGGAGACAAGTCGGCTGGAGGACGATGTATTGTATCTCGACGCAATTTGAGTGTTCCATCGTCATTAGAAGGCCCAGAACGTTACAATTAACTATCATTTTTGCGTCGGATTCGAAAATCTAGACTCACAGGAGAACGACCATAAGGTGCACGAGGCAGCAATAGACCCTTGGAGACAAGTCGGCTGGAGGACGATGTATTGAATCTCGACGCAATTTGAGTGTTCCATCGTCATTACAAGGCCCTGAACGTTACAATTAACTATCATTTTTGCGTCGGATTCGAAAATCTAGACTCACAGGAGAAGGACCATGTGGTGCCCGAGGCAGCGATATCCCCTTGGAGACAAGTAGGCTGGAGGCCGATGTATTGAATCTCGACGCAATTTGAGTGTTCCATCGTCATTAGGAGGCCCTGAACGTTACAATTAACTATCATTTTTGCGTCGGGTTCGAAAATCTAGACTCACAGGAGAACGACCATAAGGTGCCCGAGGCAGCAATAGACCCTTGGAGACAAGTCGGCTGGAGGACGATGTATTGAATCTCGACGCAATTTGAGTGTTCCATCGTCATTAGAAGGGCCTGAACGTTACAATTAACTATCATTTTTGCGTCGGATTCGAAAATCTAGACTCACAGGACAACGACCATAAGGTGCCCGAGGCAGCAATAGACCCTTGGAGACAAGTCGGCTGGAGGCCGATGTATTGAATCTCGACGCAATTTGAGTGTTCCATCGTCATTACAAGGCCCTGAACGTTACAATTCACTATCATTTTTGCGTCGGATTCGAAAATCTATACTCACAGGAGAAGGACCATGTGGTGCCCGAGGCAGCGATATCCCCTTGGAGACAAGTAGGCTGGAGGCCGATGTATTGAATCTCGACGCAATTTGAGTGTTCCATCGTCATTAGAAGGCCCTGAATGTTACAATTAACTATCATTTTTGCGTCGGATTCGAAAATCTAGACTCACAGGACAACGACCATAAGGTGCCCGAGGCAGCAATAGACCCTTGGAGACAAGTCGGCTGGAGGCCGATGTATTGAATCTCGACGCAATTTGAGTGTTCCATCGGCATTAGGAGGCCCTGAACGTTATAATTAACGTTCATTTTTGCGTCGGATTCGATAATCTAAACTCACAGGAGAACGACCATAAGGTGCCCGAGGCAGCAATAGACCCTTGGAGACAAGTCGGCTGGAGGCCGATGTATTGAATCTCGACGCAATTTGAGTGTTCCATCGTCATTACAAGGCCCTGAACGTTACAATTAACTATCATTTTTGCGTCGGATTCGAAAATCTAGACTCACAGGAGAACGACCATAAGGTGCCCGAGGCAGCAATAGACCCTTGGAGACAAGTCGGCTGGAGGCCGATGTATTGAATCTCGACGCAATTTGAGTGTTCCATCGTCATTAGGAGGCCCTGAACGTTACAATTAACTATCATTTTTGCGTCGGGTTCGAAAATCTAGACTCACAGGAGAACGACCATAAGGTGCCCGAGGCAGCAATAGACCCTTGGAGACAAGTCGGCTGGAGGCCGATGTATTGAATCTCGACGCAATTTGAGTGTTCCATCGTCATTAGGCGGCCCTGAACGTTACAATTAACTATCATTTTTGCGTCGGATTCGATAATCTAGACTCACAGGAGGACGACCATAAGGTGCCCGAGGCAGCAATAGACCCTTGGAGACAAGTCGGCTGGAGGACGATGTATTGAATCTCGACGCAATTTGAGTGTTCCATCGTCATTAGAAGTCCCTGAACGTTACAATTAACTATCATTTTTGCGTCGGATTCGAAAATCTAGACTCACAGGACAACGACCATAAGGTGCCCGAGGCAGCAATAGACCCTTGGAGACAAGTCTGCTGGAGGCCGATGTATTGAATCTCGACGCAATTTGAGTCTTCCATCGTCATTACAAGGCCCTGAACGTTACAATTAACTATCATTTTTGCGTCGGATTCGAAAATCTAGACTCACAGGAGAACGACCATTAGGTGCCCGAGGCAGCAATGGACCCTTGGAGACAAGTCGGCTGGAGGACGATGTATTGGATCGCGACGCAATTTGAGTCTTCTATCGTCATTAGGAGGCGCTGAACGTTACAATTCACTATCATTTTTGCGTCGGATTCGAAAATCTATACACACAGGAGAAGGACCATGTGGTGCCCGAGGCAGCGATATCCCCTTGGAGACAAGTAGGCTGGAGGCCGATGTATTGAATCTCGACGCAATTTGAGTGTTCCATCGTCATTAGAAGGCCCTGAATGTTACAATTAACTATCATTTTTGCGTCGGATTCGAAAATCTAGACTCACAGGACAACGACCATAAGGTGCCCGAGGCAGCAATAGACCCTTGGAGACAAGTCGGCTGGAGGCCGATGTATTGAATCTCGACGCAATTTGAGTGTTCTATCGGCATTAGGAGGCTCTGAACGTTACAATTCACTATCATTTTTGCGTCGGGTTCGAAAATCTAGACTCACAGGAGAACGACCATAAGGTGCCCGAGGCAGCAATAGACCCTTGGAGACAAGTCGGCTGGAGGCCGATGTATTGAATCTCGACGCAATTTGAGTGTTCCATCGGCATTAGGAGGCCCTGAACGTTACAATTAACTATCATTTTTGCGTCGGGTTCGAAAATCTAGACTGACAGGACAACGACCATAAGGTGCCCGAGGCAGCAATAGACCCTTGGAGACAAGTCGGCTGGAGGCCGATGTATTGAATCTCGACGCAATTTAAGTGTTCCATCGTCATTAGGCGGCCCTGAACGTTACAATTAACTATCATTTTTGCGTCGGATTCGATAATCTAGACTCACAGGAGAACGACCATAAGGTGCCCGAGGCAGCAATAGACCCTTGGAGACAAGTCGGCTGGAGGACGATGTATTGGATCTCGACGCAATTTGAGTGTTCCATCGTCATTACAAGGCCCTGAACGTTACAATTAACTATCATTTTTGCGTCGGATTCGAAAATCTAGACTCACAGGAGAACGACCATAAGGTGCCCGAGGCAGCAATAGACCCTTGGAGACAAGTCGGCTGGAGGCCGATGTATTCAATCTCGACGCAATTTGAGTGTTCCATCGGCATTAGGAGGCCCTGAACGTTACAATTAACTATCATTTTTGCGTCGGGTTCGAAAATCTAGACTCACAGGAGAACGACCATAAGGTGCCCGAGGCAGCAATAGACCCTTGGAGACAAGTCGGATGGAGGCCGATGTATTGAATCTCGACGCAATTTGAGTGTTCCATCGTCATTACAAGGCCCTGAACGTTACAATTAACTATCATTTTTGCGTCGGATTCGAAAATCTAGACTCACAGGAGAACGACCATAAGGTGCCCGAGGCAGCAATAGACCCTTGGAGACAAGTCGGCTGGAGGCCGATGTATTGAATCTCGACGCAATTTGAGTGTTCCATCGGCATTAGGAGGCCCTGAACGTTATAATTAACGATCATTTTTGCGTCGGATTCGATAATCTAAACTCACAGGAGAACGACCATAAGGTGCCCGAGGCAGCAATAGACCCTTGGAGACAAGTCGGATGGAGGCCGATGTATTGAATCTCGACGCAATTTGAGTGTTCCATCGTCATTACAAGGCCCTGAACGTTACAATTAACTATCATTTTTGCGTCGGATTCGAAAATCTAGACTCACAGGAGAACGACCATAAGGTGCCCGAGGCAGCAATAGACCCTTGGAGACAAGTCGGCTGGAGGCCGATGTTTTAATCTCGACGCAATTTGAGTGTTCCATCGGCATTAGGAGGCCCTGAACGTTATAATTAACGATCATTTTTGCGTCGGATTCGATAATCTAAACTCACAGGAGAACGACCATAAGGTGCCCGAGGCAGCAATAGACCCTTAGAGACAAGTCGGCTGGAGGCCGATGTATTGAATCTCGACGCAATTTGAGTGTTCTATCGGCATTAGGAGGCCCTGAAAGTTACAATTAACTATCATTTTTGCGTCGGGTTCGAAAATCTAGACTCACAGGAGAACGACCATAAGGTGCCCGAGGCAGCAATAGACCCTTGGAGACAAGTCGGCTGGAGGACGATGTATTGAATCTCGACGCAATTTGAGTGTTCCATCGGCATTAGGAGGCCCTGAACGTTACAATTAACTATCATTTTTGCGTCGGGTTCGAAAATCTAGACTGACAGGACAACGACCATAAGGTGCCCGAGGCAGCAATAGACCCTTGGAGACAAGTCGGCTGGAGGCCGATGTATTGAATCTCGACGCAATTTGAGTGTTCCATCGTCATTAGGCGGCCCTGAACGTTACAATTAACTATCATTTTTGCGTCGGATTCGATAATCTAGACTCACAGGAGAACGACCATAAGGTGCCCGAGGCAGCAATAGACCCTTGGAGACAAGTCGGCCGGAGGACGATGTATTGGATCGCGACGCAATTTGAGTCTTCTATCGTCATTAGGAGGCCCTGAACGTTACAATTAACTATCATTTTTGCGTCGGATTCGAAAATCTAGACTCACAGGAGAACGACCATAAGGTGCCCGAGGCAGCAATAGACCCTTGGAGACAAGTCGGCTGGAGGCCGATGTATTGAATCTCGACGCAATTTGAGTGTTCCATCGGCATTAGGAGGCCCTGAACGTTACAATTAACTATCATTTTTGCGTCGGATTCGAAAATCTAGACTCACAGGAGAACGACCATAAGGTGCCCGAGGCAGCAATAGACCCTTGGAGACAAGTCGGCTGGAGGCCGATGTATTGAATCTCGACGCAATTTGAGTGTTCCATCGGCATTAGGAGGCCCTGAACGTTACAATTAACTATCATTTTTGCGTCGGGTTCGAAAATCTAGACTCACAGGACAACGACCATAAGGTGCCCGAGGCAGCAATAGACCCTTGGAGACAAGTCGGCTGGAGGCCGATGTATTGAATCTCGACGCAATTTGAGTGTTCCATCGGCATTAGGAGGCCCTGAACGTTACAATTAACTATCATTTTTGCGTCGGGTTCGAAAATCTAAACTGACAGGACAACGACCATAAGGTGCCCGAGGCAGCAATAGACCCTTGGAGACAAGTCGGCTGGAGGCCGATGTATTGAATCTCGACGCCATTTGAGTGTTCCATCGTCATTAGGCGGCCCTGAACGTTACAATTAACTATCATTTTTGCGTCGGATTCGATAATCTAGACTCACAGGAGAACGACCATAAGGTGCCCGAGGCAGCAATAGACCCTTGGAGACAAGTCGGCCGGAGGACGATGTATTGGATCGCGACGCAATTTGAGTCTTCTATCGTCATTAGGAGGCCCTGAACGTTACAATTAACTATCATTTTTGCGTCGGATTCGAAAATCTAGACTCACAGGAGAACGACCATAAGGTGCCCGAGGCAGCAATAGACCCTTGGAGACAAGTCGGCTGGAGGCCGATGTATTGAATCTCGACGCAATTTGAGTGTTCCATCGGCATTAGGAGGCCCTGAACGTTACAATTAACTATCATTTTTGCGTCGGATTCGAAAATCTAGACTCACAGGAGAACGACCATAAGGTGCCCGAGGCAGCAATAGACCCTTGGAGACAAGTCGGCTGGAGGCCGATGTATTGAATCTCGACGCAATTTGAGTGTTCCATCGGCATTAGGAGGCCCTGAACGTTACAATTAACTATCATTTTTGCGTCGGGTTCGAAAATCTAGACTCACAGGAGAACGACCATAAGGTGCCCGAGGCAGCAATAGACCCTTGGAGACAAGTCGGCTGGAGGCCGATGTATTGAATCTCGACGCAATTTGAGTGTTCCATCGGCATTAGGAGGCCCTGAACGTTACAATTAACTATCATTTTTGCGTCGGGTTCGAAAATCTAGACTGACAGGACAACGACCATAAGGTGCCCGAGGCAGCAATAGACCCTTGGAGACAAGTCGGCTGGAGGCCGATGTATTGAATCTCGACGCAATTTGAGTGTTCCATCGTCATTAGGCGGCCCTGAACGTTACAATTAACTATCATTTTTGCGTCGGATTCGATAATCTAGACTCACAGGAGAACGACCATAAGGTGCCCGAGGCAGCAATAGACCCTTGGAGACAAGTCGGCCGGAGGACGATGTATTGGATCGCGACGCAATTTGAGTCTTCTATCGTCATTAGGAGGCCCTGAACGTTACAATTAACTATCATTTTTGCGTCGGATTCGAAAATCTAGACTCACAGGAGAACGACCATAAGGTGCCCGAGGCAGCAATAGACCCTTGGAGACAAGTCGGCTGGAGGCCGATGTATTGAATCTCGACGCAATTTGAGTGTTCCATCGGCATTAGGAGGCCCTGAACGTTACAATTAACTATCATTTTTGCGTCGGATTCGAAAATCTAGACTCACAGGAGAACGACCATAAGGTGCCCGAGGCAGCAATAGACCCTTGGAGACAAGTCGGCTGGAGGCCGATGTATTGAATCTCGACGCAATTTGAGTGTTCCATCGGCATTAGGAGGCCCTGAACGTTACAATTAACTATCATTTTTGCGTCGGGTTCGAAAATCTAGACTCACAGGAGAACGACCATAAGGTGCCCGAGGCAGCAATAGACCCTTGGAGACAAGTCGGCTGGAGGCCGATGTATTGAATCTCGTCGCAATTTGAGTGTTCCATCGGCATTAGGAGGCCCTGAACGTTACAATTAACTATCATTTTTGCGTCGGGTTCGAAAATCTAGACTCACAGGAGAACGACCATAAGGTGCCCGAGGCAGCAATAGACCCTTGGAGACAAGTCGGCTGGAGGCCGATGTATTGAATCTCGACATAATTTGAGTGTTCCATCGGCATTAGGAGGCCCTGAACGTTACAATTAACTATCATTTTTGCGTCGGATTCGATAATCTAAACTCACAGGAGAACGACCATAAGGTGCCCGAGGCAGCAATAGACCCTTGGAGACAAGTCGGCTGGAGGCCGATGTATTGAATCTCGACGCAATTTGAGTGTTCCATCGGCATTAGAAGGCCCTGAACGTTACAATTAACTATCATTTTTGCGTCGGATTCGATAATCTAGACTCACAGGAGAACGACCATAAGGTGCCCGAGGCAGCAATAGACCCTTGGAGACAAGTCGGCTGGGGGACGATGTATTGGATCGGGACGCAATTTGAGTCTTCTATCGTCATTAGGAGGCGCTGAACGTTACAATTCACTATCATTTTTGCGTCGGATTCGAAAATCTAGACTCACAGGAGAAGGATCATATTGTGCCCGAGACAGCAATATCCCCTTGGAGACAAGTCGGCTGGAGGACGATGTATTGAATCTCGACGCAATTTGAGTATCCCATCGTCATTAGAAGGCCCTGAACGTTACAATTAACTATCATTTTTGCGTCGGATTCGATAATCTAAACTCACAGGAGAACGACCATAAGGTGCCCGAGGCAGCAATAGACCCTTGGAGACAAGTCGGCTGGAGGCCGATGTATTGAATCTCGACGCAATTTGAGTGTTCCATCGGCATTAGGAGGCCCTGAACGTTACAATTAACTATCATTTTAGCGTCGGGTTCGAAAATCTAGACTCACAGGAGAACGACCATAAGGTGAGCGAGGCAGCAATAGACCCTTGGAGACAAGTCGGCTGGAAGACGATGTATTGAATCTCGACGCAATTTGAGAGTCCCATCGTCATTAGGCGGCCCTGAACGTTACAATTAACTATCATTTTTGCGTCGGATTCGAAAATCTAGACTCACAGGAGAACGACCATAAGGTGCCCGAGGCAGCAATAGACCCTTGGAGACAAGTCGGCTGGAGGCCGATGTATTGAATCTCGACGCAATTTGAGTGTTCCATCGGCATTAGGAGGCCCTGAACGTTACAATTAACTATCATTTTTGCGTCGGATTCGAAAATCTAGACTCACAGGAGAACGACCATAAGGTGCCCGAGGCAGCAATAGACCCTTGGAGACAAGTCGGCTGGAGGCCGATGTATTGAATCTCGACGCAATTTGAGTGTTCCATCGGCATTAGGAGGCCCTGAACGTTACAATTAACTATCATTTTTGCGTCGGGTTCGAAAATCTAGACTCACAGGAGAACGACCATAAGGTGCCCGAGGCAGCAATAGACCCTTGGAGACAAGTCGGCTGGAGGCCGATGTATTGAATCTCGACGCAATTTGAGTGTTCCATCGGCATTAGGAGGCCCTGAACGTTACAATTAACTATCATTTTTGCGTCGGGTCCGAAAATCTAGACTGACAGGACAACGACCATAAGGTGCCCGAGGCAGCAATAGACCCTTGGAGACAAGTCGGCTGGAGGCCGATGTATTGAATCTCGACGCAATTTGAGTGTTCCATCGTCATTAGGCGGCCCTGAACGTTACAATTAACTATCATTTTTGCGTCGGATTCGATAATCTAGACTCACAGGAGAACGACCATAAGGTGCCCGAGGCAGCAATAGACCCTTGGAGACAAGTCGGCTGGAGGACGATGTATTGGATCGCGACGCAATTTGAGTCTTCTATCGTCATTAGGAGGCCCTGAACGTTACAATTAACTATCATTTTTGCGTCGGATTCGAAAATCTAGACTCACAGGAGAACGACCATAAGGTGCCCGAGGCAGCAATAGACCCTTGGAGACAAGTCGGCTGGAGGCCGATGTATTGAATCTCGACGCAATTTGAGTGTTCCATCGGCATTAGGAGGCCCTGAACGTTACAATTAACTATCATTTTTGCGTCGGGTTCGAAAATCTAGACTCACAGGAGAACGACCATAAGGTGCCCGAGGCAGCAATAGACCCTTGGAGACAAGTCGGCTGGAGGCCGATGTATTGAATCTCGACATAATTTGAGTGTTCCATCGGCATTAGGAGGCCCTGAACGTTACAATTAACTATCATTTTTGCGTCGGATTCGATAATCTAAACTCACAGGAGAACGACCATAAGGTGCCCGAGGCAGCAATAGACCCTTGGAGACAAGTCGGCTGGAGGCCGATGTATTGAATCTCGACGCAATTTGAGTGTTCCATCGGCATTAGAAGGCCCTGAACGTTACAATTAACTATCATTTTTGCGTCGGATTCGATAATCTAGACTCACAGGAGAACGACCATAAGGTGCCCGAGGCAGCAATAGACCCTTGGAGACAAGTCGGCTGGAGGACGATGTATTGGATCGGGACGCAATTTGAGTCTTCTATCGTCATTAGGAGGCGCTGAACGTTACAATTCACTATCATTTTTGCGTCGGATTCGAAAATCTAGACTCACAGGAGAAGGATCATATTGTGCCCGAGACAGCAATATCCCCTTGGAGACAAGTCGGCTGGAGGACGATGTATTGAATCTCGACGCAATTTGAGTATCCCATCGTCATTAGAAGGCCCTGAACGTTACAATTAACTATCATTTTTGCGTCGGATTCGATAATCTAAACTCACAGGAGAACGACCATAAGGTGCCCGAGGCAGCAATAGACCCTTGGAGACAAGTCGGCTGGAGGCCGATGTATTGAATCTCGACGCAATTTGAGTGTTCCATCGGCATTAGGAGGCCCTGAACGTTACAATTAACTATCATTTTAGCGTCGGGTTCGAAAATCTAGACTCACAGGAGAACGACCATAAGGTGAGCGAGGCAGCAATAGACCCTTGGAGACAAGTCGGCTGGAAGACGATGTATTGAATCTCGACGCAATTTGAGAGTCCCATCGTCATTAGGCGGCCCTGAACGTTACAATTAACTATCATTTTTGCGTCGGATTCGAAAATCTAGAATTACAAGAGAACGACCATAAAGTGCCCGAGGCAGCATTAGATCCTTGGAGACAAGTCGGCTGGAGGCCGATGTATTGAATCTCGACGCAATTTGAGTCTTCTATCGTCATTAGGAGGCGCTGAACGTTACAATTCACTATCATTTTTGCGTCGGATTCGAAAATCTAGACTCACAGGAGAAGGACCATGTGGTGCCCGAGGCAGCGATATCCCCTTGGAGACAAGTCGGCTGGAGGCCGATGTATTGAATCTCGACGCAATTTGAGTGTTCCATCGTCATTAGAAGGCCCTGAACGTTACAATTAACTATCATTTTTGCGTCGGATACGAAAATCTAGACTCACAGGAGAGCGACCATAAGGTGCCCGAGGCAGCAATAGACCCTTGGAGACAAGTCGGCTGGAGGACGATGTATTGAATCTCGACGCAATTTGAGTGTTCCATCGGCATTAGGAGGCCCTGAACGTTATAATTAACTATCATTTTTGCGTCGGATTCGATAATCTAAACTCACAGGAGAACGACCATGAGGTGCCCGAGGCAGCAATAGACCCTTGGAGACAAGTCGGCTGGAGGCCGATGTATTGAATCTCGACGCAATTTGAGTGTTCCATCGGCATTAGGAGGCCCTGAACGTTACAATTAACTATCATTTTTGCGTCAGGTTCGAAAATCTAGACTCGCAGGAGAACGACCATAAGGTGCCCGAGGCAGCAATAGACCCTTGGAGACAAGTCGGCTGGAGGACGATGTGTTGAATCTCGACGCAATTTGAGTGTCCCATTGTCATTAGAAGGCCCTGAACGTTACAATTAACTATCATTTTTGCGTCGGATTCGATAATCTAAACTCACAGGAGAACGACCATAAGGTGCCCGAGGCAGCAATAGACCCTTGGAGACAAGTCGGCTGGAGGACGATGTATTGGATCGCGACGCAATTTGAGTCTTCTATCGTAATTAGGAGGCCCTGAACGTTATAATTAACTATAATTTTTGCGTCGGATTCGATAATCTAAACTCACAGGAGAACGACAATAAGGTGCCCGAGGCAGCAATAGACCCTTGGAGACAAGTCGGCTGGAGGCCGATGTATTGAATCTCGACGCAATTTGAGTCTTCTATCGTCATTAGGAGGCCCTGAACGTTAAAATTAACTATCATTTTTGCGTCGGATTCGAAAATCTAGACTCACAGGAGAACGACCATAAGGTGCCCGAGGCAGCAATAGACCCTTGGAGACAAGTCGGCTGGAGGCCGATGTATTGAATCTCGACGCAATTTGAGTGTTCCATCGGCATTAGGAGGCCCTGAACGTTACAATTAACTATCATTTTTGCGTCGGGTTCGAAAATCTAGACTCACAGGAGAACGACCATAAGGTGCCCGAGGCAGCAATAGACCCTTGGAGACAAGTCGGCTGGAGGCCGATGTATTTAATCTCGACATAATTTGAGTGTTCCATCGGCATTAGGAGGCCCTGAACGTAACAATTAACTATCATTTTTGCGTCGGATTCGATAATCTAAACTCACAGGAGAACGACCATAAGGTGCCCGAGGCAGCAATAGACCCTTGGAGACAAGTCGGCTGGAGGACGATGTATTGGATCGCGACGCCATTTGAGTCTTCTATCGTCATTAGGAGGCCCTGAACGTTACAATTAACTATCATTTTATCGTCGGGTTCGAAAATCTAGACTCACAGGAGAACGACCATAAGGTGCCCGAGGCAGCCATAGACCCTTGGAGACAAGTCGGCTGGAGGCCGATGTATTGAATCTCGACGCAATTTGAGTGTTCCATCGTCATTAGAAGGCCCTGAACGTTACAATTAACTATCACTTTTGCGTCGGATTCGAAAATCTAGACTCACAGGACAACGACCATAAGGTGCCCGAGGCAGCAATAGACCCTTGGAGACAAGTCGGCTGGAGGCCGATGCATTGAATCTCGACGCAATTTGAGTGTTCCATCGGCATTAGGAGGCCCTGAACGTTATAATTAACTATCATTTTTGCGTCGGATTCGATAATCTAAACTCACAGGAGAACGACCATAAGGTGCCCGAGGCAGCAATAGACCCTTGGTGACAAGTCGGCTGGAGGCCGATGTATTGAATCTCGAATCAATTTGAGTCTTCTATCGTCATTACAAGGCCCTGAACGTTACAATTAACTATCATTTTTGCGTCGGATTCGAAAATCTAGACTCACAGGAGAACGACCATAAGGTGCCCGAGGCAGCAATAGACCCTTGGAGACAAGTCGGCTGGAGGCCGATGTATTGAATCTCGACGCAATTTGAGTGTTCCATCGGCATTAGGAGGCCCTGAACGTTACAATTAACTATCATTTTTGCGTCGGGTTCGAAAATCTAGACTCACAGGAGAACGACCATAAGGTGCCCGAGGCAGCAATAGACCCTTGGAGACAAGTCGGCTGGAGGCCGATGTATTGAATCTCGACGCAATTTGAGTGTTCCATCGGCATTAGGAGGCCCTGAACGTTACAATTAACTATCATTTTTGCGTCGGGTTCGAAAATCTAGACTGACAGGACAACGACCATAAGGTGCCCGAGGCAGCAATAGACCCTTGGAGACAAGTCGGCTGGAGGCCGATGTATTGAATCTCGACGCAATTTGAGTGTTCCATCGTCATTAGGCGGCCCTGAACGTTACAATTAACTATCATTTTTGCGTCGGATTCGATAATCTAGACTCACAGGAGAACGACCATAAGGTGCCCGAGGCAGCAATAGACCCTTGGAGACAAGTCGGCCGGAGGACGATGTATTGGATCGCGACGCAATTTGAGTCTTCTATCGTCATTAGGAGGCCCTGAACGTTACAATTAACTATCATTTTTGCGTCGGATTCGAAAATCTAGACTCACAGGAGAACGACCATAAGGTGCCCGAGGCAGCAATAGACCCTTGGAGACAAGTCGGCTGGAGGCCGATGTATTGAATCTCGACGCAATTTGAGTGTTCCATCGGCATTAGGAGGCCCTGAACGTTACAATTAACTATCATTTTTGCGTCGGATTCGAAAATCTAGACTCACAGGAGAACGACCATAAGGTGCCCGAGGCAGCAATAGACCCTTGGAGACAAGTCGGCTGGAGGCCGATGTATTGAATCTCGACGCAATTTGAGTGTTCCATCGGCATTAGGAGGCCCTGAACGTTACAATTAACTATCATTTTTGCGTCGGGTTCGAAAATCTAGACTCACAGGAGAACGACCATAAGGTGCCCGAGGCAGCAATAGACCCTTGGAGACAAGTCGGCTGGAGGCCGATGTATTGAATCTCGTCGCAATTTGAGTGTTCCATCGGCATTAGGAGGCCCTGAACGTTACAATTAACTATCATTTTTGCGTCGGGTTCGAAAATCTAGACTCACAGGAGAACGACCATAAGGTGCCCGAGGCAGCAATAGACCCTTGGAGACAAGTCGGCTGGAGGCCGATGTATTGAATCTCGACATAATTTGAGTGTTCCATCGGCATTAGGAGGCCCTGAACGTTACAATTAACTATCATTTTTGCGTCGGATTCGATAATCTAAACTCACAGGAGAACGACCATAAGGTGCCCGAGGCAGCAATAGACCCTTGGAGACAAGTCGGCTGGAGGCCGATGTATTGAATCTCGACGCAATTTGAGTGTTCCATCGGCATTAGAAGGCCCTGAACGTTACAATTAACTATCATTTTTGCGTCGGATTCGATAATCTAGACTCACAGGAGAACGACCATAAGGTGCCCGAGGCAGCAATAGACCCTTGGAGACAAGTCGGCTGGGGGACGATGTATTGGATCGGGACGCAATTTGAGTCTTCTATCGTCATTAGGAGGCGCTGAACGTTACAATTCACTATCATTTTTGCGTCGGATTCGAAAATCTAGACTCACAGGAGAAGGATCATATTGTGCCCGAGACAGCAATATCCCCTTGGAGACAAGTCGGCTGGAGGACGATGTATTGAATCTCGACGCAATTTGAGTATCCCATCGTCATTAGAAGGCCCTGAACGTTACAATTAACTATCATTTTTGCGTCGGATTCGATAATCTAAACTCACAGGAGAACGACCATAAGGTGCCCGAGGCAGCAATAGACCCTTGGAGACAAGTCGGCTGGAGGCCGATGTATTGAATCTCGACGCAATTTGAGTGTTCCATCGGCATTAGGAGGCCCTGAACGTTACAATTAACTATCATTTTAGCGTCGGGTTCGAAAATCTAGACTCACAGGAGAACGACCATAAGGTGAGCGAGGCAGCAATAGACCCTTGGAGACAAGTCGGCTGGAAGACGATGTATTGAATCTCGACGCAATTTGAGAGTCCCATCGTCATTAGGCGGCCCTGAACGTTACAATTAACTATCATTTTTGCGTCGGATTCGAAAATCTAGACTCACAGGAGAACGACCATAAGGTGCCCGAGGCAGCAATAGACCCTTGGAGACAAGTCGGCTGGAGGCCGATGTATTGAATCTCGACGCAATTTGAGTGTTCCATCGGCATTAGGAGGCCCTGAACGTTACAATTAACTATCATTTTTGCGTCGGATTCGAAAATCTAGACTCACAGGAGAACGACCATAAGGTGCCCGAGGCAGCAATAGACCCTTGGAGACAAGTCGGCTGGAGGCCGATGTATTGAATCTCGACGCAATTTGAGTGTTCCATCGGCATTAGGAGGCCCTGAACGTTACAATTAACTATCATTTTTGCGTCGGGTTCGAAAATCTAGACTCACAGGAGAACGACCATAAGGTGCCCGAGGCAGCAATAGACCCTTGGAGACAAGTCGGCTGGAGGCCGATGTATTGAATCTCGACGCAATTTGAGTGTTCCATCGGCATTAGGAGGCCCTGAACGTTACAATTAACTATCATTTTTGCGTCGGGTCCGAAAATCTAGACTGACAGGACAACGACCATAAGGTGCCCGAGGCAGCAATAGACCCTTGGAGACAAGTCGGCTGGAGGCCGATGTATTGAATCTCGACGCAATTTGAGTGTTCCATCGTCATTAGGCGGCCCTGAACGTTACAATTAACTATCATTTTTGCGTCGGATTCGATAATCTAGACTCACAGGAGAACGACCATAAGGTGCCCGAGGCAGCAATAGACCCTTGGAGACAAGTCGGCTGGAGGACGATGTATTGGATCGCGACGCAATTTGAGTCTTCTATCGTCATTAGGAGGCCCTGAACGTTACAATTAACTATCATTTTTGCGTCGGATTCGAAAATCTAGACTCACAGGAGAACGACCATAAGGTGCCCGAGGCAGCAATAGACCCTTGGAGACAAGTCGGCTGGAGGCCGATGTATTGAATCTCGACGCAATTTGAGTGTTCCATCGGCATTAGGAGGCCCTGAACGTTACAATTAACTATCATTTTTGCGTCGGGTTCGAAAATCTAGACTCACAGGAGAACGACCATAAGGTGCCCGAGGCAGCAATAGACCCTTGGAGACAAGTCGGCTGGAGGCCGATGTATTGAATCTCGACATAATTTGAGTGTTCCATCGGCATTAGGAGGCCCTGAACGTTACAATTAACTATCATTTTTGCGTCGGATTCGATAATCTAAACTCACAGGAGAACGACCATAAGGTGCCCGAGGCAGCAATAGACCCTTGGAGACAAGTCGGCTGGAGGCCGATGTATTGAATCTCGACGCAATTTGAGTGTTCCATCGGCATTAGAAGGCCCTGAACGTTACAATTAACTATCATTTTTGCGTCGGATTCGATAATCTAGACTCACAGGAGAACGACCATAAGGTGCCCGAGGCAGCAATAGACCCTTGGAGACAAGTCGGCTGGAGGACGATGTATTGGATCGGGACGCAATTTGAGTCTTCTATCGTCATTAGGAGGCGCTGAACGTTACAATTCACTATCATTTTTGCGTCGGATTCGAAAATCTAGACTCACAGGAGAAGGATCATATTGTGCCCGAGACAGCAATATCCCCTTGGAGACAAGTCGGCTGGAGGACGATGTATTGAATCTCGACGCAATTTGAGTATCCCATCGTCATTAGAAGGCCCTGAACGTTACAATTAACTATCATTTTTGCGTCGGATTCGATAATCTAAACTCACAGGAGAACGACCATAAGGTGCCCGAGGCAGCAATAGACCCTTGGAGACAAGTCGGCTGGAGGCCGATGTATTGAATCTCGACGCAATTTGAGTGTTCCATCGGCATTAGGAGGCCCTGAACGTTACAATTAACTATCATTTTAGCGTCGGGTTCGAAAATCTAGACTCACAGGAGAACGACCATAAGGTGAGCGAGGCAGCAATAGACCCTTGGAGACAAGTCGGCTGGAAGACGATGTATTGAATCTCGACGCAATTTGAGAGTCCCATCGTCATTAGGCGGCCCTGAACGTTACAATTAACTATCATTTTTGCGTCGGATTCGAAAATCTAGAATTACAAGAGAACGACCATAAAGTGCCCGAGGCAGCATTAGATCCTTGGAGACAAGTTGGCTGGAGGCCGATGTATTGAATCTCGACGCAATTTGAGTCTTCTATCGTCATTAGGAGGCGCTGAACGTTACAATTCACTATCATTTTTGCGTCGGATTCGAAAATCTAGACTCACAGGAGAAGGACCATGTGGTGCCCGAGGCAGCGATATCCCCTTGGAGACAAGTCGGCTGGAGGCCGATGTATTGAATCTCGACGCAATTTGAGTGTTCCATCGTCATTAGAAGGCCCTGAACGTTACAATTAACTATCATTTTTGCGTCGGATACGAAAATCTAGACTCACAGGAGAGCGACCATAAGGTGCCCGAGGCAGCAATAGACCCTTGGAGACAAGTCGGCTGGAGGACGATGTATTGAATCTCGACGCAATTTGAGTGTTCCATCGGCATTAGGAGGCCCTGAACGTTATAATTAACTATCATTTTTGCGTCGGATTCGATAATCTAAACTCACAGGAGAACGACCATGAGGTGCCCGAGGCAGCAATAGACCCTTGGAGACAAGTCGGCTGGAGGCCGATGTATTGAATCTCGACGCAATTTGAGTGTTCCATCGGCATTAGGAGGCCCTGAACGTTACAATTAACTATCATTTTTGCGTCAGGTTCGAAAATCTAGACTCGCAGGAGAACGACCATAAGGTGCCCGAGGCAGCAATAGACCCTTGGAGACAAGTCGGCTGGAGGACGATGTGTTGAATCTCGACGCAATTTGAGTGTCCCATTGTCATTAGAAGGCCCTGAACGTTACAATTAACTATCATTTTTGCGTCGGATTCGATAATCTAAACTCACAGGAGAACGACCATAAGGTGCCCGAGGCAGCAATAGACCCTTGGAGACAAGTCGGCTGGAGGACGATGTATTGGATCGCGACGCAATTTGAGTCTTCTATCGTAATTAGGAGGCCCTGAACGTTATAATTAACTATAATTTTTGCGTCGGATTCGATAATCTAAACTCACAGGAGAACGACAATAAGGTGCCCGAGGCAGCAATAGACCCTTGGAGACAAGTCGGCTGGAGGCCGATGTATTGAATCTCGACGCAATTTGAGTCTTCTATCGTCATTAGGAGGCCCTGAACGTTAAAATTAACTATCATTTTTGCGTCGGATTCGAAAATCTAGACTCACAGGAGAACGACCATAAGGTGCCCGAGGCAGCAATAGACCCTTGGAGACAAGTCGGCTGGAGGCCGATGTATTGAATCTCGACGCAATTTGAGTGTTCCATCGGCATTAGGAGGCCCTGAACGTTACAATTAACTATCATTTTTGCGTCGGGTTCGAAAATCTAGACTCACAGGAGAACGACCATAAGGTGCCCGAGGCAGCAATAGACCCTTGGAGACAAGTCGGCTGGAGGCCGATGTATTTAATCTCGACATAATTTGAGTGTTCCATCGGCATTAGGAGGCCCTGAACGTAACAATTAACTATCATTTTTGCGTCGGATTCGATAATCTAAACTCACAGGAGAACGACCATAAGGTGCCCGAGGCAGCAATAGACCCTTGGAGACAAGTCGGCTGGAGGACGATGTATTGGATCGCGACGCCATTTGAGTCTTCTATCGTCATTAGGAGGCCCTGAACGTTACAATTAACTATCATTTTATCGTCGGGTTCGAAAATCTAGACTCACAGGAGAACGACCATAAGGTGCCCGAGGCAGCCATAGACCCTTGGAGACAAGTCGGCTGGAGGCCGATGTATTGAATCTCGACGCAATTTGAGTGTTCCATCGTCATTAGAAGGCCCTGAACGTTACAATTAACTATCACTTTTGCGTCGGATTCGAAAATCTAGACTCACAGGACAACGACCATAAGGTGCCCGAGGCAGCAATAGACCCTTGGAGACAAGTCGGCTGGAGGCCGATGCATTGAATCTCGACGCAATTTGAGTGTTCCATCGGCATTAGGAGGCCCTGAACGTTATAATTAACTATCATTTTTGCGTCGGATTCGATAATCTAAACTCACAGGAGAACGACCATAAGGTGCCCGAGGCAGCAATAGACCCTTGGTGACAAGTCGGCTGGAGGCCGATGTATTGAATCTCGAATCAATTTGAGTCTTCTATCGTCATTACAAGGCCCTGAACGTTACAATTAACTATCATTTTTGCGTCGGATTCGATAATCTAGACTCACAGGAGAACGACCATAAGGTGCCCGAGGCAGCAATAGACCCTTGGAGACAAGTCGGCTGGAGGCCGATGTATTGAATCTCGACGCAATTTGAGTGTTCCATCGGCATTAGGAGGCCCTGAACGTTACAATTAACTATCATTTTTGCGTCGGATTCGATAATCTAAACTCACAGGAGAACGACCATAAGGTGCCCGAGGCAGCAATAGACCCTTGGAGACAAGTCGGCTGGAGGACGATGTATTGGATCGCGACGCAATTTGAGTCCTCTATCGTCATTAGGAGGCGCTGAACGTTACAATTCACTATCATTTTTGCGTCGGATTCGAAAATCTAGACTCACAGGAGAAGGATCATATTGTGTCCGAGACAGCAATATCCCCTTGGAGACAAGTCGGCTGGAGGACGATGTATTGAATCTCGACGCAATTTAAGTGTCCCATCGTCATTAGTAGGCCCTGAACGTTACAATTAACTATCATTTTTGCGTCGGATTCGAAAATCTAGACTCACAGGAGAACGACCATAAGGTGCCCGAGGCAGCAATAGACCCTTGGAAACAAGTCGGCTGGAGGACGATGTATTGGATCGCGACGCAATTTGAGTCTTCTATCGTCATTAGGAGGCCCTGAACGTTACAATTAACTATCATTTTAGCGTCGGGTTCGAAAATCTAGACTCACAGGAGAACGACCATAAGGTGCCCGAGGCAGCAATAGACCCTTGGAGACAAGTCGGCTGGAGGACGATGTATTGAATCTCGACGCAATTTGAGAGTTCCATCGTCATTAGGCGGCCCTGAACGTTACAATTAACTATCATTTTTGCGTCGGATTCGAAAATCTAGAATTACAAGAGAACGACCATAAAGTGCCCGAGGCAGCATTAGATCCTTGGAGACAAGTCGGCTGGAGGACGATGTATTGTATCTCGACGCAATTTGAGTGTTCCATCGTCATTACAAGGCCCTGAACGTTACAATTAACTATCATTTTTGCGTCGGATTCGAAAATCTAGACTCACAGGAGAACGACCATAAGGTGCCCGAGGCAGCAATAGACCCTTGGAGACAAGTCGGCTGGAGGACGATGTATTGGATCGCGACGCAATTTGAGTCTTTTATCGTCATTAGGAGGCGCTGAACGTTACAATTCACTATCATTTTTGCGTCGGATTCGAAAATCTATACTCACAGGAGAAGGACCATGTGGTGCCCGAGGCAGCGATATCCCCTTGGAGACAAGTAGGCTGGAGGTCTATGTATTGAATCACGACGCAATTTCAGTGTTCCATCGTCATTAGAAGGCCCTGAACGTTACAATTAACTAGCATTTTTGCGTCGGATTCGAAAATCTAGACTCACAGGACAACGACCATAAGATGCCCGAGGCAGCAATAGACCCTTGGAGACAAGTCGGCTGGAGGCCGATGTATTGAATCTCGACGCAATTTGAGTGTTCCATCGTCATTAGAAGGCCCTGAACGTTACAATTAACTATCATTTTTGCGTCGGATTCGAAAATCTAGACTCACAGGAGAACGACCATAAGGTGCCCGAGGCAGCAATTGACCCTTGGAGACAAGTCGGCTGGAGGACGATGTATTGGATCGCGACGCAATTTGAGTCTTCTATCGTCATTAGGAGGCCCTGAACGTTACAATTAACTATCATTTTAGCGTCGGGTTCGAAAATCTAGACTCACAGGAGAACGACCATAAGGTGCCCGAGGCAGCAATAGACCCTTGGAGACAAGTCGGCTGGAGGACGATGTATTGAATCTCGACGCAACTTGAGAGTTCCATCGTCATTAGGCGGCCCTGAACGTTACAATTAACTATCATTTTTGAGTCGGATTCGAAAATCTAGAATTACAAGAGAACGACCATAAAGTGCCCGAGGCAGCATTAAATCCTTGGAGACAAGTCGGCTGGAGGACGATGTATTGAATCTCGACGCAATTTGAGAGTTCCATCGTCATTAGGCGGCCCTGAACGTTACAATTAACTATCATTTTTGCGTCGGATTCGAAAATCTAGAATTACAAGAGAACGACCATAAAGTGCCCGAGGCAGCAATAGACCCTTGGAGACAAGTCGGCTGGAGGACGACGTATTGGATCGCGACGCAATTTGAGTCTTCTATCGTCATTAGGAGGCGCTGAACGTTACAATTCACTATCATTTTTGCGTCGGATTCGAAAATCTAGACTCACAGGAGAACGACCATAAGGTGCCCGAGGCAGCAACAGACCCTTGGAGACAAGTCGGCTGGAGGCCGATGTATTGAATCTCGACGCAATTTGAGTGTTCCATCGGCATTAGGAGGCCCTGAACGTTACAATTAACTATCATTTTTGCGTCGGGTTCGAAAATCTAGACTCACAGGAGAACGACCACAAGGTGCCCGAGGCAGCAATAGACCCTTGGAGACAAGTCGGCTGGAGGGCGATGTATTGGATCGCGACGCAATTTGAGTCTTCTATCGGCATTAGGAGGCGCTGAACGTTACAATTCACTATCATTTTTGCGTCGGATTCGAAAATCTAAACTCACAGGAGAACGACCATAAGGTGCCCGAGGCAGCAATAGACCCTTGGAGACAAGTCGGCTGGAGGCCGATGTATTGAATCTCGACGCAACTTGAGTGTTCCATCGGCATTAGGAGGCCCTGAACGTTATAATTAACTATCATTTTTGCGTCGGATTCGATAATCTAAACTCACAGGAGAACGACCATAAGGTGCCCGAGGCAGCAATAGACCCTTGGAGACAAGTCGGCTGGAGGCCGATGTATTGAATCTCGACGCAATTTGAGTGTTCCATCGTCATTAGAAGGCCCTGAACGTTACAATTAACTATCATTTCTGGTCGGATTCGAAAATCTAGACTCACAGGACAACGACCATAAGGTGCCCGAGGCAGCAATAGACCCCTGGAGACAAGTCGGCTGGAGGCCGATGTATTGAATCTCGACATAATTTGAGTGTTCCATCGGCATTAGGAGGCCCTGAACGTTACAATTAACTATCATTTTTGCGTCGGATTCGATAAACTAAACTCACAGGAGAACGACCATAAGGTGCCCGAGGCAGCAATAGACCCTTGGAGACAAGTCGGCTGGAGGCCGATGTATTGAATCTCGACGCAATTTGAGTGTTCCATCGGCATTAGGAGGCCCTGAACGTTATAATTAACTATCATTTTTGCGTCGGATTCGATAATCTAAACTCACAGCAGAACGACCATAAGGTGCCCGAGGCAGCAATAGACCCTTGGAGACAAGTCGGCTGAAGGCCGATGTATTGAATCTCGACGCAATTTGAGTGTTCCATCGTCATTAGAAGGCCCTGAACGTTACAATTAACTATCATTTTTGCGTCGGATTCGAAAATCTAGACTCACAGGACAACGACCATAAGGTGCCCGAGGCAGCAATAGACCCTTGGAGACAAGTCGGCTGGAGGCCGATGTATTGAATCTCGACATAATTTGAGTGTTCCATCGGCATTAGGAGGCCCTGAACGTTACAATTAACTATCATTTTTGCGTCGGATTCGATAATCTAAACTCACAGGAGAACGACCATAAGGTGCCCGAGGCAGCAATAGACCCTTGGAGACAAGTCGGCTGGAGGCCGATGTATTGAATCTCGACGCAATTTGAGTGTTCCATCGGCATTAGGAGGCCCTGAACGTTATAATTAACTATCATTTTTGCGTCGGATTCGATAATCTAAACTCACAGGAGAACGACCATAAGGTGCCCGAGGCAGCAATAGACCCTTGGAGACAAGTCGGCTGGAGGCCGATGTATTGAATCTCGACGCAATTTGAGTGTTCCATCGGCATTAGGAGGCCCTGAACGTTACAATTAACTATCATTTTTGCGTCGGGTTCGATAATCTAGACTCACAGGAGAACGACCATAAGGTGCCCGAGGCAACAATAGACCCTTGGAGACAAGTCGGCTGGAGGACGATGTATTGGATCGCGACGCAATTTGAGTCTTCTATCGTCATTAGGAGGCGCTGAACGTTACAATTCACTATCATTTTTGCGTCGGATTCGAAAATCTAGACTCACAGGAGAACGACCATAAGGTGCCCGAGGCAGCAATAGACCCTTGGAGACAAGTCGGCTGGAGGCCGATGTATTAAATCTCGACGCAATTTGAGTGTTCCATCGGCATTAGGAGGCCCTGAACGTTATAATTAACTATCATTTTTGCGTCGGATTCGATAATCTAAACTCACAGGAGAACGACCATAAGGTGCCCGAGGCAGCAATAGACCCTTGGAGACAAGTCGGCTGGAGGACGATGTATTGGATCGCGACGCAATTTGAGTCTTCTATCGTCATTAGGAGGCGCTGAACGTTACAATTCACTATCATTTTTGCGTCGGATTCGAAAATCTATACTCACAGGAGAAGGACCATGTGGTGCCCGAGGCAGCGATATCCCCTTGGAGACAAGTAGGCTGGAGGTCTATGTATTGAATCTCGACGCAATTTGAGTGTTCCATCGACATTAGAAGGCCCTGAACGTTACAATTAACTAGCATTTTTGCGTCGGATTCGAAAATCTAGACTCACAGGACAACGACCATAAGATGCCCGAGGCAGCAATAGACCCTTGGAGACAAGTCGGCTGGAGGCCGATGTATTGAATCTCGACGCAATTTGAGTGTTCCATCGTCATTAGAAGGCCCTGAACGTTACAATTAACTATCATTTTTGCGTCGGATTCGAAAATCTAGACTCACAGGAGAAGGACCATGTGGTGCCCGAGGCAGCGATATCCCCTTGGAGACAAGTAGGCTGGAGGCCGATGTATTGAATCTCGACGCAATTTGAGTGTTCCATCGTCATTAGGAGGCGCTGAACGTTACAATTCACTATCATTTTTGCGTCGGATTCGAAAATCTAGACTCACAGGACAACGACCATAAGGTGCCCGAGGCAGCAATAGACCCTTGGAGACAAGTCGGCTGGAGGCCGATGTATTGGATCGCGACGCAATTTGAGTCTTCTATCGTCATTAGGAGGCGCTGAACGTTACAATTCACTATCATTTTTGCGTCGGATTCGAAAATCTAGACTCACAGGAGAAGGATCATATTGTGCCCGAGACAGCAATATCCCCTTGGAGACAAGTCCGCTGGAGGACGATGTATTGAATCTCGACGCAATTTGAGTGTCCCATCGTCATTAGAAGGCCCTGAACGTTACAATTAACTATCATTTTTGCGTCGGATTCGATAATCTAAACTCACAGGAGAACGACCATAAGGTGCCCGAGGCAGCAATAGACCCTTGGAGACAAGTCGGCTGGAGGACGATGTATTGGATCGCGACGCAATTTGAGTCTTCTATCGTCATTAGGAGGCCCTGAACGTTACAATTAACTATCATTTTAGCGTCGGGTTCGAAAATCTAGAATTACAAGAGAACGACCATAAAGTGCCCGAGGCAGCATTAAATCCTTGGAGACAAGTCGGCTGGAGGACGATGTATTGAATCTCGACGCAATTTGAGAGTTCCATCGTCATTAGGCGGCCCTGAACGTCACAATTAACTATCATTTTTGCGTCGGATTCGAAAATCTAGAATTACAAGAGAACGACCATAAAGTGCCCGAGGCAGCAATAGACCCTTGGAGACAAGTCGGCTGGAGGACGATGTATTGGATCGCGACGCAATTTGAGTCTTCTATCGTCATTAGGAGGCGCTGAACGTTACAATTCACTATCATTTTTGCGTCGGATTCGAAAATCTAGACTCACAGGAGAACGACCATAAGGTGCCCGAGGCAGCAACAGACCCTTGGAGACAAGTCGGCTGGAGGCCGATGTATTGAATCTCGACGCAATTTGAGTGTTCCATCGGCATTAGGAGGCCCTGAACGTTACAATTAACTATCATTTTTGCGTCGGGTTCGAAAATCTAGACTCACAGGAGAACGACCATAAGGTGCCCGAGGCAGCAATAGACCCTTGGAGACAAGTCGGCTGGAGGACGATGTATTGGATCGCGACGCAATTTGAGTCTTCTATCGTCATTAGGAGGCGCTGAACGTTACAATTCACTAACATTTTTGCGTCGGATTCGAAAATCTAGACTCACAGGAGAACGACCATAAGGTGCCCGAGGCAGCAATAGACCCTTGGAGACAAGTCGGCTGGAGGCCGATGTATTGAATCTCGACGCAACTTGAGTGTTCCATCGGCATTAGGAGGCCCTGAACGTTATAATTAACTACCATTTTTGCGTCGGATTCGATAATCTAAACTCACAGGAGAACGACCATAAGGTGCCCGAGGCAGCAATAGACCCTTGGAGACAAGTCGGCTGGAGGCCGATGTATTGAATCTCGACGCAATTTGAGTGTTCCATCGTCATTAGAAGGCCCTGAACGTTACAATTAACTATCATTTTTGCGTCGGATTCGAAAATCTAGACTCACAGGACAACGACCATAAGGTGCCCGAGGCAGCAATAGACCCCTGGAGACAAGTCGGCTGGAGGCCGATGTATTGAATCTCGACATAATTTGAGTGTTCCATCGGCATTAGGAGGCCCTGAACGTTACAATTAACTATCATTTTTGCGTCGGATTCGATAATCTAAACTCACAGGAGAACGACCATAAGGTGCCCGAGGCAGCAATAGACCCTTGGAGACAAGTCGGCTGGAGGCCGATGTATTGAATCTCGACGCAATTTGAGTGTTCCATCGGCATTAGGAGGCCCTGAACGTTATAATTAACTATCATTTTTGCGTCGGATTCGATAATCTAAACTCACAGGAGAACGACCATAAGGTGCCCGAGGCAGCAATAGACCCTTGGAGACAAGTCGGCTGGAGGCCGATGTATTGGATCGCGACGCAATTTGAGTCTTCTATCGTCATTAGGAGGCGCTGAACGTTACAATTCACTATCATTTTTGCGTCGGATTCGAAAATCTAGACTCACAGGAGAAGGATCATATTGTGCCCGAGACTGCAATATCCCCTTGGAGACAAGTCGGCTGGAGGACGATGTATTGAATCTCGACGCAATTTGAGTGTCCCATCGTCATTAGAAGGCCCTGAACGTTACAATTAATTATCATTTTTGCGTCGGATTCGAAAATCTAGACTCACAGGACAACGACCATAAGGTGCCCGAGGCAGCAATAGACCCTTGGAGACAAGTCGGCTGGAGGACGATGTATTGGATCGCGACGCAATTTGAGTGTTCCATCGGCACTAGAAGGCCCTGAACGTTACAATTAACTATCATTTTTGCGTCGGGTTCGAAAATCTAGACTCACAGGAGAACGACCATAAGGTGCCCGAGGCAGCAATAGACCCTTGGAGACAAGTCGGCTGGAGGACGATGTATTGGATCGCGACGCAATTTGAGTTTTCTATCGTCATTAGGAGGCGCTGAACGTTACAATTCACTATCATTTTTGCGTCGGATTCGAAAATCTAGACTCACAGGAGAACGACCATAAGGTGCCCGAGGCAGCAACAGACCCTTGGAGACAAGTCGGCTGGAGGCCGATGTATTGAATCTCGACGCAATTTGAGTGTTCCATCGGCATTAGGAGGCCCTGAACGTTACAATTAACTATCATTTTTGCGTCGGGTTCGAAATTCTAGACTAACAGGAGAACGACCATAAGGTGCCCGAGGCAGCAATAGACCCTTGGAGACAAGTCGGCTGGAGGACGATGTATTGGATCGCGACGCAATTTGAGTCTTCTATCGTCATTAGGAGGCGCTGAACGTTACAATTCACTATCATTTTTGGTCGGATTCGAAAATCTAGACTCACAGGAGAAGGATCATATTGTGCCCGAGGCAGCAATAGACCCTTGGAGACAAGTCGGCTGCAGGCCGATGTATTGAATCTCGACGCAATTTGAGTGTTCCATCGGCATTAGGAGGCCCTGAACGTTATAATTAACTATCATTTTTGCGTCGGATTCGATAATCTAAACTCACAGGAGAACGACCATAAGGTGCCCGAGGCAGCAATAGACCCTTGGAGACAAGTCGGCTGGAGGCCGATGTATTGAATCTCGACGCAATTTGAGTGTTCCATCGTCATTAGAAGGCCCTGAACGTTACAATTAACTATCATTTTTGCGTCGGATTCGAAAATCTAGACTCACAGGACAACGACCATAAGGTGCCCGAGGCAGCAATAGACCCTTGGAGACAAGTCGGCTGGAGGCCGATGTATTGAATCTCGACATAATTTGAGTGTTCCATCGGCATTAGGAGGCCCTGAACGTTACAATTAACTATCATTTTTGCGTCGGATTCGATAATCTAAACTCACAGGAGAACGACCATAAGGTGCCCGAGGCAGCAATAGACCCTTGGAGACAAGTCGGCTGGAGGCCGATGTATTGAATCTCGACGCAATTTGAGTGTTCCATCGGCATTAGGAGGCCCTGAACGTTATAATTAACTATCATTTTTGCGTCGGATTCGATAATCTAAACTCACAGGAGAACGACCATAAGGTGCCCGAGGCAGCAATAGACCCTTGGAGACAAGTCGGCTGAAGGCCGATGTATTGAATCTCGACGCAATTTGAGTGTTCCATCTTCATTAGGAGGCCCTGAACGTTACAATTAACTATCATTTTTGCGTCGGGTTCGATAATCTAGACTCACAGGAGAACGACCATAAGGTGCCCGAGGCAGCAATAGACCCTTGGAGACAAGTCGGCTGGAGGACGATGTATTGGATCGCGACGCAATTTGAGTCTTCTATCGTCATTAGGAGGCGCTGAACGTTACAATTCACTATCATTTTTGCGTCGGATTCGAAAATCTAGACTCACAGGAGAACGACCATAAGGTGCCCGAGGCAGCAATAGACCCTTGGAGACAAGTCGGCTGGAGGCCGATGTATTGAATCTCGACGCAATTTGAGTGTTCCATCGGCATTAGGAGGCCTTGAACGTTATAATTAACTATCATTTTTGCGTCGGATTCGATAATCTAAACTCACAGGAGAACGACCATAAGGTGCCCGAGGCAGCAATAGACCCTTGGAGACAAGTCGGCTGGAGGCCGATGTATTGAATCTCGACGCAATTTGAGTGTTCCATCGTCATTACAAGGCCCTGAACGTTACAATTAACTATCATTTTTGCGTCGGATTCGAAAATCTAGACTCACAGGAGAACGACCATAAGGTGCCCGAGGCAGCAATAGACCCTTGGAGACAAGTCGGCTGGAGGACGATGTATTGGATCGCGACGCAATTTGAGTCTTCTATCGTCATTAGGAGGCGCTGAACGTTACAATTCACTATCATTTTTGCGTCGGATTCGATAATCTAAACTCACAGGAGAACGACCATTACGTGCCCGAGGCAGCAATAGACACTTGGAGACAAGTCGGCTGGAGGCCGATGTATTGAATCTCGACGCAATTTGAGTGTTCCATCGGCATTAGAAGGCCCTGAACGTTACAATTAACTATCATTTTTGCGTCGGATTCGATAATCTAAACTCACAGGAGAACGACCATTACGTGCCCGAGGCAGCAATAGACCCTTGGAGACAAGTCGGCTGGAGGCCGATGTATTGAATCTCGACGCAATTTGAGTGTTCCATCGGCATTAGAAGGCCCTGAACGTTACAATTAACTATCATTTTTGCGTCGGATTCGAAAATCTAGACTCACAGGACAACGACCATAAGGTGCCCGAGGCAGCAATAGACCCTTGGAGTCAAGTCGGCTGGAGGCCGATGTATTGAATCTCGACGCAATTTGAGTGTTCCATCGGCATTAGGAGGCGCTGAACGTTACAATTCACTATCATATTTGCGTCGGATTCCAAAATCTAGACTCACAGGACAACGACCATAAGGTGCCCGAGGCAGCAATAGACCCTTGGAGACAAGTCGGCTGGAGGACGATGTATTGGATCGCGACGCAATTTGAGTCTTCTATCGTCATTAGGAGGCGCTGAACGTTACAATTCACTATCATTTTTGCGTCGGATTCGAAAATCTAGACTCACAGGAGAACGACCATAAGGTGCCCGACGCAGCAATAGACCCTTGGAGACAAGTCGGCTGGAGGCCGATGTATTGAATCTCGACGCAATTTAGGTGTTCCATCGGCATTAGGAGGCCCTGAACGTTATAATTAACTATCATTTTTGCGCCGGATTCGATAATCTAAACTCACAGGAGAACGACCATAAGGTGCCCGAGGCAGCAATAGACCCTTGGAGACAAGTCGGCTGGAGGCCGATGTATTGAATCTCGACGCAATTTGAGTGTTCCATCGTCATTAGAAGGCCCTGAACGTTACAATTAACTATCATTTTTGCGTCGGATTCGAAAATCTAGACTCACAGGACAACGACCATAAGGTGCCCGAGGCAGCAATAGACCCTTAGAGACAAGTCGGCTGGAGGCCGATGTATTGAATCTCGACATAATTTGAGTGTTCCATCGGCATTAGGAGGCCCTGAACGTTACAATTAACCATCATTTTTGCGTCGGATTCGATAATCTAAACTCACAGGAGAACGACCATAAGGTGCCCGAGGCAGCAATAGACCCTTGGAGACAAGTCGGCTGGAGGCCGATGTATTGAATCTCGACGCAATATGAGTGTTCCATCGGCATTAGAAGGCCCTGAACGTTACAATTAACTATCATTTTTGCGTCGGATTCGAAAATCTAGACTCACAGGACTACGACCATAAGGTGCCCGTGGCAGCAATAGACCCTTGGAGACAAGTCGGCTGGAGGCCGATGTATTGAATCTCGACGCAATTTGAGTGTTCCATCGGCACTAGGAGGCGCTGAACGTTACAATTCACTATCATTTTTGCGTCTGATTCGAAAATCTAGACTCACAGGAGAAGGACCATGTTGTGCCCGAGGCAGCGATATCCCCTTGGAGACAAGTAGGCTGGAGGCCGATGTATTGAATCTCGACGCAATTTGAGTGTCCCATCGTCATTAGAAGGCCCTGAACGTTACAATTAACTATCATTTTTGCGTCGGATTCGATAATCTAAACTCACAGGAGAACGACCATAAGGTGCCCGAGGCAGCAATAGACCCTTGGAGACAAGTCGGCTGGACGCCGATGTATTGAATCTCGACGCAATTTGAGTGTTCCATCGGCATTAGGAGGCCCTGAACGTTATAATTAACGATCATTTTTGCGTCGGATTCGATAATCTAAACTCACTGGAGAACGACCATAAGGTGCCCGAGGCAACAATAGACCCTTGGAGACAAGTCGGCTGGAGGCCGATGTATTGAATCTCGACGCAATTTGAGTGTTCCATCGGCATTAGGAGGCGCTGAACGTTACAATTCACTATCATTTTTGCGTCCGATTCGAAAATCTAGACTCAGAGGAGAAGGATCATATTGTGCCCGAGGCAGCAATATCCCCTTGGAGACAAGTCGGCTGGAGGACGATGTACTGAATCTCGACGCAATTTGAGTGTCCCATCGTCATTAGAAGGCCCTGAACGTTACAATTAACTATCATTTTTGCTTCGGATTCGATAATCTAAACTCACAGGAGAACGACCATAAGGTGCCCGAGGCAGCAATAGACCCTTGGAGACAAGTCGGCTGGAGGACGATGTATTGGATCGCGACGCAATTTGAGTGTTCCATCGTCATTACAAGGCCCTGAACGTTACAATTAACTATCATTTTTGCGTCGGATTCGAAAATCTAAACTCACAGGAGAACGACCATAAGGTGCCCGAGGCAGCAATAGACCCTAGGAGACAAGTCGGCTGGAGGACGATGTATTGGATCGCAACGCAATTTGAGTCTTCTATCGTCATTAGGAGGCGCTGAACGTTACAATTCACTATCATTTTTGCGTCGGATTCGAAAATCTATACTCACAGGAGAAGGAGCATGTGGTGCCCGAGGCAGCGATATCCCCTTGGAGACAAGTAGGCTGGAGGCCGATGTATTGAATCTCGACGCAATTTGACTGTTCCATCGTCATTAGAAGGCCCTGAACGTTACAATTAACTATCATTTTTGCGTCGGATTCGAAAATCTAGACTCACAGGAGAACGACCATAAGGTGCCCGAGGCAGCAATAGACCCTTGGAGACAAGTCGGCTGGAGGACGATGTATTGGATCGCGACGCAATTTGAGTCTTCTATCGTCATTAGGAGGCGCTAAACGTTACAATTCACTATCATTTTTGCGTCGGATTCGAAAATCTAGAATCACAGGACAACGACCATAAGGTGCCCGAGGCAGCAATAGACCCTTGGAGACAAGTCGGCTGGAGACCGATGTATTGAATCTCGACGCAATTTGAGTCTTCTATCGTCATTAGGAGGCGCTGAACGTTACAATTCACTATCATTTTTGCGTCGGATTCGAAAATCTAGACTCACAGGAGAACGACCATAAGGTGCCCGAGGCAGCAATAGACCCTTGGAGACAAGTCGGCTGGAGGCGATGTATTGAATCTCGACGCAATTTGAGTCTTCTATCGTCATTAGGAGGCCCTGAAAGTTACAATTAACTATCATTTTAGCGTCGGGTTCGAAAATCTAGACTCACAGGAGAACGACCATAAGGTGCCCGAGGCAGCAATAGACCCTTGGAGACAAGTCGGCTGGAGGATGATGTATTGGATCGCGACGCAATTTGAGTCTTCTATCGTCATTAGGAGGCCCTGAACGTTACAATTAACTATCATTTTTGCGTCGGATTCGAAAATCTAGACTCACAGGACAACGACCATAAGGTGCCCGAGGCAGCAATAGACCCTTGGAGACAAGTAGGCTGGAGGCCGATGTATTGAATCTCGACGCAATTTGAGTGTTCCATCGTCATTAGAAGGCCCTGAACGTTACAATTAACTATGATTTTTGCGTCGGATTCGAAAATCTAGACTCACAGGACAACGACCATAAGGTGCCGGAGGCAGCGATATCCCCTTGGAGACAAGTAGGCTGGAGGCCGATGTATTGAATCTCGACGCAATTTGAGTGTTCCATCGTTATTAGAAGGCCCTGAACGTTACAATTAACTATCAGTTTCGCGTCGGATTCGAAAATCTACTCACAGGAGAAGTTCATACGGTGGTCGAGACAGCAATATACCCCTTGGAGACAAATCGGCTGGAGGACGATGTATTGAATCTCGACGCAATTTGAGTCTTCTGTCGTCATTAGGAGGCGCTGAACGTTACAATTCACTATCATTTTTGCGTCGGATTCGAAAATCTAGACTCACAGGAGAAGGACCATGTGGTGCCCGAGGCAGCGATATCCCCTTGGAGACAAGTAGGCTGGAGGCCGATGTATTGAATCTCGACGCAATTTGAGTGTCCCATCGTCATTAGAAGGCCCTGAACGTTACAATTAACTACCATTTTTGCGTCGGATTCGATAATCTAAACTCACAGGAGAACGACCATAAGGTGCCCGAGGCAGCAATAGACCCTTGGAGACAAGTCGGCTGGAGGCCGATGTATTGAATCTCGACGCAATTTGAGTGTTCCATCGGCATTAGAAGGCCCTGAACGTTACAATTAACTATCATTTTTGCGTCGGATTCGAAAATCTAGACTCACAGGACAACGACCATAAGGTGCCCGAGGCAGCAATAGACCCTTGGAGACAAGTCGGCTGGAGGCCGATGTATTGAATCTCGACGCAATTCGAGTGATCCATCGGCATTAGGAGGCGCTGAACGTTACAATTCACTATCATTTTTGCGTCGGATTCGAAAATCTAGACTCACAGGAGAAGGATCATATTGTGCCCGAGACAGCAATATCCCCTTGGAGACAAGTCGACTGGAGGACGATGTATTGAATCTCGACGCAATTTGAGTGTCCCATCGTCATTAGAAGGCCCTGAACGTTACAATTAACTATCATTTTTGCGTCGGATTCGATAATCTAAACTCACAGGAGAACGACCATAAGGTGCCCGAGGCAGCAATAGACCCTTGGAGACAAGTCGGCTGGAGGACGATGTATTGGATCGCGACGCAATTTGAGTGTTCCATCGTCATTACAAGGCCCTGAACGTTACAATTAACTATCATTTTTGCGTCGGATTCGAAAATCTAGACTCACAGGAGAACGACCATAAGGTGCCCGAGGCAGCAATAGACCCTTGGAGACAAGTCGGCTGGAGGACGATGTATTGGATCGCGACGCAATTTGAGTCTTCTATCGTCATTAGGAGGCGCTGAACGTTACAATTCACTATCATTTTTGCGTCGGATTCGAAAATCTATACTCACAGGAGAAGGACCATGTGGTGCCCGAGGCAGCGATATCCCCTTGGAGACAAGTAGGCTGGAGGCCGATGTATTGAATCTCGACGCAATTTGAGTGTTCCATCGTCATTAGAAGGCCCTGAACGTTACAATTAACTATCATTTTTGCGTCGGATTCGAAAATCTAGACTCACATAACAACGACCATAAGGTGCCCGAGGCAGCAATAGACCCTTGGAGACAAGTAGGCTGGAGGCCGATGTATTGAATCTCGACGCAATTTGAGTGTTCCATCGGCATTAGGAGGCCCTGAACGTTATAATTAACGATCATTTTTCGTCGGATTCGATAATCTAAACTCACAGGAGAACGATCATAAGGTGCCCGAGGCAGCAATAGACCCTTGGAGACAAGTCGGCTGGAGGCCGATGTATTGAATCTCGACGCAATTTGAGTCTTCTATCGTCATTAGGAGGCCCTGAACGTTACAATTAACTATCATTTTTGCGTCGGATTCGATAATCTAGACTCACAGGAGAACGACCATAAGGTGCCCGAGGCAGCAATAGACCCATGGAGACAAGTCGGCTGGAGGACGATGTATTGGATCGCGACGCAATTTGAGTCTTCTATCGTCATTAGGAGGCCCTGAACGTTACAATTAACTATCATTTTAGCGTCGGGTTCGAAAATCTAGACTCACAGGAGAACGACCATAAGGTGCCCGAGGCAGCAATAGACCTTGGAGACAAGTCGGCTGGAGGACGATGTATTGCATCGCGACGCAATTTGAGTCTTCTATCGTCATTAGGAGGCGCTGAACGTTACAATTCACTATCATTTTTGCGCCGGATTCGAAAATCTAGGCTCACAGGAGAAGGATCATATTGTGCCCGAGACAGCAATATCCCCTTGGAGACAAGTCGGCTGGAGGTCGATGTATTGAATCTCGACGCAATTTGAGTGCCCCATCGTCATTAGGAGGCCCTGAACGTTATAATTAACTATCATTTTTGCGTCGGATTCGATAATCTAAACTCACAGGAGAACGACCATAAGGTGCCCGAGGCAGCAATAGACCTTTGGAGACAAGTCGGCTGGAGGCCGATGTATTGAATCTCGACGCAATATGAGTGTTCCATCGGCATTAGGAGTCCCTGAACGTTACAATTAACTATCATTTTTGCGTCGGGTTCGAAAATCTAGACTCACAGGACAACGACCATAAGGTGCCCGTGGCAGCAATAGACCCTTGGAGACAAGTCGGCTGGAGGCCGATGTATTGAATCTCGACGCAATTTGAGTGTTCCATCGGCATTAGGAGGCCCTGAACGTTATAATTAACGATCATTTTTGCGTCGGGTTCGATAATCTAAACTCACAGGAGAACGACCATAAGGTGCCCGAGGCAGCAATAGACCCTTGGAGACAAGTCGGCTGGAGGCCGATGTATTGAATCTCGACGCAATTTGAGTGTTCCATCGGCATTAGGAGGCCCTGAACGTTACAATTAACTATCATTTTTGCGTCGGGATCGAAAATCTAGACTCACAGGAGAACGACCATACGGTGCCCGAGGCAGCAATAGACCCTTGGAGACAAGTCGGCTGGAGGCCGATGTATTGAATCTCGACGCAATTTGAGTGTTCCATCGGCATTAGGAGGCCCTGAACGTTACAATTAACTATCATTTTTGCGTCGGATTCGATAATCTAAACTCACAGGAGAACGACCATAAGGTGCCCGAGGCAGCAATAGACCCTTGGAGACAAGTCGGCTGGAGGCCGATGTATTGAATCTCGACGCAATTTGAGTGTTCCATCGGCATTAGAAGGCCCTGAACGTTACAATTAACTATCATTTTTGCGTCGGATTCGATAATCTAGACTCACAGGAGAACGACCATAAGGTGCCCGAGGCAGCAATAGACCCTTGGAGACAAGTCGGCTGGAGGCCGATGTATTAAATCTCGACGCAATTCGAGTGTTCCATCGTCATTACAAGGCCCTGAACGTTACAATTAACTATCATTTTTGCGTCGGATTCGAAAATCTAGACTCACAGGAGAACGACCATAAGGTGCCCGAGGCAGCAATAGACCCTTGGAGACAAGTCGGCTGGAGGCCGATGCATTGAATCTCGACGCAATTTGAGTCTTCTATCGTCATTAGGAGGCGCTGAACGTTACAATTCACTATCATTTTTGCGTCGGATTCGAAAATCTAGACTCACAGGAGAATGACCATAAGGTGCCCGAGGCAGCAATAGACCCTTGGAGACAAGTCGGCTGGAGGCCGATGTATTGAATCTCGACGCAATTTGAGTGTTCCATCGGCATTAGAAGGCCCTGAACGTTACAATTAACTATCATTCTTGCGTCGGATTCGATAATCTAGACTTACAGGAGAACGACCATAAGGTGCCCGAGGCAGCAATAGACCCTTGGAGACAAGTCGGCTGGAGGACGATGTATTGGATCGCGACGCAATTTGAGTCTTCTATCGTCATTAGGAGGCGCTGAACGTTACAATTCACTATCATTTTTGCGTCGGATTCGAAAATATAGACTCACAGGAGAAGGATCATATTGTGCCCGAGACAGCAATATCCCCTTGGAGACAAGTCGGCTGGAGGACGATGTATTGAATCTCGACGCAATTTGAGTGTCCCATCGTCATTAGGAGGCCCTGAACGTTATAATTAACTATCATTTTTGCGTCGGATTCGATAATCTAAACTCACAGGAGAACGACCATAAGGTGCCCGAGGCAGCAATAGACCCTTGGAGACAAGTCGGCTGGAGGCCGATGTATTGAATCTCGACGCAATTTGAGTGTTCCATCGGCATTAGGAGGCCCTGAACGTTACAATTAACTATCATTTTTGCGTCGGGTTCGAAAATCTAGACTCACAGGAGAACGACCATAAGGTGCCCGAGGCAGCAATAGACCCTTGGAGACAAGTCGGCTGGAGGCCGATGTATTGAATCTCGACGCAATTTGAGTGTTCCATCGGCATTAGAAGGCCCTGCACGTTACAATTAACTATCATTTTTGCGTCGGATTCGAAAATCTAGACTCACAGGACAACGACCATAAGGTGCCCGAGGCAGCAATAGACCCTTGGAGACAAGTCGGCTGGAGGCCGATGTATTGAATCTCGACGCAATTTGAGTGTCCCATCGTCATTAGAAGGCCCTGAACGTTACAATTAACTACCATTTTTGCGTCGGATTCGATAATCTGAACTCACAGGAGAACGACCATAAGGTGCCCGAGGCAGCAATAGACCCTTGGAGACAAGTCGGCTGGAGGCCGATGTATTGAATCTCGACGCAATTTGAGTGTTCCATCGGCATTAGAAGGCCCTGAACGTTACAATTAACTATCATTTTTGCGTCGGATTCGAAAATCTAGACTCACAGGACAACGACCATAAGGTGCCCGAGGCAGCAATAGACCCTTGGAGACAAGTCGGCTGGAGGCCGATGTATTGAATCTCGACGCAATTTGAGTGATCCATCGGCATTAGGAGGCGCTGAACGTTACAATTCACTATCATTTTTGCGTCGGATTCGAAAATCTAGACTCACAGGAGAAGGATCATATTGTGCCCGAGACAGCAATATCCCCTTGGAGACAAGTCGGCTGGAGGACGATGTATTGAATCTCGACGCAATTTGAGTGTCCCATCGTCATTAGAAGGCCCTGAACGTTACAATTAACTATCATTTTTGCGTCGGATTCGATAATCTAAACTCACAGGAGAACGACCATAAGGTGCCCGAGGCAGCAATAGACCCTTGGAGACAAGTCGGCTGGAGGACGATGTATTGGATCGCGACGCAATTTGAGTGTTCCATCGTCATTACAAGGCCCTGAACGTTACAATTAACTATCATTTTTGCGTCGGATTCGAAAATCTAGACTCACAGGAGAACGACCATAAGGTGCCCGAGGCAGCAATAGACCCTTGGAGACAAGTCGGCTGGAGGACGATGTATTGGATCGCGACGCAATTTGAGTCTTCTATCGTCATTAGGAGGCGCTGAACGTTACAATTCACTATCATTTTTGCGTCGGATTCGAAAATCTATACTCACAGGAGAAGGCCATGTGGTGCCCGAGGCAGCGATATCCCCTTGGAGACAAGTAGGCTGGAGGCCGATGTATTGAATCTCGACGCAATTTGAGTGTTCCATCGTCATTAGAAGGCCCTGAACGTTACAATTAACTATCATTTTTGCGTCGGATTCGAAAATCTAGACTCACAGGAGAAGGACCATGTGGTGCCCGAGGCAGCGATATCCCCTTGGAGACAAGTAGGCTGGAGGCCGATGTATTGAATCTCGACGCAATTTGAGTGTTCCATCGGCATTAGAAGGCCCTGAACGTTACAATTAACTATCATTTTTGCGTCGGATTCGAAAATCTAGACTCACAGGACAACGACCATAAGGTGCCCGAGGCAGCAATAGACCCTTGGAGACAAGTCGGCTGGAGGCCGATGTATTGAATCTCGACGCAATTTGAGTGATCCATCGGCATTAGGAGGCGCTGAACGTTACAATTCACTATCATTTTTGCGTCGGATTCGAAAATCTAGACTCACAGGAGAAGGATCATATTGTGCCCGAGACAGCAATATCCCCTTGGAGACAAGTCGGCTGGAGGACGATGTATTGAATCTCGACGCAATTTGAGTGTCCCATCGTCATTAGAAGGCCCTGAACGTTACAATTAACTATCATTTTTGCGTCGGATTCGATAATCTAAATTCACAGGAGAACGACCATAAGGTGCCCGAGGCAGCAATAGACCCTTGGAGACAAGTCGGCTGGAGGACGATGTATTGGATCGCGACGCAATTTGAGTGTTCCATCGTCATTACAAGGCCCTGAACGTTACAATTAACTATCATTTTTGCGTCGGATTCGAAAATCTAGACTCACAGGAGAACGACCATAAGGTGCCCGAGGCAGCAATAGACCCTTGGAGACAAGTCGGCTGGAGGACGATGTATTGGATCGCGACGCAATTTGAGTCTTCTATCGTCATTAGGAGGCGCTGAACGTTACAATTCACTATCATTTTTGCGTCGGATTCGAAAATCTATACTCAAAGGAGAAGGCCATGTGGTGCCCGAGGCAGCGATATCCCCTTGGAGACAAGTAGGCTGGAGGCCGATGTATTGAATCTCGACGCAATTTGAGTGTCCCATCGTCATTAGAAGGCCCTGAACGTTACAATTAACTACCATTTTTGCGTCGGATTCGATAATCTAAACTCACAGGAGAACGACCATAAGGTGCCCGAGGCAGCAATAGACCCTTGGAGACCAGTCGGCTGGAGGCCGATGTATTGAATCTCGACGCAATTTGAGTGTTCCATCGGCATTAGAAGGCCCTGCACGTTACAATTAACTATCATTTTTGCGTCGGATTCGAAAATCTAGACTCACAGGACAACGACCATAAGGTGCCCGAGGCAGCAATAGACCCTTGGAGACAAGTCGGCTGGAGGCCGATGTATTGAATCTCGACGCAATTTGAGTGTCCCATCGTCATTAGAAGGCCCTGAACGTTACAATTAACTACCATTTTTGCGTCGGATTCGATAATCTAAACTCACAGGAGAACGACCATAAGGTGCCCGAGGCAGCAATAGACCCTTGGAGACAAGTCGGCTGGAGGCCGATGTATTGAATCTCGACGCAATTTGAGTGTTCCATCGGCATTAGAAGGCCCTGAACGTTACAATTAACTATCATTTTTGCGTCGGATTCGAAAATCTAGACTCACAGGACAACGACCATAAGGTGCCCGAGGCAGCAATAGACCCTTGGAGACAAGTCGGCTGGAGGCCGATGTATTGAATCTCGACGCAATTTGAGTGATCCATCGGCATTAGGAGGCGCTGAACGTTACAATTCACTATCATTTTTGCGTCGGATTCGAAAATCTAGACTCACAGGAGAAGGACCATGTGGTGCCCGAGGCAGCGATAACCCCTTGGAGACAAGTAGGCTGGAGGCCGATGTATTGAATCTCGACGCAATTTGAGTGTCCCATCGTCATTAGAAGGCCCTGAACGTTACAATTAACTATCATTTTTGCGTCGGATTCGATAATCTAAACTCACAGGAGAACGACCATAAGGTGCCCGAGGCAGCAATAGACCCTTGGAGACAAGTCGGCTGGAGGACGATGTATTGGATCGCGACGCAATTTGAGTGTTCCATCGTCATTACAAGGCCCTGAACGTTACAATTAACTATCATTTTTGCGTCGGATTCGAAAATCTAGACTCACAGGAGAACGACCATAAGGTGCCCGAGGCAGCAATAGACTCTTGGAGACAAGTCGGCTGGAGGACGATGTATTGGATCGCGACGCAATTTGAGTCTTCTATCGTCATTAGGAGGCGCTGAACGTTACAATTCACTATCATTTTTGCGTCGGATTAGAAAATCTATACTCACAGGAGAAGGCCATGTGGTGCCCGAGGCAGCGATATCCCCTTGGAGACAAGTAGGCTGGAGGCCGATGTATTGAATCTCGACGCAATTTGAGTGTTCCATCGTCATTATAAGGCCCTGAACGTTCCAATTAACTATCATTTTTGCGTCGGATTCGAAAATCTAGACTCACAGGAGAAGGACCATGTGGTGCCCGAGGCAGCGATATCCCCTTGGAGACAAGTAGGCTGGAGGCCGATGTATTGAATCTCGACGCAATTTGAGTGTTCCATCGGCATTAGAAGGCCCTGAACGTTACAATTAACTATGATTTTTGCGTCGGATTCGAAAATCTAGACTCACAGGACAACGACCATAAGGTGCCCGAGGCAGCGATATCCCCTTGGAGACAAGTAGGCTGGAGGCCGATGTATTGAATCTCGACGCAATTTGAGTGTTCCATCGTCATTAGAAGGCCCTGAACGTTACAATTAACTATCAGTTTCGCGTCGGATTCGAAAATCTACTCACAGGAGAAGTTCATACGGTGGTCGAGACAGCAATATACCCCTTGGAGACAAATCGGCTGGAGGACGATGTATTGAATCTCGACGCAATTTGAGTCTTCTGTCGTCATTAGGAGGCGCTGAACGTTACAATTCACTATCATTTTTGCGTCGGATTCGAAAATCTAGACTCACAGGAGAAGGACCATGTGGTGCCCGAGGCAGCGATATCCCCTTGGAGACAAGTAGGCTGGAGGCCGATGTATTGAATCTCGACGCAATTTGAGTGTCCCATCGTCATTAGAAGGCCCTGAACGTTACAATTAACTACCATTTTTGCGTCGGATTCGATAATCTAAACTCACAGGAGAACGACCATAAGGTGCCCGAGGCAGCAATAGACCCTTGGAGACAAGTCGGCTGGAGGCCGATGTATTGAATCTCGACGCAATTTGAGTGTTCCATCGGCATTAGAAGGCCCTGAACGTTACAATTAACTATCATTTTTGCGTCGGATTCGAAAATCTAGACTCACAGGACAACGACCATAAGGTGCCCGAGGCAGCAATAGACCCTTGGAGACAAGTCGGCTGGAGGCCGATGTATTGAATCTCGACGCAATTTGAGTGATCCATCGGCATTAGGAGGCGCTGAACGTTACAATTCACTATCATTTTTGCGTCGGATTCGAAAATCTAGACTCACAGGAGAAGGATCATATTGTGCCCGAGACAGCAATATCCCCTTGGAGACAAGTCGGCTGGAGGACGATGTATTGAATCTCGACGCAATTTGAGTGTCCCATCGTCATTAGAAGGCCCTGAACGTTACAATTAACTGTCATTTTTGCGTCGGATTCGATAATCTAAACTCACAGGAGAACGACCATAAGGTGCCCGAGGCAGCAATAGACCCTTGGAGACAAGTCGGCTGGAGGACGATGTATTGGATCGCGACGCAATTTGAGTGTTCCATCGTCATTACAAGGCCCTGAACGTTACAATTAACTATCATTTTTGCGTCGGATTCGAAAATCTAGACTCACAGGAGAACGACCATAAGGTGCCCGACGCAGCAATAGACCCTTGGAGACAAGTCGGCTGGAGGACGATGTATTGGATCGCGACGCAATTTGAGTCTTCTATCGTCATTAGGAGGCGCTGAACGTTACAATTCACTATCATTTTTGCGTCGGATTCGAAAATCTATACTCACAGGAGAAGGACCATGTGGTGCCCGAGGCAGCGATATCCCCTTGGAGACAAGTAGGCTGGAGGCCGATGTATTGAATCTCGACGCAATTTGAGTGTTCCATCGTCATTAGAAGGCCCTGAACGTTACAATTAACTATCATTTTTGCGTCGGATTCGAAAATCTAGACTCACAGGAGAAGGACCATGTGGTGCCCGAGGCAGCGATATCCCCTTGGAGACAAGTAGGCTGGAGGCCGATGTATTGAATCTCGACGCAATTTGAGTGTTCCATCGTCATTACAAGGCCCTGAACGTTACAATTAACTATCATTTTTGCGTCGGATTCGAAAATCTAGACTCACAGGACAACGACCATAAGGTGCCCGAGGCAGCAATAGACCCATGGAGACAAGTCGGCTGGAGGACGATGTATTGGATCGCGACGCAATTTGAGTCTTCTATCGTCATTAGGAGGCCCTGAACGTTACAATTAACTATCATTTTAGCGTCGGGTTTGAAAATCTAGACTCACAGGAGAACGACCATAAGGTGCCCGAGGCAGCAATAGACCCTTGGAGACAAGTCGGCTGGAGGACGATGTATTGCATCGCGACGCAATTTGAGTCTTCTATCGTCATTAGGAGGCGCTGAACGTTACAATTCACTATCATTTTTGCGTCGGATTCGAAAATGTAGACTCACAGGAGAAGGATCATATTGTGCCCGAGACAGCAATATCCCCTTGGAGACAAGTCGGCTGGAGGTCGATGTATTGAATCTCGACGCAATTTGAGTGCCCCATCGTCATTAGGAGGCCCTGAACGTTATAATTAACTATCATTTTCGCGTCGGATTCGATAATCTAAACTCACAGGAGAACGACCATAAGGTGCCCGAGGCAGCAATAGACCCTTGGAGACAAGTCGGCTGGAGGCCGATGTATTGAATCTCGACGCAATATGAGTGTTCCATCGGCATTAGGAGGCCCTGAACGTTATAATTAACGATCATTTTTGCGTCGGATTCGAAAATCTAGACTCACAGGAGAAGGACCATGTGGTGCCCGAGGCAGCGATATCCCCTTGGAGACAAGTAGGCTGGAGGCCGATGTATTGAATCTCGACGCAATTTGAGTGTTCCATCGTCATTACAAGGCCCTGAACGTTACAATTAACTATCATTTTTGCGTCGGATTCGAAAATCTAGACTCACAGGACAACGACCATAAGGTGCCCGAGGCAGCAATAGACCCATGGAGACAAGTCGGCTGGAGGACGATGTATTGGATCGCGACGCAATTTGAGTCTTCTATCGTCATTAGGAGGCCCTGAACGTTACAATTAACTATCATTTTAGCGTCGGGTTCGAAAATCTAGACTCACAGGAGAACGACCATAAGGTGCCCGAGGCAGCAATAGACCCTTGGAGACAAGTCGGCTGGAGGACGATGTATTGCATCGCGACGCAATTTGAGTCTTCTATCGTCATTAGGAGGCGCTGAACGTTACAATTCACTATCATTTTTGCGTCGGATTCGAAAATGTAGACTCACAGGAGAAGGATCATATTGTGCCCGAGACAGCAATATCCCCTTGGAGACAAGTCGGCTGGAGGTCGATGTATTGAATCTCGACGCAATTTGAGTGCCCCATCGTCATTAGGAGGCCCTGAACGTTATAATTAACTATCATTTTCGCGTCGGATTCGATAATCTAAACTCACAGGAGAACGACCATAAGGTGCCCGAGGCAGCATTAGACCCTTGGAGACAAGTCGGCTGGAGGCCGATGTATTGAATCTCGACGCAATATGAGTGTTCCATCGGCATTAGGAGGCCCTGAACGTTATAATTAACGATCATTTTTGCGTCGGATTCGATAATCTAAACTCACAGGAGAACGACCATAAGGTGCCCGAGGCAGCAATAGACCCTTGGAGACAAGTCGGCTGGAGGCCGATGTATTGAATCTCGACGCAATTTGAGTGTTCCATCGGCATTAGGAGGCCCTGAACGTTACAATTAACTATCATTTTTGCGTCGGGTTCGAAAATCTAGACTCACAGGAGAACGACCATAAGGTGCCCGAGGCAGCAATAGACCCTTGGAGACAAGTCGGCTGGAGGCCGATGTATTGAATCTCGACGCAATTTGAGTGTTCCATCGGCATTAGGAGGCCCTGAACGTTACAATTAACTATCATTTTTGCGTCGGATTCGATAATCTAAACTCACAGGAGAACGACCATAAGGTGCCCGAGGCAGCAATAGACCCTTGGAGACAAGTCGGCTGGAGGCCGATGTATTGAATCTCGACGCAATTTGAGTGTTCCATCGGCATTAGAAGGCCCTGAACGTTACAATTAACTATCATTTTGGGGTCGGATTCGATAATCTAGACTCACAGGAGAACGACCATAAGGTGCCCGAGGCAGCAATAGACCCTTGGAGACAAGTCGGCTGGAGGCCGATGTATTGTATCTCGACGCAATTTGAGTGTTCCATCGTCATTAGGAGGCGCTGAACGTTACAATTCACTATCATTTTTGCGTCGGATTCGAAAATCTAGACTCACAGGACAACGACCATAAGGTGCCCGAGACAGCTATATCCCCTTGGAGACAAGTCGGCTGGAGGACGATGTATTGAATCTCGACGCAATTTGAGTGTTACATCGTCATTACAAGGCCCTGAACGTTACAATTAACTATCATTTTTGCGTCGGATTCGAAAATCTAGACTCACAGGAGAACGACCATAAGGTGCCCGAGGCAGCAATAGACCCTTGGAGACAAGTCGGCTGGAGGCCGATGCATTGAATCTTGACGCAATTTGAGTCTTCTATCGTCATTAGGAGGCGCTGAACGTTACAATTCACTATCAATTTTGCGTCGGGTTCGAAAATCTAGACTCACAGGAGAATGACCATAAGGTGCCCGAGGCAGCAATAGACCCTTGGAGACAAGTCGGCTGGAGGCCGATGTATTGAATCTCGACGCAATTTGAGTCTTCTGTCGTCATTAGGAGGCGCTGAACGTTACAATTCACTATCATTTTTGCGTCGGATTCGAAAATCTAGACTCACAGGAGAAGGACCATGTGGTGCCGGAGGCAGCGATATCCCCTTGGAGACAAGTAGGCTGGAGGCCGATGTATTGAATCTCGACGCAATTTGAGTGTCCCATCGTCATTAGAAGGCCCTGAACGTTACAATTAACTACCATTTTTGCGTCGGATTCGATAATCTAAACTCACAGGAGAACGACCATAAGGTGCCCGAGGCAGCAATAGACCCTTGGAGACAAGTCGGCTGGAGGCCGATGTATTGAATCTCGACGCAATTTGAGTGTTCCATCGGCATTAGAAGGCCCTGAACGTTACAATTAACTATCATTTTTGCGTCGGATTCGAAAATCTAGACTCACAGGACAACGACCATAAGGTGCCCGAGGCAGCAATAGACCCTTGGAGACAAGTCGGCTGGAGGCCGATGTATTGAATCTCGACGCAATTTGAGTGATCCATCGGCATTAGGAGGCGCTGAACGTTACAATTCACTATCATTTTTGCGTCGGATTCGAAAATCTAGACTCACAGGAGAAGGATCATATTGTGCCCGAGACAGCAATATCCCCTTGGAGACAAGTCGGCTGGAGGACGATGTATTGAATCTCGACGCAATTTGAGTGTCCCATCGTCATTAGAAGGCCCTGAACGTTACAATTAACTATCATTTTTGCGTCGGATTCGATAATCTAAACTCACAGGAGAACGACCATAAGGTGCCCGAGGCAGCAATAGACCCTTGGAGACAAGTCGGCTGGAGGACGATGTATTGGATCGCGACGCAATTTGAGTGTTCCATCGTCATTACAAGGCCCTGAACGTTACAATTAACTATCATTTTTGCGTCGGATACGAAAATCTAGACTCACAGGAGAACGACCATAAGGTGCCCGACGCAGCAATAGACCCTTGGAGACAAGTCGGCTGGAGGACGATGTATTGGATCGCGACGCAATTTGAGTCTTCTATCGTCATTAGGAGGCGCTGAACGTTACAATTCACTATCATTTTTGCGTCGGATTCGAAAATCTAGACTCACAGGAGAATGACCATAAGGTGCCCGAGGCAGCAATAGACCCTTGGAGACAAGTCGGCTGGAGGACGATGTATTGGATCGCGACGCAATTTGAGTGTTCCATCGTCATTACAAGGCCCTGAACGTTACAGTTAACTATCATTTTTGCGTCGGATTCGAAAATCTAGACTCACAGGAGAACGACCATAAGGTGCCCGACGCAGCAATAGACCCTTGGAGACAAGTCGGCTGGAGGCCGATGCATTGAATCTCGACGCAATTTGAGTCTTCTATCGTCATTAGGAGGCGCTGAACGTTACAATTCACTATCATTTTTGCGTCGGATTCGAAAATCTAGACTCACAGGAGAATGACCATAAGGTGCCCGAGGCAGCAATAGACCCTTGGAGACAAGTCGGCTGGAGGCCGATGTATTGAATCTCGACGCAATTTGAGTCTTCTGTCGTCATTAGGAGGCGCTGAACGTTACAATTCACTATCATTTTTGCGTCGGATTCGAAAATCTAGACTCACAGGAGAAGGACCATGTGGTGCCGGAGGCAGCGATATCCCCTTGGAGACAAGTAGGCTGGAGGCCGATGTATTGAATCTCGACGCAATTTGAGTGTCCCATCGTCATTAGAAGGCCCTGAACGTTACAATTAACTACCATTTTTGCGTCGGATTCGATAATCTAAACTCACAGGAGAACGACCATAAGGTGCCCGAGGCAGCAATAGACCCTTGGAGACAAGTCGGCTGGAGGCCGATGTATTGAATCTCGACGCAATTTGAGTGTTCCATCGGCATTAGAAGGCCCTGAACGTTACAATTAACTATCATTTTTGCGTCGGATTCGAAAATCTAGACTCACAGGACAACGACCATAAGGTGCCCGAGGCAGCAATAGACCCTTGGAGACAAGTCGGCTGGAGGCCGATGTATTGAATCTCGACGCAATTTGAGTGATCCATCAGCATTAGGAGGCGCTGAACGTTACAATTCACTATCATTTTTGCGTCGGATTCGAAAATCTAGACTCACAGGAGAAGGACCATGTGGTGCCGGAGGCAGCAATAGACCCTTGGAGACAAGTCGGCTGGAGGCCGATGTATTGAATCTCGACGCAATTTGAGTGATCCATCGGCATTAGGAGGCGCTGAACGTTACAATTCACTATCATTTTTGCGTCGGATTCGAAAATCTAGACTCACAGGAGAAGGACCATGTGGTGCCCGAGGCAGCGATAACCCCTTGGAGACAAGTAGGCTGGAGGCCGATGTATTGAATCTCGACGCAATTTGAGTGTCCCATCGTCATTAGAAGGCCCTGAACGTTACAATTAACTATCATTTTTGCGTCGGATTCGATAATCTAAACTCACAGGAGAACGACCATAAGGTGCCCGAGGCAGCAATAGACCCTTGGAGACAAGTCGGCTGGAGGACGATGTATTGGATCGCGACGCAATTTGAGTGTTCCATCGTCATTACAAGGCCCTGAATGTTACAATTAACTATCATTTTTGCGTCGGATTCGAAAATCTAGACTCACAGGAGAACGACCATAAGGTGCCCGAGGCAGCAATAGACTCTTGGAGACAAGTCGGCTGGAGGACGATGTATTGGATCGCGACGCAATTTGAGTCTTCTATCGTCATTAGGAGGCGCTGAACGTTACAATTCACTATCATTTTTGCGTCGGATTAGAAAATCTATACTCACAGGAGAAGGCCATGTGGTGCCCGAGGCAGCGATATCCCCTTGGAGACAAGTAGGCTGGAGGCCGATGTATTGAATCTCGACGCAATTTGAGTGTTCCATCGTCATTAGAAGGCCCTGAACGTTCCAATTAACTATCATTTTTGCGTCGGATTCGAAAATCTAGACTCACAGGAGAAGGACCATGTGGTGCCCGAGGCAGCGATATCCCCTTGGAGACAAGTAGGCTGGAGGCCGATGTATTGAATCTCGACGCAATTTGAGTGTTCCATCGGCATTAGAAGGCCCTTAACGTTACAATTAACTATGATTTTTGCGTCGGATTCGAAAATCTAGACTCACAGGACAACGACCATAAGGTGCCCGAGGCAGCGATATCCCCTTGGAGACAAGTAGGCTGGAGGCCGATGTATTGAATCTCGACGCAATTTGAGTGTTCCATCGTCATTAGAAGGCCCTGAACGTTACAATTAACTATCAGTTTCGCGTCGGATTCGAAAATCTACTCACAGGAGAAGTTCATACGGTGGTCGAGACAGCAATATACCCCTTGGAGACAAATCGGCTGGAGGACGATGTATTGAATCTCGACGCAATTTGAGTCTTCTGTCGTCATTAGGAGGCGCTGAACGTTACAATTCACTATCATTTTTGCGTCGGATTCGAAAATCTAGACTCACAGGAGAAGGACCATGTGGTGCTCGAGGCAGCGATATCCCCTTGGAGACAAGTAGGCTGGAGGCCGATGTATTGAATCTCGACGCAATTTGAGTGTCCCATCGTCATTAGAAGGCCCTGAACGTTACAATTAACTACCATTTTTGCGTCGGATTCGATAATCTAAACTCACAGGAGAACGACCATAAGGTGCCCGAGGCAGCAATAGACCCTTGGAGACAAGTCGGCTGGAGGCCGATGTATTGAATCTCGACGCAATTTGAGTGTTCCATCGGCATTAGAAGGCCCTGAACGTTACAATTAACTATCATTTTTGCGTCGGATTCGAAAATCTAGACTCACAGGACAACGACCATAAGGTGCCCGAGGCAGCAATAGACCCTTGGAGACAAGTCGGCTGGAGGCCGATGTATTGAATCTCGACGCAATTTGAGTGATCCATCGGCATTAGAAGGCGCTGAACGTTACAATTCACTATCATTTTTGCGTCGGATTCGAAAATCTAGACTCACAGGAGAAGGATCATATTGTGCCCGAGACAGCAATATCCCCTTGGAGACAAGTCGGCTGGAGGTCGATGTATTGAATCTCGACGCAATTTGAGTGCCCCATCGTCATTAGGAGGCCCTGAACGTTATAATTAACTATCATTTTCGCGTCGGATTCGATAATCTAAACTCACAGGAGAACGACCATAAGGTGCCCGAGGCAGCATTAGACCCTTGGAGACAAGTCGGCTGGAGGCCGATGTATTGAATCTCGACGCAATATGAGTGTTCCATCGGCATTAGGAGGCCCTGAACGTTATAATTAACGATCATTTTTGCGTCGGATTCGATAATCTAAACTCACAGGAGAACGACCATAAGGTGCCCGAGGCAGCAATAGACCCTTGGAGACAAGTCGGCTGGAGGCCGATGTATTGAATCTCGACGCAATTTGAGTGTTCCATCGGCATTAGGAGGCCCTGAACGTTACAATTAACTATCATTTTTGCGTCGGGTTCGAAAATCTAGACTCACAGGAGAACGACCATAAGGTGCCCGAGGCAGCAATAGACCCTTGGAGACAAGTCGGCTGGAGGCCGATGTATTGAATCTCGACGCAATTTGAGTGTTCCATCGGCATTAGGAGGCCCTGAACGTTACAATTAACTATCATTTTTGCGTCGGATTCGATAATCTAAACTCACAGGAGAACGACCATAAGGTGCCCGAGGCAGCAATAGACCCTTGGAGACAAGTCGGCTGGAGGCCGATGTATTGAATCTCGACGCAATTTGAGTGTTCCATCGGCATTAGAAGGCCCTGAACGTTACAATTAACTATCATTTTGGGGTCGGATTCGATAATCTAGACTCACAGGAGAACGACCATAAGGTGCCCGAGGCAGCAATAGACCCTTGGAGACAAGTCGGCTGGAGGCCGATGTATTGTATCTCGACGCAATTTGAGTGTTCCATCGTCATTAGGAGGCGCTGAACGTTACAATTCACTATCATTTTTGCGTCGGATTCGAAAATCTAGACTCACAGGACAACGACCATAAGGTGCCCGAGACAGCTATATCCCCTTGGAGACAAGTCGGCTGGAGGACGATGTATTGAATCTCGACGCAATTTGAGTGTTCCATCGTCATTACAAGGCCCTGAACGTTACAATTAACTATCATTTTTGCGTCGGATTCGAAAATCTAGACTCACAGGAGAACGACCATAAGGTGCCCGAGGCAGCAATAGACCCTTGGAGACAAGTCGGCTGGAGGCCGATGCATTGAATCTTGACGCAATTTGAGTCTTCTATCGTCATTAGGAGGCGCTGAACGTTACAATTCACTATCAATTTTGCGTCGGGTTCGAAAATCTAGACTCACAGGAGAATGACCATAAGGTGCCCGAGGCAGCAATAGACCCTTGGAGACAAGTCGGCTGGAGGCCGATGTATTGAATCTCGACGCAATTTGAGTCTTCTGTCGTCATTAGGAGGCGCTGAACGTTACAATTCACTATCATTTTTGCGTCGGATTCGAAAATCTAGACTCACAGGAGAAGGACCATGTGGTGCCGGAGGCAGCGATATCCCCTTGGAGACAAGTAGGCTGGAGGCCGATGTATTGAATCTCGACGCAATTTGAGTGTCCCATCGTCATTAGAAGGCCCTGAACGTTACAATTAACTACCATTTTTGCGTCGGATTCGATAATCTAAACTCACAGGAGAACGACCATAAGGTGCCCGAGGCAGCAATAGACCCTTGGAGACAAGTCGGCTGGAGGCCGATGTATTGAATCTCGACGCAATTTGAGTGTTCCATCGGCATTAGAAGGCCCTGAACGTTACAATTAACTATCATTTTTGCGTCGGATTCGAAAATCTAGACTCACAGGACAACGACCATAAGGTGCCCGAGGCAGCAATAGACCCTTGGAGACAAGTCGGCTGGAGGCCGATGTATTGAATCTCGACGCAATTTGAGTGATCCATCGGCATTAGGAGGCGCTGAACGTTACAATTCACTATCATTTTTGCGTCGGATTCGAAAATCTAGACTCACAGGAGAAGGATCATATTGTGCCCGAGACAGCAATATCCCCTTGGAGACAAGTCGGCTGGAGGACGATGTATTGAATCTCGACGCAATTTGAGTGTCCCATCGTCATTAGAAGGCCCTGAACGTTACAATTAACTATCATTTTTGCGTCGGATTCGATAATCTAAACTCACAGGAGAACGACCATAAGGTGCCCGAGGCAGCAATAGACCCTTGGAGACAAGTCGGCTGGAGGACGATGTATTGGATCGCGACGCAATTTGAGTGTTCCATCGTCATTACAAGGCCCTGAACGTTACAATTAACTATCATTTTTGCGTCGGATACGAAAATCTAGACTCACAGGAGAACGACCATAAGGTGCCCGACGCAGCAATAGACCCTTGGAGACAAGTCGGCTGGAGGACGATGTATTGGATCGCGACGCAATTTGAGTCTTCTATCGTCATTAGGAGGCGCTGAACGTTACAATTCACTATCATTTTTGCGTCGGATTCGAAAATCTAGACTCACAGGAGAATGACCATAAGGTGCCCGAGGCAGCAATAGACCCTTGGAGACAAGTCGGCTGGAGGACGATGTATTGGATCGCGACGCAATTTGAGTGTTCCATCGTCATTACAAGGCCCTGAACGTTACAGTTAACTATCATTTTTGCGTCGGATTCGAAAATCTAGACTCACAGGAGAACGACCATAAGGTGCCCGACGCAGCAATAGACCCTTGGAGACAAGTCGGCTGGAGGCCGATGCATTGAATCTCGACGCAATTTGAGTCTTCTATCGTCATTAGGAGGCGCTGAACGTTACAATTCACTATCATTTTTGCGTCGGATTCGAAAATCTAGACTCACAGGAGAATGACCATAAGGTGCCCGAGGCAGCAATAGACCCTTGGAGACAAGTCGGCTGGAGGCCGATGTATTGAATCTCGACGCAATTTGAGTCTTCTGTCGTCATTAGGAGGCGCTGAACGTTACAATTCACTATCATTTTTGCGTCGGATTCGAAAATCTAGACTCACAGGAGAAGGACCATGTGGTGCCGGAGGCAGCGATATCCCCTTGGAGACAAGTAGGCTGGAGGCCGATGTATTGAATCTCGACGCAATTTGAGTGTCCCATCGTCATTAGAAGGCCCTGAACGTTACAATTAACTACCATTTTTGCGTCGGATTCGATAATCTAAACTCACAGGAGAACGACCATAAGGTGCCCGAGGCAGCAATAGACCCTTGGAGACAAGTCGGCTGGAGGCCGATGTATTGAATCTCGACGCAATTTGAGTGTTCCATCGGCATTAGAAGGCCCTGAACGTTACAATTAACTATCATTTTTGCGTCGGATTCGAAAATCTAGACTCACAGGACAACGACCATAAGGTGCCCGAGGCAGCAATAGACCCTTGGAGACAAGTCGGCTGGAGGCCGATGTATTGAATCTCGACGCAATTTGAGTGATCCATCAGCATTAGGAGGCGCTGAACGTTACAATTCACTATCATTTTTGCGTCGGATTCGAAAATCTAGACTCACAGGAGAAGGACCATGTGGTGCCGGAGGCAGCAATAGACCCTTGGAGACAAGTCGGCTGGAGGCCGATGTATTGAATCTCGACGCAATTTGAGTGATCCATCGGCATTAGGAGGCGCTGAACGTTACAATTCACTATCATTTTTGCGTCGGATTCGAAAATCTAGACTCACAGGAGAAGGACCATGTGGTGCCCGAGGCAGCGATAACCCCTTGGAGACAAGTAGGCTGGAGGCCGATGTATTGAATCTCGACGCAATTTGAGTGTCCCATCGTCATTAGAAGGCCCTGAACGTTACAATTAACTATCATTTTTGCGTCGGATTCGATAATCTAAACTCACAGGAGAACGACCATAAGGTGCCCGAGGCAGCAATAGACCCTTGGAGACAAGTCGGCTGGAGGACGATGTATTGGATCGCGACGCAATTTGAGTGTTCCATCGTCATTACAAGGCCCTGAATGTTACAATTAACTATCATTTTTGCGTCGGATTCGAAAATCTAGACTCACAGGAGAACGACCATAAGGTGCCCGAGGCAGCAATAGACTCTTGGAGACAAGTCGGCTGGAGGACGATGTATTGGATCGCGACGCAATTTGAGTCTTCTATCGTCATTAGGAGGCGCTGAACGTTACAATTCACTATCATTTTTGCGTCGGATTAGAAAATCTATACTCACAGGAGAAGGCCATGTGGTGCCCGAGGCAGCGATATCCCCTTGGAGACAAGTAGGCTGGAGGCCGATGTATTGAATCTCGACGCAATTTGAGTGTTCCATCGTCATTAGAAGGCCCTGAACGTTCCAATTAACTATCATTTTTGCGTCGGATTCGAAAATCTAGACTCACAGGAGAAGGACCATGTGGTGCCCGAGGCAGCGATATCCCCTTGGAGACAAGTAGGCTGGAGGCCGATGTATTGAATCTCGACGCAATTTGAGTGTTCCATCGGCATTAGAAGGCCCTTAACGTTACAATTAACTATGATTTTTGCGTCGGATTCGAAAATCTAGACTCACAGGACAACGACCATAAGGTGCCCGAGGCAGCGATATCCCCTTGGAGACAAGTAGGCTGGAGGCCGATGTATTGAATCTCGACGCAATTTGAGTGTTCCATCGTCATTAGAAGGCCCTGAACGTTACAATTAACTATCAGTTTCGCGTCGGATTCGAAAATCTACTCACAGGAGAAGTTCATACGGTGGTCGAGACAGCAATATACCCCTTGGAGACAAATCGGCTGGAGGACGATGTATTGAATCTCGACGCAATTTGAGTCTTCTGTCGTCATTAGGAGGCGCTGAACGTTACAATTCACTATCATTTTTGCGTCGGATTCGAAAATCTAGACTCACAGGAGAAGGACCATGTGGTGCTCGAGGCAGCGATATCCCCTTGGAGACAAGTAGGCTGGAGGCCGATGTATTGAATCTCGACGCAATTTGAGTGTCCCATCGTCATTAGAAGGCCCTGAACGTTACAATTAACTACCATTTTTGCGTCGGATTCGATAATCTAAACTCACAGGAGAACGACCATAAGGTGCCCGAGGCAGGAATAGACCCTTGGAGACAAGTCGGCTGGAGGCCGATGTATTGAATCTCGACGCAATTTGAGTGTTCCATCGGCATTAGAAGGCCCTGACGTTACAATTAACTATCATTTTTGCGTCGGATTCGAAAATCTAGACTCACAGGACAACGACCATAAGGTGCCCGAGGCAGCAATAGACCCTTGGAGACAAGTCGGCTGGAGGCCGATGTATTGAATCTCGACGCAATTTGAGTGATCCATCGGCATTAGAAGGCGCTGAACGTTACAATTCACTATCATTTTTGCGTCGGATTCGAAAATCTAGACTCACAGGAGAAGGATCATATTGTGCCCGAGACAGCAATATCCCCTTGGAGACAAGTCGGCTGGAGGACGATGTATTGAATCTCGACGCAATTTGAGTGTCCCATCGTCATTAGAAGGCCCTGAACGTTACAATTAACTGTCATTTTTGCGTCGGATTCGATAATCTAAACTCACAGGAGAACGACCATAAGGTGCCCGAGGCAGCAATAGACCCTTGGAGACAAGTCGGCTGGAGGACGATGTATTGGATCGCGCGCAATTTGAGTGTTCCATCGTCATTACAAGGCCCTGAACGTTACAATTAACTATCATTTTTGCGTCGGATTCGAAAATCTAGACTCACAGGAGAACGACCATAAGGTGCCCGACGCAGCAATAGACCCTTGGAGACAAGTCGGCTGGAGGACGATGTATTGGATCGCGACGCAATTTGAGTCTTCTATCGTCATTAGGAGGCGCTGAACGTTACAATTCACTATCATTTTTGCGTCGGATTCGAAAATCTATACTCACAGGAGAAGGACCATGTGGTGCCCGAGGCAGCGATATCCCCTTGGAGACAAGTAGGCTGGAGGCCGATGTATTGAATCTCGACGCAATTTGAGTGTTCCATCGTCATTAGAAGGCCCTGAACGTTACAATTAACTATCATTTTTGCGTCGGATTCGAAAATCTAGACTCACAGGAGAAGGACCATGTGGTGCCCGAGGCAGCGATATCCCCTTGGAGACAAGTAGGCTGGAGGCCGATGTATTGAATCTCGACGCAATTTGAGTGTTCCATCGTCATTACAAGGCCCTGAACGTTACAATTTACTATCATTTTTGCGTCGGATTCGAAAATCTAGACTCACAGGACAACGACCATAAGGTGCCCGAGGCAGCAATAGACCCATGGAGACAAGTCGGCTGGAGGACGATGTATTGGATCGCGACGCAATTTGAGTCTTCTATCGTCATTAGGAGGCCCTGAACGTTACAATTAACTATCATTTTAGCGTCGGGTTCGAAAATCTAGACTCACAGGAGAACGACCATAAGGTGCCCGAGGCAGCAATAGACCCTTGGAGACAAGTCGGCTGGAGGACGATGTATTGCATCGCGACGCAATTTGAGTCTTCTATCGTCATTAGGAGGCGCTGAACGTTACAATTCACTATCATTTTTGCGTCGGATTCGAAAATGTAGACTCACAGGAGAAGGATCATATTGTGCCCGAGACAGCAATATCCCCTTGGAGACAAGTCGGCTGGAGGTCGATGTATTGAATCTCGACGCAATTTGAGTGCCCCATCGTCATTAGGAGGCCCTGAACGTTATAATTAACTATCATTTTCGCGTCGGATTCGATAATCTAAACTCACAGGAGAACGACCATAAGGTGCCCGAGGCAGCAATAGACCCTTGGAGACAAGTCGGCTGGAGGCCGATGTATTGAATCTCGACGCAATATGAGTGTTCCATCGGCATTAGGAGGCCCTGAACGTTATAATTAACGATCATTTTTGCGTCGGATTCGATAATCTAAACTCACAGGAGAACGACCATAAGGTGCCCGAGGCAGCAATAGACCCTTGGAGACAAGTCGGCTGGAGGCCGATGTATTGAATCTCGACGCAATTTGAGTGTTCCATCGGCATTAGGAGGCCCTGAACGTTACAATTAACTATCATTTTTGCGTCGGGTTCGAAAATCTAGACTCACAGGAGAACGACCATAAGGTGCCCGAGGCAGCAATAGACCCTTGGAGACAAGTCGGCTGGAGGCCGATGTATTGAATCTCGACGCAATTTGAGTGTTCCATCGGCATTAGGAGGCCCTGAACGTTACAATTAACTATCATTTTTGCGTCGGATTCGATAATCTAAACTCACAGGAGAACGACCATAAGGTGCCCGAGGCAGCAATAGACCCTTGGAAACAAGTCGGCTGGAGGCCGATGTATTGAATCTCGACGCAATTTGAGTGTTCCATCGGCATTAGAAGGCCCTGAACGTTACAATTAACTATCATTTTGGGGTCGGATTCGATAATCTAGACTCACAGGAGAACGACCATAAGGTGCCCGAGGCAGCAATAGACCCTTGGAGACAAGTCGGCTGGAGGCCGATGTATTGTATCTCGACGCAATTTGAGTGTTCCATCGTCATTAGGAGGCGCTGAACGTTACAATTCACTATCATTTTTGCGTCGGATTCGAAAATCTAGACTCACAGGACAACGACCATAAGGTGCCCGAGACAGCTATATCCCCTTGGAGACAAGTCGGCTGGAGGACGATGTATTGAATCTCGACGCAATTTGAGTGTTCCATCGTCATTACAAGGCCCTGAACGTTACAATTAACTATCATTTTTGCGTCGGATTCGAAAATCTAGACTCACAGGAGAACGACCATAAGGTGCCCGAGGCAGCAATAGACCCTTGGAGACAAGTCGGCTGGAGGCCGATGCATTGAATCTTGACGCAATTTGAGTCTTCTATCGTCATTAGGAGGCGCTGAACGTTACAATTCACTATCAATTTTGCGTCGGGTTCGAAAATCTAGACTCACAGGAGAATGACCATAAGGTGCCCGAGGCAGCAATAGACCCTTGGAGACAAGTCGGCTGGAGGCCGATGTATTGAATCTCGACGCAATTTGAGTCTTCTGTCGTCATTAGGAGGCGCTGAACGTTACAATTCACTATCATTTTTGCGTCGGATTCGAAAATCTAGACTCACAGGAGAAGGACCATGTGGTGCCGGAGGCAGCGATATCCCCTTGGAGACAAGTAGGCTGGAGGCCGATGTATTGAATCTCGACGCAATTTGAGTGTCCCATCGTCATTAGAAGGCCCTGAACGTTACAATTAACTACCATTTTTGCGTCGGATTCGATAATCTAAACTCACAGGAGAACGACCATAAGGTGCCCGAGGCAGCAATAGACCCTTGGAGACAAGTCGGCTGGAGGCCGATGTATTGAATCTCGACGCAATTTGAGTGTTCCATCGGCATTAGAAGGCCCTGAACGTTACAATTAACTATCATTTTTGCGTCGGATTCGAAAATCTAGACTCACAGGACAACGACCATAAGGTGCCCGAGGCAGCAATAGACCCTTGGAGACAAGTCGGCTGGAGGCCGATGTATTGAATCTCGACGCAATTTGAGTGATCCATCGGCATTAGGAGGCGCTGAACGTTACAATTCACTATCATTTTTGCGTCGGATTCGAAAATCTAGACTCACAGGAGAAGGATCATATTGTGCCCGAGACAGCAATATCCCCTTGGAGACAAGTCGGCTGGAGGACGATGTATTGAATCTCGACGCAATTTGAGTGTCCCATCGTCATTAGAAGGCCCTGAACGTTACAATTAACTATCATTTTTGCGTCGGATTCGATAATCTAAACTCACAGGAGAACGACCATAAGGTGCCCGAGGCAGCAATAGACCCTTGGAGACAAGTCGGCTGGAGGACGATGTATTGGATCGCGACGCAATTTGAGTGTTCCATCGTCATTACAAGGCCCTGAACGTTACAATTAACTATCATTTTTGCGTCGGATACGAAAATCTAGACTCACAGGAGAACGACCATAAGGTGCCCGACGCAGCAATAGACCCTTGGAGACAAGTCGGCTGGAGGACGATGTATTGGATCGCGACGCAATTTGAGTCTTCTATCGTCATTAGGAGGCGCTGAACGTTACAATTCACTATCATTTTTGCGTCGGATTCGAAAATCTAGACTCACAGGAGAATGACCATAAGGTGCCCGAGGCAGCAATAGACCCTTGGAGACAAGTCGGCTGGAGGACGATGTATTGGATCGCGACGCAATTTGAGTGTTCCATCGTCATTACAAGGCCCTGAACGTTACAGTTAACTATCATTTTTGCGTCGGATTCGAAAATCTAGACTCACAGGAGAACGACCATAAGGTGCCCGACGCAGCAATAGACCCTTGGAGACAAGTCGGCTGGAGGCCGATGCATTGAATCTCGACGCAATTTGAGTCTTCTATCGTCATTAGGAGGCGCTGAACGTTACAATTCACTATCATTTTTGCGTCGGATTCGAAAATCTAGACTCACAGGAGAATGACCATAAGGTGCCCGAGGCAGCAATAGACCCTTGGAGACAAGTCGGCTGGAGGCCGATGTATTGAATCTCGACGCAATTTGAGTCTTCTGTCGTCATTAGGAGGCGCTGAACGTTACAATTCACTATCATTTTTGCGTCGGATTCGAAAATCTAGACTCACAGGAGAAGGACCATGTGGTGCCGGAGGCAGCGATATCCCCTTGGAGACAAGTAGGCTGGAGGCCGATGGATTGAATCTCGACGCAATTTGAGTGTCCCATCGTCATTAGAAGGCCCTGAACGTTACAATTAACTACCATTTTTGCGTCGGATTCGATAATCTAAACTCACAGGAGAACGACCATAAGGTGCCCGAGGCAGCAATAGACCCTTGGAGACAAGTCGGCTGGAGGCCGATGTATTGAATCTCGACGCAATTTGAGTGTTCCATCGGCATTAGAAGGCCCTGAACGTTACAATTAACTATCATTTTTGCGTCGGATTCGAAAATCTAGACTCACAGGACAACGACCATAAGGTGCCCGAGGCAGCAATAGACCCTTGGAGACAAGTCGGCTGGAGGCCGATGTATTGAATCTCGACGCAATTTGAGTGATCCATCAGCATTAGGAGGCGCTGAACGTTACAATTCACTATCATTTTTGCGTCGGATTCGAAAATCTAGACTCACAGGAGAAGGACCATGTGGTGCCGGAGGCAGCGATATCCCCTTGGAGACAAGTAGGCTGGAGGCCGATGTATTGAATCTCGACGCAATTTGAGTGTCCCATCGTCATTAGAAGGCCCTGAACGTTACAATTAACTACCATTTTTGCGTCGGATTCGATAATCTAAACTCACAGGAGAACGACCATAAGGTGCCCGAGGCAGCAATAGACCCTTGGAGACAAGTCGGCTGGAGGCCGATGTATTGAATCTCGACGCAATTTGAGTGTTCCATCGGCATTAGAAGGCCCTGAACGTTACAATTAACTATCATTTTTGCGTCGGATTCGAAAATCTAGACTCACAGGACAACGACCATAAGGTGCCCGAGGCAGCAATAGACCCTTGGAGACAAGTCGGCTGGAGGCCGATGTATTGAATCTCGACGCAATTTGAGTGATCCATCGGCATTAGGAGGCGCTGAACGTTACAATTCACTATCATTTTTGCGTCGGATTCGAAAATCTAGACTCACAGGAAAAGGATCATATTGTGCCCGAGACAGCAATATCCCCTTGGAGACAAGTCGGCTGGAGGACGATGTATTGAATCTCGACGCAATTTGAGTGTCCCATCGTCATTAGGAGGCGCTGAACGTTACAATTCACTATCATTTTTGCGTCGGATTCGAAAATCTATACTCACAGGAGAAGGACCATGTGGTGCCCGAGGCAGCGATATCCCCTTGGAGACAAGTAGGCTGGAGGCCGATGTATTGAATCTCGACGCAATTTGAGTGTTCCATCGTCATTAGAAGGCCCTGAACGTTACAATTAACTATTATTTTTGCGTCGGATTCGAAAATCTAGACTCACAGGAGAAGGACCATGTGGTGCCCGAGGCAGCGATATCCCCTTGGAGACAAGTAGGCTGGAGGCCGATGTATTGAATCTCGACGCAATTTGAGTGTTCCATCGTCATTAGAAGGCCCTGAACGTTACAATTAACTATGATTTTTGCGTCGGATTCGAAAATCTAGACTCACAGGACAACGACCATAAGGTGCCCGAGGCAGCGATATCCCCTTGGAGACAAGTAGGCTGGAGGCCGATGTATTGAATCTCGACGCAATTTGAGTGTTCCATCGTCATTAGAAGGCCCTGAACGTTACAATTAACTATCAGTTTCGCGTCGGATTCGAAAATCTACTCACAGGAGAAGTTCATACGGTGGTCGAGACAGCAATATACCCCTTGGAGACAAATCGGCTGGAGGACGATGTATTGAATCTCGACGCAATTTGAGTCTTCTGTCGTCATTAGGAGGCGCTGAACGTTACAATTCACTACCATTTTTGCGTCGGATTCGAAAATCTAGACTCACAGGAGAAGGACCATGTGGTGCCCGAGGCAGCGATATCCCCTTGGAGACAAGTAGGCTGGAGGCCGATGTATTGAAACTCGACGCAATTTGAGTGTCCCATCGTCATTAGAAGGCCCTGAACGTTACAATTAACTACCATTTTTGCGTCGGATTCGATAATCTAAACTCACAGGAGAACGACCATAAGGTGCCCGAGGCAGCAATAGACCCTTGGAGACAAGTCGGCTGGAGGCCGATGTATTGAATCTCGACGCAATTTGAGTGTTCCATCGGCATTAGAAGGCCCTGAACGTTACAATTAACTATCATTTTTGCGTCGGATTCGAAAATCTAGACTCACAGGACAACGACCATAAGGTGCCCGAGGCAGCAATAGACCCTTGGAGACAAGTCGGCTGGAGGCCGATGTATTGAATCTCGACGCAATTTGAGTGATCCATCGGCATTAGGAGGCGCTGAACGTTACAATTCACTATCATTTTTGCGTCGGATTCGAAAATCTAGACTCACAGGAGAAGGATCATATTGTGCCCGAGACAGCAATATCCCCTTGGAGACAAGTCGGCTGGAGGACGATGTATTGAATCTCGACGCAATTTGAGTGTCCCATCGTCATTAGAAGTCCCTGAACGTTACAATTAACTATCATTTTTGCGTCGGATTCGATAATCTAAACTCACAGGAGAACGACCATAAGGTGCCCGAGGCAGCAATAGACCCTTGGAGACAAGTCGGCTGGAGGACGATGTATTGGATCGCGACGCAATTTGAGTGTTCCATCGTCATTACAAGGCCCTGAACGTTACAATTAACTATCATTTTTGCGTCGGATTCGTAAATCTAGACTCACAGGAGAACGACCATAAGGTGCCCGAGGCAGCAATAGACCCTTGGAGACAAGTCGGCTGGAGGACGATGTATTGGATCGCGACGCAATTTGAGTCTTCAATCGTCATTAGGAGGCGCTGAACGTTACAATTCACTATCATTTTTGCGTCGGATTCGAAAATCTATACTCACAGGAGAAGGACCATGTGGTGCCCGAGGCAGCGATATCCCCTTGGAGACAAGTAGGCTGGAGGCCGATGTATTGAATCTCAACGCAATTTGAGTGTTCCATCGTCATTAGAAGGCCCTGAACGTTACAATTAACTATCATTTTTGCGTCGGATTCGAAAATCTAGACTCACAGGAGAAGGACCATGTGGTGCCCGAGGCAGCGATATCCCCTTGGAGACAAGTAGGCTGGAGGCCGATGTATTGAATCTCGACGCAATTTGAGTGTTCCATCGTCATTTGAAGGCCCTGAACGTTACAATTAACTATCATTTTTGCGTCGGATTCGAAAATCTAGACTCACAGGACAACGACCATAAGGTGCCCGAGGCAGCAATAGACCCATGGAGACAAGTCGGCTGGATGCCGATGTATTGAATCTCGACGCAATTTGAGTCTTCTATCGTCATTAGGAGGCCCTGAACGTTACAATTAACTATCATTTTTGCGTCGGATTCGAAAATCTAGACTCACAGGAGAACGACCATAAGGTGCTCGAGGCAGCAATAGACCCTTGGAGACAAGTCGGCTGGAAGCCGATGCATTGAATCTCGACGCAATTTGAGTCTTCTATCGTCATTAGGAGGCGCTGAACGTTACAATTCACTATCATTTTTGCGTCGGATTCGAAAATCTAGACTCACAGGAGAATGACCATATGGTGCCCGAGGCAGCAATAGACCCTTGGAGACAAGTCGGCTGGAGGCCGATGTATTGAATCTCGACGCAATTTGAGTGTTCCATCGGCATTAGAAGGCCCTGAACGTTACAATTAACTATCATTTTTGCGTCGGATTCGATAATCTAGACTCACAGGAGAACGACCATAAGGTGCCCGAGGCAGCAATAGACCCTTGGAGACAAGTCGGCTGGAGGACGATGTATTGGATCGCGACGCAATTTGAGTCTTCTATCGTCATTAGGAGGCGCTGAACGTTACAATTCACTATCATTTTTGCGTCGGATTCGAAAATCTAGACTCACAGGAGAAGGATCATATTGTGCCCGAGACAGCAATATCCCCTTGGAGACAAGTCGGCTGGAGGACGATGTATTGGATCGCGACGCAATTTGAGTCTTCTATCGTCATTAGGAGGCGCTGAACGTTACAATTCACTATCATTTTTGCGTCGGATTCGAAAATCTAGACTCACAGGAGAAGGATCATATTGTGCCCGAGACAGCAATAGACCCTTGGAGACAAGTCGGCTGGAGGCCGATGTATTGAATCTCGATGCAATTTGAGTGTTCCATCGACATTAGGAGGCCCTGAACGTTACAATTAACTATCATTTTTGCGTCGGGTTCGAAAATCTAGACTCACAGGAGAACGACCATAAGGTGCCCGAGGCAGCAATAGACCCTTGGAGACAAGTCGGCTGGAGGCCGATGTATTGAATCTCGACGCAATTTGAGTGTTCCATCGTCATTACAAGGCCCTGAACGTTACAATTAACTATCATTTTTGCGTCGGATTCGAAAATCTAGACTCACAGGAGAACGACCATAAGGTGCCCGAGGCAGCAATAGACCCTTGGAGACAAGTCGGCTGGAGGACGATGTATTGGATCGCGACGCAATTTGAGTCTTCTATCGTCATTAGGAGGCGCTGAACGTTACAATTCACTATCATTTTTGCGTCGGATTCGAAAATCTAGACTCACGGGAGAAGGATCATATTGTGCCCGAGACAGCAATATCCCCTTGGAGACAAGTCGGCTGGAGGACGATGTACTGAATCTCGACGCAATTTGAGTGTCCCATCGTCATTAGAAGGCCCTGAACGTTACAATTAACTATCATTTTTGCGTCGGATTCGAAAATCTAGACTCACAGGAGAAGGATCGTAAGGTGCCCGAGGAAGCAATAGACCCTTGGAGACAAGTCGGCTGGAGGACGATGTATTGGATCGCGACGCAATTTGAGTCTTCTATCGTCATTAGGAGGCGCTGAACGTTACAATTCACTATCATTTTTGCGTCGGATTCGAAAATCTAGACTCACAGGAGAAGGACCATGTGGTGCCCGAGGCAGCGATATCCCCTTGGAGACAAGTAGGCTGGAGGCCGATGTATTGAATCTCGACGCAATTTGAGTGTTCCATCGTCATTAGAAGGCCCTGAACGTTACAATTAACTATCATTTTTGCGTCGGATTCGAAAATCTAGACTCACAGGACAACGACCATAAGGTGCCCGAGGCAGCAATAGACCCTTGGAGACAAGTCGGCTGGAGGCCGATGTATTGAATCTCGACGCAATTTGAGTGTTCCATCGGCATTAGGAGGCCCTGAACGTTACAATTCACTATCATTTTTGCGTCGGATTCGAAAATCTAGACTCACAGGAAAAGGATCATATTGTGCCCGAGACAGCAATATCCCCTTGGAGACAAGTCCGCTGGAGGACGATGTATTGGATCGCGACGCAATTTGAGTGTTCCATCGTCATTACAAGGCCCTGAACGTTACAATTAACTATCATTTTTGCGTCGGATTCGATAATCTAAACTCACAGGAGAACGACCATAAGGTGCCCGAGGCAGCAATAGACCCTTGGAGACAAGTCGGCCTGAGGACGATGTATTGAATCTCGACGCAATTTGAGTGTTCCATCGGCATTAGGAGGCCCTGAACGTTATAACTAACATCCATTTTTGCGTCGGATTCGATAATCTAAACTCACAGGAGAACGACCATAAGGTGCCCGAGGCAGCAATAGACCCTTGGAGACAAGTCGGCTGGAGGACGATGTATTGAATCTCGACGCAATTTGAGTGTCCCATCGTCATTAGAAGGCCCTGAACGTGATAATTAACTATCATTTTTGCGTCGGATTCGATAATCTAAACTCACAGGAGAACGATCATAAGGTGCCCGAGGCAGCAATAGACCCTTGGAGACAAGTCGGCTGGAGGACGATGTATTGGATCGCGACGCAATTTGAGTCTTCTATCGTCATTAGGAGGCGCTGAACGTTACAATTCACTATCATTTTTGCGTCGGATTCGAAAATCTAGACTCACAGGAGAAGGATCATATTGTGCCCGAGACAGCAATATCCCCTTGGAGACAAGTCGGCTGGAGGACGATGTATTGAATCTCGACGCAATTTGAGTGTCCCATCGTCATTAGAAGGCCCTGAACGTTACAATTAACTATCATTTTTGCGTCGGATTCGATAATCTAAACTCACAGGAGAACGACCATAAGGTGCCCGAGGCAGCAATAGACCCTTGCAGACAAGTCGGCTGGAGGACGATGTATTGGATCGCGACGCAATTTGAGTCTTCTATCGTCATTAGGAGTCCCTGAACGTTACAATTAACTATCATTTTAGCGTCGGGTTCGAAAATCTAGACTCACAGGAGAAGGACCATGTGGTGCCCGAGGCAGCGATATCCCCTTGGAGAAAGTAGGCTGGAGGCCGATGTATTGAATCTCGACGCAATTTGAGTGTTCCATCGTCATTACAAGGCCCTGAACGTTACAATTAACTATCATTTTTGCGTCGGATTCGAAAATCTAGAATTACAAGAGAACGACCATAAAGTGCCCGAGGCAGCATTAGATCATTGGAGACAAGTCGGCTGGAGGACGATGTATTGTATCTCGACGCAATTTGAGTGTTCCATCGTCATTACAAGGCCCTGAACGTTACAATTAACTATCATTTTTGCGTCGGATTCGAAAATCTAGACTCACAGGAGAACGACCATAAGGTGCCCGAGGCAGCAATAGACCCTTGGAGACAAGTCGGCTGGAAGCCGATGCATTGAATCTCGACGCAATTTGAGTCTTCTATCGTCATTAGGAGGCGCTGAACGTTACAATTCACTATCATTTTTGCGTCGGATTCGAAAATCTAGACTCACAGGAGAATGACCATATGGTGCCCGAGGCAGCAATAGACCCTTGGAGACAAGTCGGCTGGAGGCCGATGTATTGAATCTCGACGCAATTTGAGTGTTCCATCGTCATTAGAAGGCCCTGAACGTTACAATTAACTATTATTTTTGCGTCGGATTCGAAAATCTAGACTCACAGGAGAAGGACCATGTGGTGCCCGAGGCAGCGATATCCCCTTGGAGACAAGTAGGCTGGAGGCCGATGTATTGAATCTCGACGCAATTTGAGTGTTCCATCGTCATTAGAAGGCCCTGAACGTTACAATTAACTATGATTTTTGCGTCGGATTCGAAAATCTAGACTCACAGGACAACGACCATAAGGTGCCCGAGGCAGCGATATCCCCTTGGAGACAAGTAGGCTGGAGGCCGATGTATTGAATCTCGACGCAATTTGAGTGTTCCATCGTCATTAGAAGGCCCTGAACGTTACAATTAACTATCAGTTTCGCGTCGGATTCGAAAATCTACTCACAGGAGAAGTTCATACGGTGGTCGAGACAGCAATATACCCCTTGGAGACAAATCGGCTGGAGGACGATGTATTGAGTCTCGACGCAATTTGAGTCTTCTGTCGTCATTAGGAGGCGCTGAACGTTACAATTCACTACCATTTTTGCGTCGGATTCGAAAATCTAGACTCACAGGAGAAGGACCATGTGGTGCCCGAGGCAGCGATATCCCCTTGGAGACAAGTAGGCTGGAGGCCGATGTATTGAAACTCGACGCAATTTGAGTGTCCCATCGTCATTAGAAGGCCCTGAACGTTACAATTAACTACCATTTTTGCGTCGGATTCGATAATCTAAACTCACAGGAGAACGACCATAAGGTGCCCGAGGCAGCAATAGACCCTTGGAGACAAGTCGGCTGGAGGACGATGTATTGGATCGCGACGCAATTTGAGTGTTCCATCGTCATTACAAGGCCCTGAACGTTACAATTAACTATCATTTTTGCGTCGGATTCGTAAATCTAGACTCACAGGAGAACGACCATAAGGTGCCCGAGGCAGCAATAGACCCTTGGAGACAAGTCGGCTGGAGGACGATGTATTGGATCGCGACGCAATTTGAGTCTTCAATCGTCATTAGGAGGCGCTGAACGTTACAATTCACTATCATTTTTGCGTCGGATTCGAAAATCTATACTCACAGGAGAAGGACCATGTGGTGCCCGAGGCAGCGATATCCCCTTGGAGACAAGTAGGCTGGAGGCCGATGTATTGAATCTCAACGCAATTTGAGTGTTCCATCGTCATTAGAAGGCCCTCAACGTTACAATTAACTATCATTTTTGCGTCGGATTCGAAAATCTAGACTCACAGGAGAAGGACCATGTGGTGCCCGAGGCAGCGATATCCCCTTGGAGACAAGTAGGCTGGAGGCCGATGTATTGAATCTCGACGCAATTTGAGTGTTCCATCGTCATTTGAAGGCCCTGAACGTTACAATTAACTATCATTTTTGCGTCGGATTCGAAAATCTAGACTCACAGGACAACGACCATAAGGTGCCCGAGGCAGCAATAGACCCTTGGAGACAAGTCGGCTGGATGCCGATGTATTGAATCTCGACGCAATTTGAGTCTTCTATCGTCATTAGGAGGCCCTGAACGTTACAATTAACTATCATTTTTGCGTCGGATTCGAAAATCTAGACTCACAGGAGAACGACCATAAGGTGCTCGAGGCAGCAATAGACCCTTGGAGACAAGTCGGCTGGAAGCCGATGCATTGAATCTCGACGCAATTTGAGTCTTCTATCGTCATTAGGAGGCGCTGAACGTTACAATTCACTATCATTTTTGCGTCGGATTCGAAAATCTAGACTCACAGGAGAATGACCATATGGTGCCCGAGGCAGCAATAGACCCTTGGAGACAAGTCGGCTGGAGGCCGATGTATTGAATCTCGACGCAATTTGAGTGTTCCATCGGCATTAGAAGGCCCTGAACGTTACAATTAACTATCATTTTTGCGTCGGATTCGATAATCTAGACTCACAGGAGAACGACCATAAGGTGCCCGAGGCAGCAATAGACCCTTGGAGACAAGTCGGCTGGAGGACGATGTATTGGATCGCGACGCAATTTGAGTCTTCTATCGTCATTAGGAGGCGCTGAACGTTACAATTCACTATCATTTTTGCGTCGGATTCGAAAATCTAGACTCACAGGAGAAGGATCATATTGTGCCCGAGACAGCAATATCCCCTTGGAGACAAGTCGGCTGGAGGACGATGTATTGGATCGCGACGCAATTTGAGTCTTCTATCGTCATTAGGAGGCGCTGAACGTTACAATTCACTATCATTTTTGCGTCGGATTCGAAAATCTAGACTCACAGGAGAAGGATCATATTGTGCCCGAGACAGCAATAGACCCTTGGAGACAAGTCGGCTGGAGGCCGATGTATTGAATCTCGACGCAATTTGAGTGTTCCATCGACATTAGGAGGCCCTGAACGTTACAATTAACTATCATTTTTGCGTCGGGTTCGAAAATCTAGACTCACAGGAGAACGACCATAAGGTGCCCGAGGCAGCAATAGACCCTTGGAGACAAGTCGGCTGGAGGCCGATGTATTGAATCTCGACGCAATTTGAGTGTTCCATCGTCATTACAAGGCCCTGAACGTTACAATTAACTATCATTTTTGCGTCGGATTCGAAAATCTAGACTCACAGGAGAACGACCATAAGGTGCCCGAGGCAGCAATAGACCCTTGGAGACAAGTCGGCTGGAGGACGATGTATTGGATCGCGACGCAATTTGAGTCTTCTATCGTCATTAGGAGGCGCTGAACGTTACAATTCACTATCATTTTTGCGTCGGATTCGAAAATCTAGACTCACGGGAGAAGGATCATATTGTGCCCGAGACAGCAATATCCCCTTGGAGACAAGTCGGCTGGAGGACGATGTATTGAATCTCGACGCAATTTGAGTGTCCCATCGTCATTAGAAGGCCCTGAACGTTACAATTAACTATCATTTTTGCGTCGGATTCGAAAATCTAGACTCACAGGAGAAGGATCATAAGGTGCCCGAGGCAGCAATAGACCCTTGGAGACAAGTCGGCTGGAGGACGATGTATTGGATCGCGACGCAATTTGAGTCTTCTATCGTCATTAGGAGGCGCTGAACGTTACAATTCACTATCATTTTTGCGTCGGATTCGAAAATCTAGACTCACAGGAGAAGGACCATGTGGTGCCCGAGGCAGCGATATCCCCTTGGAGACAAGTAGGCTGGAGGCCGATGTATTGAATCTCGACGCAATTTGAGTGTTCCATCGTCATTAGAAGGCCCTGAACGTTACAATTAACTATCATTTTTGCGTCGGATTCGAAAATCTAGACTCACAGGACAACGACCATAAGGTGCCCGAGGCAGCAATAGACCCTTGGAGACAAGTCGGCTGGAGGCCGATGTATTGAATCTCGACGCAATTTGAGTGTTCCATCGGCATTAGGAGGCCCTGAACGTTACAATTCACTATCATTTTTGCGTCGGATTCGAAAATCTAGACTCACAGGAAAAGGATCATATTGTGCCCGAGACAGCAATATCCCCTTGGAGACAAGTCCGCTGGAGGACGATGTATTGGATCGCGACGCAATTTGAGTGTTCCATCGTCATTACAAGGCCCTGAACGTTACAATTAACTATCATTTTTGCGTCGGATTCGATAATCTAAACTCACAGGAGAACGACCATAAGGTGCCCGAGGCAGCAATAGACCCTTGGAGACAAGTCGGCCTGAGGACGATGTATTGAATCTCGACGCAATTTGAGTGTTCCATCGGCATTAGGAGGCCCTGAACGTTATAACTAACATCCATTTTTGCGTCGGATTCGATAATCTAAACTCACAGGAGAACGACCATAAGGTGCCCGAGGCAGCAATAGACCCTTGGAGACAAGTCGGCTGGAGGACGATGTATTGAATCTCGACGCAATTTGAGTGTCCCATCGTCATTAGAAGGCCCTGAACGTGATAATTAACTATCATTTTTGCGTCGGATTCGATAATCTAAACTCACAGGAGAACGATCATAAGGTGCCCGAGGCAGCAATAGACACTTGGAGACAAGTCGGCTGGAGGACGATGTATTGGATCGCGACGCAATTTGAGTCTTCTATCGTCATTAGGAGGCGCTGAACGTTACAATTCACTATCATTTTTGCGTCGGATTCGAAAATCTAGACTCACAGGAGAAGGATCATATTGTGCCCGAGACAGCAATATCCCCTTGGAGACAAGTCGGCTGGAGGACGATGTATTGAATCTCGACGCAATTTGAGTGTCCCATCGTCATTAGAAGGCCCTGAACGTTACAATTAACTATCATTTTTGCTTCGGATTCGATAATCTAAACTCACAGGAGAACGACCATAAGGTGCCCGAGGCAGCAATAGACCCTTGCAGACAAGTCGGCTGGAGGACGATGTATTGGATCGCGACGCAATTTGAGTCTTCTATCGTCATTAGGAGTCCCTGAACGTTACAATTAACTATCATTTTAGCGTCGGGTTCGAAAATCTAGACTCACAGGAGAAGGACCATGTGGTGCCCGAGGCAGCGATATCCCCTTGGAGAAAGTAGGCTGGAGGCCGATGTATTGAATCTCGACGCAATTTGAGTGTTCCATCGTCATTACAAGGCCCTGAACGTTACAATTAACTATCATTTTTGTGTCGGATTCGAAAATCTAGAATTACAAGAGAACGACCATAAAGTGCCCGAGGCAGCATTAGATCATTGGAGACAAGTCGGCTGGAGGACGATGTATTGTATCTCGACGCAATTTGAGTGTTCCATCGTCATTACAAGGCCCTGAACGTTACAATTAACTATCATTTTTGCATCGGATTCGAAAATCTAGACTCACAGGAGAACGACCATAAGGTGCCCGAGGCAGCAATAGACCCTTGGAGACAAGTCGGCTGGAAGCCGATGCATTGAATCTCGACGCAATTTGAGTCTTCTATCGTCATTAGGAGGCGCTGAACGTTACAATTCACTATCATTTTTGCGTCGGATTCGAAAATCTAGACTCACAGGAGAATGACCATATGGTGCCCGAGGCAGCAATAGACCCTTGGAGACAAGTCGGCTGGAGGCCGATGTATTGAATCTCGACGCAATTTGAGTGTTCCATCGGCATTAGAAGGCCCTGAACGTTACAATTAACTATCATTTTTGCGTCGGATTCGATAATCTAGACTCACAGGAGAACGACCATAAGGTGCCCGAGGCAGCAATAGACCCTTGGAGACAAGTCGGCTGGAGGACGATGTATTGGATCGCGAAGCAATTTGAGTCTTCTATCGTCATTAGGAGGCGCTGAACGTTACAATTCACTATCATTTTTGCGTCGGATTCGAAAATCTAGACTCACAGGAGAACGACCATAAGGTGCCCGAGGCAGCAATAGACCCTTGGAGACAAGTCGGCTGGAGGACGATGTATTGGATCGCGACGCAATTTGAGTCTTCTATCGTCATTAGGAGGCGCTGAACGTTACAATTCACTATCATTTTTGCGTCGGATTCGAAAATCTAGACTCACGGGAGAAGGATCATATTGTGCCCGAGACAGCAATATCCCCTTGGAGACAAGTCGGCTGGAGGACGATGTATTGAATCTCGACGCAATTTGAGTGTCCCATCGTCATTAGAAGGCCCTGAACGTTACAATTAACTATCATTTTTGCGTCGGATTCGAAAATCTAGACTCACAGGAGAAGGATCATAAGGTGCCCGAGGCAGCAATAGACCCTTGGAGACAAGTCGGCTGGAGGACGATGTATTGGATCGCGACGCAATTTGAGTCTTCTATCGTCATTAGGAGGCGCTGAACGTTACAATTCACTATCATTTTTGCGTCGGATTCGAAAATCTAGACTCACAGGAGAAGGACCATGTGGTGCCCGAGGCAGCGATATCCCCTTGGAGACAAGTAGGCTGGAGGACGATGTATTGAATCTCGACGCAATTTGAGTGTTCCATCGTCATTAGAAGGCCCTGAACGTTACAATTAACTATCATTTTTGCGTCGGATTCGAAAATCTAGACTCACAGGACAACGACCATAAGGTGCCCGAGGCAGCAATAGACCCTTGGAGACAAGTCGGCTGGAGGCCGATGTATTGAATCTCGACGCAATTTGAGTGTTCCATCGGCATTAGGAGGCCCTGAACGTTATAACTAACATCCATTTTTGCGTCGGATTCGATAATCTAAACTCACAGGAGAACGACCATAAGGTGCCCGAGGCAGCAATAGACCCTTGGAGACAAGTCGGCTGGAGGACGATGTATTGAATCTCGACGCAATTTGAGTGTCCCATCGTCATTAGAAGGCCCTGAACGTTATAATTAACTATCATTTTTGCGTCGGATTTGATAATCTAAACTCACAGGAGAACGACCATAAGGTGCCCGAGGCAGCAATAGACCCTTGGAGACAAGTCGGCTGGAGGACGATGTATTGGATCGCGACGCAATTTGAGTCTTCTATCGTCATTAGGAGGCGCTGAACGTTACAATTCACTATCATTTTTGCGTCGGATTCGAAAATCTAGACTCACAGGAGAAGGATCATATTGTGCCCGAGACAGCAATATCCCCTTGGAGACAAGTCGGCTGGAGGACGATGTATTGAATCTCGACGCAATTTGAGTGTCCCATCGTCATTAGAAGGCCCTGAACGTTACAATTAACTATCATTTTTGCGTCGGATTCGATAATCTAAACTCACAGGAGAACGACCATAAGGTGCCCGAGGCAGCAATAGACCCTTGCAGACAAGTCGGCTGGAGGACGATGTATTGGATCGCGACGCAATTTGAGTCTTCTATCGTCATTAGGAGTCCCTGAACGTTACAATTAACTATCATTTTAGCGTCGGGTTCGAAAATCTAGACTCAAGGGAGAAGGACCATGTGGTGCCCGAGGCAGCGATATCCCCTTGGAGAAAGTAGGCTGGATGCCGATGTATTGAATCTCGACGCAATTTGAGTGTTCCATCGTCATTTGAAGGCCCTGAACGTTACAATTAACTATCATTTTTGCGTCGGATTCGAAAATCTAGACTCACAGGACAACGACCATAAGGTGCCCGAGGCAGCAATAGACCCTTGGAGACAAGTCGGCTGGAAGCCGATGCATTGAATCTCGACGCAATTTGAGTCTTCTATCGTCATTAGGAGGCGCTGAACGTTACAATTCACTATCATTTTTGCGTCGGATTCGAAAATCTAGACTCACAGGAGAATGACCATATGGTGCCCGAGGCAGCAATAGACCCTTGGAGACAAGTCGGCTGGAGGCCGATGTATTGAATCTCGACGCAATTTGAGTGTTCCATCGGCATTAGAAGGCCCTGAACGTTACAATTAACTATCATTTTTGCGTCGGATTCGATAATCTAGACTCACAGGAGAACGACCATAAGGTGCCCGAGGCAGCAATAGACCCTTGGAGACAAGTCGGCTGGAGGACGATGTATTGGATCGCGACGCAATTTGAGTCTTCTATCGTCATTAGGAGGCGCTGAACGTTACAATTCACTATCATTTTTGCGTCGGATTCGAAAATCTAGACTCACGGGAGAAGGATCATATTGTGCCCGAGACAGCAATATCCCCTTGGAGACAAGTCGGCTGGAGGACGATGTATTGAATCTCGACGCAATTTGAGTGTCCCATCGTCATTAGAAGGCCCTGAACGTTACAATTAACTATCATTTTTGCGTCGGATTCGAAAATCTAGACTCACAAGAGAAGGATCATAAGGTGCCCGAGGCAGCAATAGACCCTTGGAGACAAGTCGGCTGGAGGACGATGTATTGGATCGCGACGCAATTTGAGTCTTCTATCGTCATTAGGAGGCGCTGAACGTTACAATTCACTATCATTTTTGCGTCGGATTCGAAAATCTAGACTCACAGTAGAAGGACCATGTGGTGCCCGAGGCAGCGATATCCCCTTGGAGACAAGTAGGCTGGAGGCCGATGTATTGAATCTCGACGCAATTTGAGTGTTCCATCGTCATTAGAAGGCCCGGAACGTTACAATTAACTATCATTTTTGCGTCGGATTCGAAAATCTAGACTCACAGGACAACGACCATAAGGTGCCCGAGGCAGCAATAGACCCTTGGAGACAAGTCGGCTGGAGGCCGATGTATTGAATCTCGACGCAATTTGAGTGTTCCATCGGCATTAGGAGGCCCTGAACGTTACAATTCACTATCATTTTTGCGTCGGATTCGAAAATCTAGACTCACAGGAAAAGGATCATATTGTGCCCGAGACAGCAATATCCCCTTGGAGACAAGTCCGCTGGAGGACGATGTATTGGATCGCGACGCAATTTGAGTGTTCCATCGTCATTACAATGCCCTGAACGTTACAATTAACTATCATTTTTGCGTCGGATTCGTTAATCTAAACTCACAGGAGAACGACCATAAGGTGCCCGAGGCAGCAATAGACCCTTGGAGACAAGTCGGCTGGAGGACGATGTATTGAATCTCGACGCAATTTGAGTGTTCCATCGGCATTAGGAGGCCCTGAACGTTATAACTAACATCCATTTTTGCGTTGGATTCGATAATCTAAACTCACAGGAGAACGACCATAAGGTGCCCGAGGCAGCAATAGACCCTTGGAGACAAGTCGGCTGGAGGACGATGTATTGAATCTCGACGCAATTTGAGTGTCCCATCGTCATTAGAAGGCCCTGAACGTTATAATTAACTATCATTTTTGCGTCGGATTCGATAATCTAAACTCACAGGAGAACGACCATAAGGTGCCCGAGGCAGCAATAGACCCTTGGAGACAAGTCGGCTGGAGGACGATGTATTGGATCGCGACGCAATTTGAGTCTTCTATCGTCATTAGGAGGCGCTGAACGTTACAATTCACTATCATTTTTGCGTCGGATTCGAAAATCTAGACTCACAGGAGAAGGATCATATTGTGCCCGAGACAGCAATATCCCCTTGGAGACAAGTCGGCTGGAGGACGATGTATTGAATCTCGACGCAATTTGAGTGTCCCATCGTCATTAGAAGGCCCTGAACGTTACAATTAACTATCATTTTTGCGTCGGATTCGATAATCTAAACTCACAGGAGAACGACCATAAGGTGCCCGAGGCAGCAATAGACCCTTGCAGACAAGTCGGCTGGAGGACGATGTATTGGATCGCGACGCAATTTGAGTCTTCTATCGTCATTAGGAGTCCCTGAACGTTACAATTAACTATCATTTTAGCGTCGGGTTCGAAAATCTAGACTCACAGGAGAAGGACCATGTGGTGCCCGAGGCAGCGATATCCCCTTGGAGAAAGTAGGCTGGAGGCCGATGTATTGAATCTCGACGCAATTTGAGTGTTCCATCGTCATTACAAGGCCCTGAACGTTACAATTAACTATCATTTTTGCGTCGGATTCGAAAATCTAGAATTACAAGAGAACGACCATAAAGTGCCCGAGGCAGCATTAGATCATTGGAGACAAGTCGGCTGGAGGACGATGTATTGTATCTCGACGCAATTTGAGTGTTCCATCGTCATTACAAGGCCCTGAACGTTACAATTAACTATCATTTTTGCGTCGGATTCGAAAATCTAGACTCACAGGAGAACGACCATAAGGTGCCCGATGCAGCAATAGACCCTTGGAGACAAGTCGGCTGGAGGACGATGTATTGTATCTCGACGCAATTTGAGTGTTCCATCGTCATTACAAGGCCCTGAACGTTACAATTAACTATCATTTTTGCGTCGGATTCGAAAATCTCGACGCAATTTGAGTGTTCCATCGGCATTAGGAGGCCCTGAACGTTATAATTAACTATCATTTTTGCGTCGGATTCGATAATCTAAACTTACAGGAGAACGACCATAAGGTGCCCGAGGCAGCAATAGACCCTTGGAGACAAGTCGGCTGGAGGCCGATGTATTGAATCTCGACGCAATTTGAGTGTTCCATCGGCATTAGAAGGCCCTGAACGTTACAATTAACTATCATTTTTGCGTCGGATTCGATAATCTAGACTCACAGGAGAACGACCATAAGGTGCCCGAGGCAGCAATAGACCCTTGGAGACAAGTCGGCTGGAGGCCGATGTATTGAATCTCGACGCAATTTGAGTGTTCCATCGTCATTAGGAGGCGCTGAACGTTACAATTCACTATCATTTTTGCGTCGGATTCGAAAATCTAGACTCACAGGAGAAGGATCATATTGTGCCCGAGACAGAAATATCCCCTTGGAGACAAGTCGGCTGGAGGACGATGTATTGAATCTCGACGCAATTTGAGTGTCCCATCGTCATTAGAAGGCCCTGAACGTTACAATTAACTATCATTTTTGCGTCGGATTCGATAATCTAGAATTACAAGAGAACGACCATAAAGTGCCCGAGGCAGCATTAGATCCTTGGAGACAAGTCGGCTGGAGGACGATGTATTGTATCTCGACGCAATTTGAGTGTTCCATCGTCATTACAAGGCCCTGAACGTTACAATTAACTATCATTTTTGCGTCGGATTCGATAATCTAAACTCACAGGAGAACGACCATAAGGTGCCCGAGGCAGCAATAGACCCTTGGAGACAAGTCGGCTGGAGGACGATGTATTGGATCGCGACGCAATTTGAGTCTTCTATCGTCATTAGGAGGCCCTGAACGTTACAATTAACTATCATTTTAGCGTCGGGTTCGAAAATCTAGACTCACAGGAGAACGACCATAAGGTGCCCGAGGCAGCAATAGACCCTTGGAGACAAGTCGGCTGGAGGACGATGTATTGAATCTCGACGCAATTTGAGAGTTCCATCGTCATTAGGCGGCCCTGAACGTTACAATTAACTATCATTTTTGCGTCGGATTCGAAAATCTAGAATTACAAGAGAACGACCATAAAGTGCCCGAGGCAGCATTAGATCCTTGGAGACAAGTCGGCTGGAGGACGATGTATTGAATCTCGACGCAATTTGAGTGTTCCATCGTCATTAGAAGGCCCTGAACGTTACAATTAACTATCATTTTTGCGTCGGATTCGAAAATCTAGACTCACAGGACAACGACCATAAGGTGCCCGAGGCAGCAATAGACCCTTGGAGACAAGTCGGCTGGAGGCCGATGTATTGAATCTCGACGCAATTTGAGTGTTCCATCGGCATTAGGAGGCCCTGAACGTTACAATTCACTATCATTTTTGCGTCGGATTCGAAAATCTAGACTCACAGGAAAAGGATCATATTGTGCCCGAGACAGCAATATCCCCTTGGAGACAAGTCCGCTGGAGGACGATGTATTGGATCGCGACGCAATTTGAGTGTTCCATCGTCATTACAATGCCCTGAACGTTACAATTAACTATCATTTTTGCGTCCGATTCGTTAATCTAGACTCACAGGAGAACGACCATAAGGTCCCCGAGGCAGCAATAGACCCTTGGAGACAAGTCGGCTGGAGGACGATGTATTGAATCTCGACGCAATTTGAGTGTTCCATCGGCATTAGGAGGCCCTGAACGTTATAACTAACATCCATTTTTGCGTCGGATTCGATAATCTAAACTCACAGGAGAACGACCATAAGGTGCCCGAGGCAGCAATAGACCCTTGGAGACAAGTCGGCTGGAGGACGATGTATTGAATCTCGACGCAATTTGAGTGTCCCATCGTCATTAGAAGGCCCTGAACGTTATAATTAACTATCATTTTTGCGTCGGATTCGGTAACCTAAACTCACAGGAGAACGACCATAAGGTGCCCGAGGCAGCAATAGACCCTTGCAGACAAGTCGGCTGGAGGACGATGTATTGGATCGCGACGCAATTTGAGTCTTCTATCGTCATTAGGAGTCCCTGAACGTTACAATTAACTATCATTTTAGGGTCGGGTTCGAAAATCTAGACTCACAGGAGAAGGACCATGTGGTGCCCGAGGCAGCGATATCCCCTTGGAGAAAGTAGGCTGGAGGCCGATGTATTGAATCTCGACGCAATTTGAGTGTTCCATCGTCATTACAAGGCCCTGAACGTTACAATTAACTATCATTTTTGCGTCGGATTCGAAAATCTAGAATTACAAGAGAACGACCATAAAGTGCCCGAGGCAGCATTAGATCATTGGAGACAAGTCGGCTGGAGGACGATGTATTGTATCTCGACGCAATTTGAGTGTTCCATCGTCATTACAAGGCCCTGAACGTTACAATTAACTATCATTTTTGCGTCGGATTCGAAAATCTAGACTCACAGGAGAACGACCATAAGGTGCCCGATGCAGCAATAGACCCTTGGAGACAAGTCGGCTGGAGGACGATGTATTGTATCTCGACGCAATTTGAGTGTTCCATCGTCATTACAAGGCCCTGAACGTTACAATTAACTATCATTTTTGCGTCGGATTCGAAAATCTCGGCGCAATTTGAGTGTTCCATCGTCATTAGGAGGCCCTGAACGTTATAATTAACTATCATTTTTGCGTCGGATTCGATAATCTAAACTTACAGGAGAACGACCATAAGGTGCCCGAGGCAGCAATAGACCCTTGGAGACAAGTCGGCTGGAGGCCGATGTATTGAATCTCGACGCAATTTGAGTGTTCCATCGGCATTAGAAGGCCCTGAACGTTACAATTAACTATCATTTTTGCGTCGGATTCGATAATCTAGACTCACAGGAGAACGACCATAAGGTGCCCGAGGCAGCAACAGACCCTTGGAGACAAGTCGGCTGGAGGCCGATGTATTGAATCTCGACGCAATTTGAGTGTTCCATCGTCATTAGGAGGCGCTGAACGTTACAATTCACTATCATTTTTGCGTCGGATTCGAAAATCTAGACTCACAGGAGAAGGATCATATTGTGCCCGAGACAGCAATATCCCCTTGGAGACAAGTCGGCTGGAGGACGATGTATTGAATCTCGACGCAATTTGAGTGTCCCATCGTCATTAGAAGGCCCTGAACGTTACAATTAACTATCATTTTTGCGTCGGATTCGATAATCTAGAATTACAAGAGAACGACCATAAAGTGCCCGAGGCAGCATTAGATCCTTGGAGACAAGTCGGCTGGAGGACGATGTATTGTATCTCGACGCAATTTGAGTGTTCCATCGTCTATACAAGGCCCTGAACGTTACAATTAACTATCATTTTTGCGTCGGATTCGATAATCTAAACTCACAGGAGAACGACCATAAGGTGCCCGAGGCAGCAATAGACCCTTGGAGACAAGTCGGCTGGAGGACGATGTATTGGATTGCGACGCAATTTGAGTCTTCTATCGTCATTAGGAGGCCCTGAACGTTACAATTAACTATCATTTTAGCGTCGGGTTCGAAAATCTAGACTCACAGGAGAACGACCATAAGGTGACCGAGGCAGCAATAGACCCTTGGAGACAAGTCGGCTGGAGGACGATGTATTGAATCTCGACGCAATTTGAGAGTTCCATCGTCATTAGGCGGCCCTGAACGTTACAATTAACTATCATTTTTGCGTCGGATTCGAAAATCTAGAATTACAAGAGAACGACCATAAAGTGCCCGAGGCAGCATTAGATCCTTGGAGACAAGTCGGCTGGAGGACGATGTATTGTATCTCGACGCAATTTGAGTGTTCCATCGGCATTAGGAGGCCCTGAACGTTATAATTAACTATCATTTTTGCGTCGGATTCGATAATCTAAACTCACAGGAGAACGACCATAAGGTGCCCGAGGCAGCAATAGACCCTTGGAGACAAGTCGGCTGGAGGCCGATGTATTGAATCTCGACGCAATTTGAGTGTTCCATCGGCATGAGAAGGCCCTGAACGTTACAATTAACTATCATTTTTGCGTCGGATTCGATAATCTAGACTCACAGGAGAACGACCATAAGGTGCCCCAGGCAGCAATAGACCCTTGGAGACAAGTCGGCTGGAGGACGATGTATTGGATCGCGACGCAATTTGAGTCTTCTATCGTCATTAGGAGGCGCTGAACGTTACAATTCACTATCATTTTTGCGTCGGATTCGAAAATCTAGACTCACAGGAGAAGGATCATTTTGTGCCCGAGACAGCAATATCCCCTTGGAGACAAGTCGGCTGGAGGCCGATGTATTGAATCTCGACGCAATTTGAGTGTTCCATCGTCATTACAAGGCCCTGAACGTTACAATTAACTATCATTTTTGCGTTGGATTCGAAAATCTAGACTCACAGGAGAAGGACCATAAGGTGCCCGAGGCAGCAATAGACCCTTGGAGACAAGTCGGCTGGAGGACGATGTATTGGATCGCGACGCAATTTGAGTCTTCTATCGTCATTAGGAGGCGCTGAACGTTACAATTCACTATCATTTTTGCTTCGGATTCGAAAATCTAGAATTACAAGAGAACGACCATGAAGTGCCCGAGGCAGCATTAGATCCTTGGAGACAAGTCGGCTGGAGGACGATGTATTGTATCTCGACGCAATTTGAGTGTTCCATCGTCATTACAAGGCCCTGAACGTTGCAATTAACTATCATTTTTGCGTCGGATTCGAAAATCTAGACACACAGGACAACGACCATAAGGTGCCCGAGGCAGCAATAGACCCTTGGAGACAAGTCGGCTGGAGGCCGATGTATTGAATCTCGACGCAATTTGAGTGTTCCATCGGCATTAGGAGGCCCTGAACGTTACAATTAACTATCATTTTTGCGTCGGATTCGAAAATCTACTCACAGGAGAAGTTCATACGGTGCTCGAGACAGCAATATACCCCTTGGAGACAAATCGGCTGGAGGACGATGTATTGAATCTCGACGCAATTTGAGTCTTCTGTCGTCATTAGGTGGCGCTGAACGTTACAATTCACTATCATTTTTGCGTCGGATTCGAAAATCTAGACTCACAGGAGAAGGATCATATTGTGCCCGAGACAGCAATATCCCCTTGGAGACAAGTCGGCTGGAGGACGATGTATTGAATCTCGACGCAATTTGAGTGTTCCATCGTCATTACAAGGCGCTGAACGTTACAATTAACTATCATTTTTGCGTCGGATTCGAAAATCTAGACTCACAGGAGAACGACCATAAGGTGCCCGAGGCAGCAATAGACCCTTGGAGACAAGTCGGTTGGAGGACGATGTATTGAATCCCGACGCAATTTGAGAGTTCCATCGTCATTAGGAGGCCCTGAACGTTACAATTAACTATCATTTTTGCGTCGGGTTCGAAAATCTAGACTCACAGGAGAACGACCATAAGGTGCCCGAGGCAGCAATAGACCCTTGGAGACAAGTCGGCTGGAGGACGATGTATTGAATCTCGACGCAATTTGAGTGTTCCATCGTCATTAGAAGGCCCTGAACGTTACAATTAACTATCATTTTTGCGTCGGATTCGAAAATCTAGACTCACTGGACAACGACCATAGGGTGCCCGAAGCAGCAATAGACCCTTGGAGACAAGTCGGCTGGAGGCCGATGTATTGAATCTCGAGGCAATTTGAGTGTTCCATCGTCATTAGAAGGCCCTGGACGTTACAATTAACTATCATTTTTGCGTCGGATTCGAAAATCTGGACTCACAGGACAACGACCATAAGGTGCCCGAGGCAGCAATAGACCCTTGGAGACAAGTCGGCTGGAGGCCGATGTATTGAATCTCGACGCAATTTGAGTTTTCCATCGGCATTAGGAGGCCCTGAACGTTATAATTAACGATCATTTTTGCGTCGGATTCGATAATCTAAACTCACAGGAGAACGACCATAAGGTGCCCGAGGCAGCAATAGACCCTTGGAGACAAGTCGGCTGGAGGCCGATGTATTGAATCTCGACGCAATTTGAGTCTTCTATCGTCATTAGGAGGCCCTGAACGTTACAATTAACTATCATTTTTGCGTCGGATTCGAAAATCTAGACTCACAGGAGAACGACCATAAGGTGGCCGAGGCAGCAATAGACCCTTGGAGACAAGTCGGCTGGAGGCCGATGTATTGAATCTCGACGCAATTTGAGTGTTCCATCGTCATTACAAGGCCCTGAACGTTACTATTAACTATCATTATAGCGTCGGATTCGAAAAACTAGACTCACAGGAGAAGGATCATATTGTGCCCGAGACAGCAATATCCCCTTGGAGACAAGTCGGCTGGAGGACGATGTATTGAATCTCGACGCAATTTGAGTGTCCCATCGTCATTAGAAGGCCCTGAACGTTACAATTAACTATCATTTTTGCGTCGGATTCGATAATCTAAACTTACAGGAGAACGACCATAAGGTGCCCGAGGCAGCAATAGACCCTTGGAGAGAAGTCGGCTGGAGGCCGATGTATTGAATCTCGACGCAATTTGAGTGTTCCATCGGCATTAGGAGGCCCTGAACGTTATAATTAACTATCATTTTTGCGTCGGATTCGATAATCTAAACTTACAGGAGAACGACCATAAGGTGCCCGAGGCAGCAATAGACCCTTGGAGACAAGTCGGCTGGAGGCCGATGTATTGAATCTCGACGCAATTTGAGTCTTCTATCGTCATTAGGAGGCCCTGAACGTTACAATTAACTATCATTTTTGCGTCGGATTCGAAAATCTAGACTCACAGGAGAACGACCATAAGGTGGCCGAGGCAGCAATAGACCCTTGGAGACAAGTCGGCTGGAGGACGATGTATTGAATCTCGACGCAATTTGAGTGTTCCATCGTCATTAGAAGGCCCTGAACGTTACAATTAACTATCATTTTTGCGTCGGATTCGAAAATCTAGACTCACTGGACAACGACCATAGGGTGCCCGAAGCAGCAATAGACCCTTGGAGACAAGTCGGCTGGAGGCCGATGTATTGAATCTCGAGGCAATTTGAGTGTTCCATCGTCATTAGAAGGCCCTGGACGTTACAATTAACTATCATTTTTGCGTCGGATTCGAAAATCTGGACTCACAGGACAACGACCATAAGGTGCCCGAGGCAGCAATAGACCCTTGGAGACAAGTCGGCTGGAGGCCGATGTATTGAATCTCGACGCTATTTGAGTTTTCCATCGGCATTAGGAGGCCCTGAACGTTATAATTAACGATCATTTTTGCGTCGGATTCGATAATCTAAACTCACAGGAGAACGACCATAAGGTGCCCGAGGCAGCAATAGACCCTTGGAGACAAGTCGGCTGGAGGCCGATGTATTGAATCTCGACGCAATTTGAGTCTTCTATCGTCATTAGGAGGCCCTGAACGTTACAATTAACTATCATTTTTGCGTCGGATTCGAAAATCTAGACTCACAGGAGAACGACCATAAGGTGGCCGAGGCAGCAATAGACCCTTGGAGACAAGTCGGCTGGAGGCCGATGTATTGAATCTCGACGCAATTTGAGTGTTCCATCGTCATTACAAGGCCCTGAACGTTACTATTTACTATCATTATAGCGTCGGATTCGAAAAACTAGACTCACAGGAGAAGGATCATATTGTGCCCGAGACAGCAATATCCCCTTGGAGACAAGTCGGCTGGAGGACGATGTATTGAATCTCGACGCAATTTGAGTGTCCCATCGTCATTAGAAGGCCCTGAACGTTACAATTAACTATCATTTTTGCGTCGGATTCGATAATCTAAACTTACAGGAGAACGACCATAAGGTGCCCGAGGCAGCAATAGACCCTTGGAGACAAGTCGGCTGGAGGCCGATGTATTGAATCTCGACGCAATTTGAGTGTTCCATCGGCATTAGGAGGCCCTGAACGTTATAATTAACTATCATTTTTGCGTCGGATTCGATAATCTAAACTTACAGGAGAACGACCATAAGGTGCCCGAGGCAGCAATAGACCCTTGGAGACAAGTCGGCTGGAGGCCGATGTATTGAATCTCGACGCAATTTGAGTCTTCTATCGTCATTAGGAGGCCCTGAACGTTACAATTAACTATCATTTTTGCGTCGGATTCGAAAATCTAGACTCACAGGAGAACGACCATAAGGTGGCCGAGGCAGCAATAGACCCTTGGAGACAAGTCGGCTGGAGGACGATGTATTGGATCGCGACGCAATTTGAGTCTTCTATCGTCATTAGGAGGCCCTGAACGCTACAATTAACTATCATTTTTGCGTCGGATTCGAAAATCTAGACTCACAGGAGAACGACCATAAGGTGGCCGAGGCAGCAATAGACCCTTGGAGACAAGTCGGCTGGAGGCCGATGTATTGAATCTCGACGCAATTTGAGTGTTCCATCGGCATTAGGAGGCCCTGAACGTTATAATTAACTATCATTTTTGCGTCGGATTCGATAATCTAAACTTACAGGAGAACGACCATAAGGTGGCCGAGGCAGCAATAGACCCTTGGAGACAAGTCGGCTGGAGGCCGATGTATTGAATCTCGACGCAATTTGAGTGTTCCATCGGCATTAGGAGGCCCTGAACGTTATAATTAACTATCATTTTTGCGTCGGATTCGATAATCTAAACTTACAGGAGAACGACCATAAGGTGCCCGAGGCAGCAATAGGCCCTTGGAGACAAGTCGGCTGGAGGCCGATGTATTGTATCTCGACGCAATTTGAGTGTTCCATCGTCATTACAAGGCCCTGAACGTTACAATTAACTATCATTTTTCGTCGGATTCGATAATCTAAACTCACAGGAGAACGACCATAAGGTGCCCGAGGCAGCAATAGACCCTTGGAGACAAGTCGGCTGGAGGACGATGTATTGGATCGCGACGCAATTTGAGTCTTCTATCGTCATTAGGAGGCCCTGAACGCTACAATTAACTATCATTTTTGCGTCGGATTCGAAAATCTAGACTCACAGGAGAACGACCATAAGGTGGCCGAGGCAGCAATAGACCCTTGGAGACAAGTCGGTTGGAGGCCGATGTATTGAATCTCGACGCAATTTGAGTGTTCCATCGGCATTAGGAGGCCCTGAACGTTATAATTAACTATCATTTTTGCGTCGGATTCGATAATCTAAACTTACAGGAGAACGACCATAAGGTGCCCGAGGCAGCAATAGACCCTTGGAGACAAGTCGGCTGGAGGCCGATGTATTGAATCTCGACGCAATTTGAGTCTTCTATCGTCATTAGGAGGCCCTGAACGTTACAATTAACTATCATTTTTGCGTCGGATTCGAAAATCTAGACTCACAGGAGAACGACCATAAGGTGGCCGAGGCAGCAATAGACCCTTGGAGACAAGTCGGCTGGAGGCCGATGTATTGAATCTCGACGCAATTTGAGTGTTCCATCGGCATTAGGAGGCCCTGAACGTTATAATTAACTATCATTTTTGCGTCGGATTCGATAATCTAAACTCACAGGAGAACGACCATAAGGTGCCCGAGGCAGCAATAGACCCTTGGAGACAAGTCGGCTGGAGGCCGATGTATTGTATCTCGTCGCAATTTGAGTGTTCCATCGTCATCACAAGGCCCTGAACGTTACAATTAACTATCATTTTTCGTCGGATTCGATAATCTAAACTCACAGGAGAACGACCATAAGGTGCCCGAGGCAGCAATAGACCCTTGGAGACAAGTCGGCTGGAGGACGATGTATTGGATCGCGACGCAATTTGAGTCTTCTATCGTCATTAGGAGGCCCTGAACGTTACAATTAACTATCATTTTAGCGTCGGGTTCGAAAATCTAGACTCACAGGAGAACGACCATAAGGTGCCCGAGGCAGCAATAGACCCTTGGAGACAAGTCGGCTGGAGGACGATGTATTGAATCTCGACGCAATTTGAGAGTTCCATCGTCATTAGGCGGCCCTGAACGTTACGATTAACTATCATTTTTGCGTCGGATTCGAAAATCTAGAATTACAAGAGAACGACCATAAGGTGCCCGAGGCAGCAATAGACCCTTGGAGACAAAACGGCTGGAGGCCGATGTATTGAATCTCGACGCAATTTGAGTGTTCCATCGTCATTAGGAGGCCCTGAACGTTACAATGAACTATCATTTTAGCGTCGGGTTCGAAAATCTAGACTCACAGGAGAACGACCATAAGGTGCCCGAGGCAGCAAAAGACCCTTGGAGACAAGTCGGCTGGAGGCCGACGTATTGAATCTCGACGCAATTTGAGTGTTCCATCGGCATTAGAAGGCCCTGAACGTTACAATTAACTATCATTTTTGCGTCGGATTCGATAATCTAGACTCACAGGAGACTGACCATAAGGTGCCCGAGGCAGCAATAGACCCTTGGAGGCAAGTCGGCTGGAGGCCGATGTATTGAATCTCGACGCAATTTGAGTGTTCCATCGTCATTAGGAGGCGCTGAACGTTACAATTCACTATCATTTTTGCGTCGGATTCGAAAATCTAGACTCACAGGAGAAGGATCATATTGTGCCCGAGACAGCAATATCCCCTTGGAGACAAGTCGGCTGGAGGACGATGTATTGAATCTCGACGCAATTTGAGTGTCCCATCGTCATTAGAAGGCCCTGAACGTTACAATTAACTATCATTTTTGCGTCGGATTCGATAATCTAGAATTACAAGAGAACGACCATAAAGTGCCCGAGGCAGCATTAGATCCTTGGAGACAAGTCGGCTGGAGGACGATGTATTGTATCTCGACGCAATTTGAGTCTTCTATCGTCATTAGGAGGCCCTGAACGCTACAATTAACTATCATTTTTGCGTCGGATTCGAAAATCTAGACTCACAGGAGAACGACCATAAGGTGGCCGAGGCAGCAATAGACCCTTGGAGACAAGTCGGCTGGAGGCCGATGTATTGAATCTCGACGCAATTTGAGTGTTCCATCGGCATTAGGAGGCCCTGAACGTTATAATTAACTATCATTTTTGCGTCGGATTCGATAATCTAAACTTACAGGAGAACGACCATAAGGTGCCCGAGGCAGCAATAGACCCTTGGAGACAAGTCGGCTGGAGGCCGATGTATTGAATCTCGACGCAATTTGAGTCTTCTATCGTCATTAGGAGGCCCTGAACGTTACAATTAACTATCATTTTTGCGTCGGATTCGAAAATCTAGACTCACAGGAGAACGACCATAAGGTGGCCGAGGCAGCAATAGACCCTTGGAGACAAGTCGGCTGGAGGCCGATGTATTGAATCTCGACGCAATTTGAGTCTTCTATCGTCATTAGGAGGCCCTGAACGTTACAATTAACTATCATTGTTGCGTCGGATTCGAAAATCTAGACTCACAGGAGAACGACCATAAGGTGGCCGAGGCAGCAATAGACCCTTGGAGACAAGTCGGCTGGAGGCCGATGTATTGAATCTCGACGCAATTTGAGTGTTCCATCGGCATTAGGAGGCCCTGAACGTTATAATTAACTATCATTTTTGCGCCGGATTCGATAATCTAAACTCACAGGAGAACGACCATAAGGTGCCCGAGACAGCAATAGACCCTTGGAGACAAGTCGGCTGGAGGCCGATGTATTGTATCTCGACGCAATTTGAGTGTTCCATCGTCATTACAAGGCCCTGAACGTTCCAATTAACTATCATTTTTCGTCGGATTCGATAATCTAAACTCACAGGAGAACGACCATAAGGTGCCCGAGGCAGCAATAGACCCTTGGAGACAAGTCGGCTGGAGGACGATGTATTGGATCGCGACGCAATTTGAGTCTTCTATCGTCATTAGGAGGCCCTGAACGCTACAATTAACTATCATTTTTGCGTCGGATTCGAAAATCTAGACTCACAGGAGAACGACCATAAGGTGGCCGAGGCAGCAATAGACCCTTGGAGACAAGTCGGCTGGAGGCCGATGTATTGAATCTCGACGCAATTTGAGTGTTCCATCGGCATTAGGAGGCCCTGAACGTTATAATTAACTATCATTTTTGCGTCGGATTCGATAATCTAAACTTACAGGAGAACGACCATAAGGTGCCCGAGGCAGCAATAGACCCTTGGAGACAAGTCGGCTGGAGGCCGATGTATTGAATCTCGACGCAATTTGAGTCTTCTATCGTCATTAGGAGGCCCTGAACGTTACAATTAACTATCATTTTTGCGTCGGATTCGAAAATCTAGACTCACAGGAGAACGACCATAAGGTGGCCGAGGCAGCAATAGACCCTTGGAGACAAGTCGGCTGGAGGCCGATGTATTGAATCTCGACGCAATTTGAGTGTTCCATCGGCATTAGGAGGCCCTGAACGTTATAATTAACTATCATTTTTGCGTCGGATTCGATAATCTAAACTCACAGGAGAACGACCAAAAGGTGCCCGAGACAGCAATAGACCCTTGGAGACAAGTCGGCTGGAGGCCGATGTATTGTATCTCGACGCAATTTGAGTGTTCCATCGTCATTACAAGGCCCTGAACGTTACAATTAACTATCATTTTTCGTCGGATTCGATAATCTAAACTCACAGGAGAACGACCATAAGGTGCCCGAGGCAGCAATAGACCCTTGGAGGCAAGTCGGCTGGAGGCCGATGTATTGAATCTCGACGCAATTTGAGTGTTCCATCGTCATTAGGAGGCGCTGAACGTTACAATTCACTATCATTTTTGCGTCGGATTCGAAAATCTAGACTCACAGGAGAAGGATCATATTGTGCCCGAGACAGCAATATCCCCTTGGAGACAAGTCGGCTGGAGGACGATGTATTGAATCTCGACGCAATTTGAGTGTCCCATCGTCATTAGAAGGCCCTGAACGTTACAATTAACTATCATTTTTGCGTCGGATTCGATAATCTAGAATTACAAGAGAACGACCATAAAGTGCCCGAGGCAGCATTAGATCCTTGGAGACAAGTCGGCTGGAGGACGATGTATTGTATCTCGACGCAATTTGAGTCTTCTATCGTCATTAGGAGGCCCTGAACGCTACAATTAACTATCATTTTTGCGTCGGATTCGAAAATCTAGACTCACAGGAGAACGACCATAAGGTGGCCGAGGCAGCAATAGACCCTTGGAGACAAGTCGGCTGGAGGCCGATGTATTGAATCTCGACGCAATTTGAGTGTTCCATCGGCATTAGGAGGCCCTGAACGTTATAATTAACTATCATTTTTGCGTCGGATTCGATAATCTAAACTTACAGGAGAACGACCATAAGGTGCCCGAGGCAGCAATAGACCCTTGGAGACAAGTCGGCTGGAGGCCGATGTATTGAATCTCGACGCAATTTGAGTCTTCTATCGTCATTAGGAGGCCCTGAACGTTACAATTAACTATCATTTTTGCGTCGGATTCGAAAATCTAGACTCACAGGAGAACGACCATAAGGTGGCCGAGGCAGCAATAGACCCTTGGAGACAAGTCGGCTGGAGGCCGATGTATTGAATCTCGACGCAATTTGAGTCTTCTATCGTCATTAGGAGGCCCTGAACGTTACAATTAACTATCATTGTTGCGTCGGATTCGAAAATCTAGACTCACAGGAGAACGACCATAAGGTGGCCGAGGCAGCAATAGACCCTTGGAGACAAGTCGGCTGGAGGCCGATGTATTGAATCTCGACGCAATTTGAGTGTTCCATCGGCATTAGGAGGCCCTGAACGTTATAATTAACTATCATTTTTGCGCCGGATTCGATAATCTAAACTCACAGGAGAACGACCATAAGGTGCCCGAGACAGCAATAGACCCTTGGAGACAAGTCGGCTGGAGGCCGATGTATTGTATCTCGACGCAATTTGAGTGTTCCATCGTCATTACAAGGCCCTGAACGTTCCAATTAACTATCATTTTTCGTCGGATTCGATAATCTAAACTCACAGGAGAACGACCATAAGGTGCCCGAGGCAGCAATAGACCCTTGGAGACAAGTCGGCTGGAGGACGATGTATTGGATCGCGACGCAATTTGAGTCTTCTATCGTCATTAGGAGGCCCTGAACGCTACAATTAACTATCATTTTTGCGTCGGATTCGAAAATCTAGACTCACAGGAGAACGACCATAAGGTGGCCGAGGCAGCAATAGACCCTTGGAGACAAGTCGGCTGGAGGCCGATGTATTGAATCTCGACGCAATTTGAGTGTTCCATCGGCATTAGGAGGCCCTGAACGTTATAATTAACTATCATTTTTGCGTCGGATTCGATAATCTAAACTTACAGGAGAACGACCATAAGGTGCCCGAGGCAGCAATAGACCCTTGGAGACAAGTCGGCTGGAGGCCGATGTATTGAATCTCGACGCAATTTGAGTCTTCTATCGTCATTAGGAGGCCCTGAACGTTACAATTAACTATCATTTTTGCGTCGGATTCGAAAATCTAGACTCACAGGAGAACGACCATAAGGTGGCCGAGGCAGCAATAGACCCTTGGAGACAAGTCGGCTGGAGGCCGATGTATTGAATCTCGACGCAATTTGAGTGTTCCATCGGCATTAGGAGGCCCTGAACGTTATAATTAACTATCATTTTTGCGTCGGATTCGATAATCTAAACTCACAGGAGAACGACCAAAAGGTGCCCGAGACAGCAATAGACCCTTGGAGACAAGTCGGCTGGAGGCCGATGTATTGTATCTCGACGCAATTTGAGTGTTCCATCGTCATTACAAGGCCCTGAACGTTACAATTAACTATCATTTTTCGTCGGATTCGATAATCTAAACTCACAGGAGAACGACCATAAGGTGCCCGAGGCAGCAATAGACCCTTGGAGACAAGTCGGCTGGAGGACGATGTATTGGATCGCGACGCAATTTGAGTCTTCTATCGTCATTAGGAGGCCCTGAACGTTACAATTAACTATCATTTTAGCGTCGGGTTCGAAAATCTAGACTCACAGGAGAACGACCATAAGGTGCCCGAGGCAGCAATAGACCCTTGGAGACAAGTCGGCTGGAGGACGATGTATTGAATCTCGACGCAATTTGAGAGTTCCATCGTCATTAGGCGGCCCTGAACGTTACGATTAACTATCATTTTTGCGTCGGATTCGAAAATCTAGAATTACAAGAGAACGACCATAAGGTGCCCGAGGCAGCAATAGACCCTTGGAGACAAAACGGCTGGAGGCCGATGTATTGAATCTCGACGCAATTTGAATGTTCCATCGTCATTAGGAGGCCCTGAACGTTACAATGAACTATCATTTTAGCGTCGGGTTCGAAAATCTAGACTCACAGGAGAACGACCATAAGGTGCCCGAGGCAGCAATAGACCCTTGGAGACAAGTCGGCTGGAGGCCGATGTATTGAATCTCGACGCAATTTGAGTGTTCCATCGGCATTAGAAGGCCCTGAACGTTACAATTAACTATCATTTTTGCGTCGGATTCGAAAATCTAGACTCACAGGAGAAGGATCATATTGTGCCCGAGACAGCAATATCCCCTTGGAGACAAGTCGGCTGGAGGACGATGTATTGAATCTCGACGCAATTTGAGTGTCCCATCGTCATTAGAAGGCCCTGAACGTTACAATTAACTATCATTTTTGCGTCGGATTCGATAATCTAGAATTACAAGAGAACGACCATAAAGTGCCCGAGGCAGCATTAGATCCTTGGAGACAAGTCGGCTGGAGGACGATGTATTGTATCTCGACGCAATTTGAGTGTTCCATCGTCATTACAAGGCCCTGAACGTTACAATTAACTATCATTTTTGCGTCGGATTCGATAATCTAAACTCACAGGAGAACGACCATAAGGTGCCCGAGGCAGCAATAGACCCTTGGAGACAAGTCGGCTGGAGGACGATGTATTGGATCGCGACGCAATTTGAGTCTTCTATCGTCATTAGGAGGCCCTGAACGTTACAATTAACTATCATTTTAGCGTCGGGTTCGAAAATCTAGACTCACAGGAGAACGACCATAAGGTGCCCGAGGCAGCAATAGACCCTTGGAGACAAGTCGGCTGGAGGACGATGTATTGAATCTCGACGCAATTTGAGTGTCCCATCGTCATTAGAAGGCCCTGAACGTTACAATTAACTATCATTTTTGCGTCGGATTCGATAATCTAGACTCACAGGAGAACGACCATAAGGTGCCCGAGGCAGCAATAGACCCTTGGAGACAAGTCGGCTGGAGGCCGATGTATTGAATCTCGACGCAATTTGAGTGTTCCATCGTCATTAGGAGGCGCTGAACGTTACAATTCACTATCATTTTTTCGTCGGATTCGAAAATCTAGACTCACAGGAGAAGGATCATATTGTGCCCGAGACAGCAATATCCCCTTGGAGACAAGTCGGCTGGAGGACGATGTATTGGATCGCGACGCAATTTGAGTGTCCCATCGTCATTAGGAGGCCCTGAACGTTACAATGAACTATCATTTTAGCGTCGGGTTCGAAAATCTAGACTCACAGGAGAACGACCATAAGGTGCCCGAGGCAGCAAAAGACCCTTGGAGACAAGTCGGCTGGAGGCCGACGTATTGAATCTCGACGCAATTTGAGTGTTCCATCGGCATTAGAAGGCCCTGAACGTTACAATTAACTATCATTTTTGCGTCGGATTCGAAAATCTAGACTCACAGGAGAACGACCATAAGGTGCCCGAGGCAGCAATAGACCCTTGGAGACAAGTCGGCTGGAGGACGATGTATTGGATCGCGACGCAATTTGAGTCTTCTATCGTCATTAGCAGGCGCTGAACGTTACAATTCACTATCATTTTTGCGTCGGATTCGAAAATCTATACTCACAGGAGAAGGACCATGTGGTTCCCGAGGCAGCGATATCCCCTTATAGACAAGTTGGCTGGAGGCCGATGTATTGAATCTCGACGCAATTTGAGTGTTCCATCGTCATTAGAAGGCCCTAAACGTTACAATTAACTATCATTTTTGCGTCGGATTCGAAAATCTAGACTCACAGGACAACGACCATAAGGTGCCCGAGGCAGCAATAGACCCTTGGACACAAGTCGGCTAGAGGCCGATGTATTGAATCTCGACGCAATTTGAGTGTTCCATCGTCATTAGGATGCGCTGAACGTTACAATTCACTATCATTTTTGCGTCGGATTCGAAAATCTAGACTCACAGGAGAAGGATCATATTGTGCCCGAGACAGCAATATCCCCTTGGAGACAACTCGGCTGGAGGACGATGTATTGAATCTCGACGCAATTTGAGTGTCCCATCGTCATTAGAAGGCCCTGAACGTTACAATTAACTATCATTTTTGCGTCGGATTCGATAATCTAGACTCACAGGAGAACGACCATAAGGTGCCCGAGGCAGCAATAGACCCTTGGAGACAAGTCGGCTGGAGGCCGATGTATTGAATCTCGACGCAATTTGAGTGTTCCATCGTCATTAGGAGGCGCTGAACGTTACAATTCACTATCATTTTTGCGTCGGATTCGAAAATCTAGACTCACAGGAGAAGGATCATATTGTGCCCGAGACAGCAATATCCCCTTGGAGACAAGTCGGCTGGAGGACGATGTATTGAATCTCGAAGCAATTTGAGTGTCCCATCGTCATTAGAAGGCCCTGAACGTTATAATTAACTATCATTTTTGCGTCGGATTCGATAATCTAAACTCACAGGAGAACGACCATAAGGTGCCCGAGGCAGCAATAGACCCTTGGAGACAAGTCGGCTGGAGGACGATGTATTGGATCGCGACGCAATTTGAGTCTTCTATCGTCATTAGGAGGCCCTGAACGTTACAATTAACTATCATTTTAGCGTCGGGTTCGAAATTCTAGACTCACAGGAGAAGGACCATGTGGTGCCCGAGGCAGCGATATCCCCTTGGAGACAAGTAGGCTGGAGGCCGATGTGTTGAATCTCGACGCAATTTGAGTGTTCCATCGTCATTACAAGGCCCTGAACGTTACAATTAACTATCATTTTTGCGTCGGATTCGAAAATCTAGACTCACAGGAGAACGACCATAAGGTGCCCGAGGCAGCAATAGACCCTTGGAGACAAGTCGGCTGGAGGCCGACGTATTGAATCTCGACGCAATTTGAGTCTTCTATCGTCATTAGGAGGCGCTGAACGTTACAATTCACTATCATTTTTGCGTCGGATTTGATAATCTAAACTCACAGGAGAACGACCATAAGGTGCCCGAGGCAGCAATAGACCCTTGGAGACAAGTCGGCTGGAGGACGATGTATTGAATCTCGACGCAATTTGAGAGTTCCATCGGCATTAGGAGGCCCTGGACGTTATAATTAACTATCATTTTTGCGTCGGATTCGATAATCTAGACTCACAGGAGAACGACCATAAGGTGCCCGAGGCAGCAATAGACCCTTTTAGAGAAGTCGGCTGGAGGACGATGTTTTGGATCGCGACGCACTTTGAGTGTTCCATCGGCATTAGGAGGCCCTGAACGTTATAATTAACTATCATTTTTGCGTCGGATTCGAAAATCTAGACTCACAGGAGAACGACCATAAGGTGCCCGAGGCAGCAATAGACCCTTGGAGACAAGTCGGCTGGAGGACGATGTATTGGATCGCGACGCAATTTGAGTCTTCTATCGTCATTAGGAGGCGCTGAACGTTACAATTCACTATCATTTTTGCGTCGGATTCGAAAATCTAGACTCACAGGAGAAGGATCAAATTGTGCCCGAGACAGCAATATCCCCTTGGAGACAAGTCGGCTGGAGGACGATGTATTGAATCTCGACGCAATTTGAGTGTTCCATCGTCATTAGGAGGCCCTGAACGTTACAATTAACTATCATTTTTGCGTCGGATTCGAAAATCTAGACTCACAGGACAACGACCATAAGGTGCCCGAGGCAGCAATAGACCCTTGGAAACAAGTCGGCTGGAGGCCGATGTATTGAATCTCGACGCAATTTGAGTGTTCCATCGTCATTAGGAGGCGCTGAACGTTACAATTCACTATCATTTTTGCGTCGGATTCGAAAATCTAGACTCACAGGAGAAGGACCATGTGGTGCCCGAGGCAGAGATATCCCCTTGGAGACAAGTAGGCTGGAGGCCGATGTATTGAATCTCGACGCAATTTGAGTGTTCCATCGTCATTAGGAGGCGCTGAACGTTACAATTCACTATCATTTTTGCGTCGGATTCGAAAATCTAGACTCACAGGACAACGACCATAAGATGCCCGAGGCAGCAATAGACCCTTGGAGACAAGTCGGCTGGAGGCCGATGTATTGGATCGCGACGCAATTTGAGTCTTCTATCGTCATTAGGAGGCGCTGAACGTTACAATTCACTATCATTTTTGCGTCGGATTCGAAAATCTAGACTCACAGGAGAAGGATCATATTGTGCCCGAGACAGCAATAGACCCTTGGAGACAAGTCGGCTGGAGGACGATGTATTGGATCGCGACGCAATTTGAGTCTTCTATCGTCATTAGGAGGCGCTGAACGTTACAATTAACTATCATTTTTGCGTCGGATTCGAAAATCTAGACTCACAGGAGAAGGATCATATTGTGCCCGAGACAGCAATATCGCCTTGGAGACAAGTCGGCTGGAGGACGATGTATTGAATCTCGACGCAATTTGAGTGTCCCATCGTCATTACAAGGCCCTAAACGTTACAATTAACTATCATTTTTGCGTCGGATTCGAAAATCTAGACTCACAGGAGAAGGATCATAAAGTGTCCGAGGCAGCATTAGATCCTTGGAGACAAGTCGGCTGGAGGACGATGTATTGTATCTCGACGCAATTTGAATGTTCCATCGTCATTACAAGGCCCTGAACGTTACAATTAACTATCATTTTTGCGTCGGATTCGAAAATCTAGACTCACAGGAGAACGACCATAAGGTGCCCGAGGCAGCAATAGACCCTTGGAGACAAGTCGGCTGGAGGCCGATGTATTGAATCTCGACGCAATTTGAGTGTTCCATCGTCATTACAAGGCCCTGAACGTTACAATTAACTATCATTTTTGCGTCGGATTCGAAAATCTAGACTCACAGGAGAACGACCATAAGGTGCCCGAGGCAGCAATAGACCCTTGGAGACAAGTCGGCTGGAGGACGATGTATTGGATCGCGACGCAATTTGAGTCTTCTATCGTCATTAGGAGGCGCTGAACGTTACAATTCACTATCATTTTTGCGTCGGATTCGAAAATCTAGACTCACAGGAGAAGGATCATATTGTGCCCGAGACAGCAATATCCCCTTGGAGACAAGTCGGCTGGAGGACGATGTATTGAATCTCGACGCAATTTGAGTGTCCCATCGTCATTAGAAGGCCCTGAACGTTACAATTAACTATCATTTTTGCGTCGGATTCGAAAATCTAGACTCACAGGAGAAGGATCATATTGTGCCCGAGACAGCAATATCCCCTTGGAGACAAGTCGGCTGGAGGACGATGTATTGAATCTCGACGCAATTTGAGTGTCCCATCGTCATTAGAAGGCCCTGAACGTTACAATTAACTATCATTTTTGCGTCGGATTCGATAATCTAAACTCACAGGAGAACGACCATAAGGTGCCCGAGGCAGCAATAGACCCTTGGAGACAAGTCGGCTGGAGGCCGATGTATTGAATCTCGACGCAATTTGAGTCTTCTATCGTCATTAGGAGGCGCTGAACGTTACAATTCACTATCATTTTTGCGTCGGATTCGAAAATCTAGACTCACAGGAGAAGGACCATGTAATGCCCGAGGCAGCGATATCCCCTTGGAGACAAGTAGGCTGGAGGCCGATGTATTGAATCTCGACGCAATTTGAGTGTTCCATCGTCATTAGGAGGCGCTGAACGTTACAATTCACTATCATTTTTGCGTCGGATTCGAAAATCTAGACTCACAGGACAACGACCATAAGGTGCCCGAGGCAGCAATAGACCCTTGGAGACAAGTCGGCTGGAGGCCGATGTATTGGATCGCGACGCAATTTGAGTCTTCTATCGTCATTAGGAGGCGCTGAACGTTACAATTCACTATCATTTTTGCGTCGGATTCGAAAATCTAGACTCACAGGAGAAGGATCATATTGTGCCCGAGACAGCAATATCGCCTTGGAGACAAGTCGGCTGGAGAACGATGTATTGAATCTCGACGCAATTTGAGTGTCCCATCGTCATTACAAGGCCCTGAACGTTACAATTAACTATCATTTTTGCGTCGGATTCGAAAATCTAGACTCACAGGAGAAGGATCATAAAGTGCCCGAGGCAGCATTAGATCCTTGGAGACAAGTTGGCTGGAGGACGATGTATTGAATCACGACGCAATTTGAGTGTTCCATCGTCATTACAAGGCCCTGAACGTTACAATTAACTATCATTTTTGCGTCGGATTCGAAAATCTAGACTCACAGGAGAACGACCATAAGGTGCCCGAGGCAGCAATAGACCTTTGGAGACAAGTCGGCTGGAGGCCGATGTATTGAATCTCGACGCAATTTGAGTCTTCTATCGTCATTAGGAGGCGCTGAACGTTACAATTCACTATCATTTTTGCGTCGGATTCGAAAATCTAGACTCACAGGAGAAGGACCATGTGGTGCCCGAGGCAGCGATATCCCCTTGGAGACAAGTAGGCTGGAGGCCGATGTATTGAATCTCGACGCAATTTGAGTGTTCCATTGTCATTAGGAGGCGCTGAACGTTACAATTCACTATCATTTTTGCGTCGGATTCGAAAATCTAGACTCACAGGACAACGACCATAAGGTGCCCGAGGCAGCAATAGACCCTTGGAGACAAGTCGGCTGGAGGCCGATGTATTGGATCGCGACGCAATTTGAGTCTTCTATCGTCATTAGGAGGCGCTGAACGTTACAATTCACTATCATTTTTGCGTCGGATTCGAAAATCTAGACTCACAGGAGAAGGATCATATTGTGCCCGAGACAGCAATAGACCCTTGGAGACAAGTCGGCTGGAGGACGATGTATTGGATCGCGACGCAGTTTGAGTCTTCTATCGTCATTAGGAGGCGCTGAACGTTACAATTAACTATCATTTTTGCGTCGGATTCGAAAATCTAGACTCACAGGAGAAGGATCATATTGTGCCCGAGACAGCAATATCGCCTTGGAGACAAGTCGGCTGGAGGACGATGTATTGAATCTCGACGCAATTTGAGTGTCCCATCGTCATTACAAGGCCCTGAACGTTACAATTAACTATCATTTTTGCGTCGGATTCGAAAATCTAGACTCACAGGAGAAGGATCATAAAGTGCCCGAGGCAGCATTAGATCCTTGGAGACAAGTCGGCTGGAGGCCGATGTATTGAATCTCGACGCAATTTGAGTGTTCCATCGTCATTACAAGGCCCTGAACGTTACAATTAACTATCATTTTTGCGTCGGATTCGAAAATCTAGACTCACAGGAGAACGACCATAAGGTGCCCGAGGCAGCAATAGACCCTTGGAGACAAGTCGGCTGGAGGCCGATGTATTGAATCTCGACGCAATTTGAGTGTTCCATCGTCATTACAAGGCCCTGAACGTTACAATTAACTATCATTTTTGCGTCGGATTCGAAAATCTAGACTCACAGGAGAACGACCATAAGGTGCCCGAGGCAGCAATAGACCCTTGGAGACAAGTCGGCTGGAGGACGATGTATTGGATCGCGACGCAATTTGAGTCTTCTATCGTCATTAGGAGGCGCTGAACGTTACAATTCACTATCATTTTTGCGTCGGATTCGAAAATCTAGACTCACAGGAGAAGGATCATATTGTGCCCGAGACAGCAATATCCCCTTGGAGACAAGTCGGCTGGAGGACGATGTATTGAATCTCGACGCAATTTGAGTGTCCCATCGTCATTAGAAGGCCCTGAACGTTACAATTAACTATCATTTTTGCGTCGGATTCGAAAATCTAGACTCACAGGAGAAGGATCATATTGTGCCCGAGACAGCAATAGACCCTTGGAGACAAGTCGGCTGGAGGACGATGTATTGGATCGCGACGCAATTTGAGTGTTCCATCGTCATTACAAGGCCCTGAACGTTACAATTAACTATCATTTTTGCGTCGGATTCGATAATCTAAACTCACAGGAGAACGACCATAAGGTGCCCGAGGCAGCATTAGACCCTTGGAGACAAGTCGGCTGGAGGACGATGTATTGAATCTCGACGCAATTTGAGTGTTCCATCGGCATTAGGAGGCCCTGAACGTTATAATTAACGATCATTTTTGCGTCGGATTCGAAAATATAGACTCACAGGAGAACGACCATAAGGTGCCCGAGGCAGCAATAGACCCTTGGAGACAAGTCGGCTGGAGGACGATGTATTGGATCGCGAAGCAATTTGAGTCTTCTATCGTCATTAGGAGGCGCTGAACGTTACAATTCACTATCATTTTTGCGTCGGATTCGAAAATCTAGACTCACAGGAGAACGACCATAAGGTGCCCGAGGCAGCAATAGACCCTTGGAGACAAGTCGGCTGGAGGACGATGTATTGGATCGCGACGCAATTTGAGTGTTCCATCGGCACTAGGAGGCCCTGAACGTTATAATTAACTATCATTTTTGCGTCGGATTCGAAAATCTAGACTCACAGGAGAACGACCATAAGGTGCCCGAGGCAGCAATAGACCCTTGGAGACAAGTCGGCTGGAGGACGATGTATTGGATCGCGACGCAATTTGAGTCTTCTATCGTCATTAGGAGGCGCTGAACGTTACAATTCACTATCATTTTTGCGTCGGATTCGAAAATCTAGACTCACAGGAGAAGGATCATATTGTGCCCGAGACAGCAATATCCCCTTGGAGACAAGTCGGCTGGAGGACGATGTATTGGATCGCGACGCAATTTGAGTGTTCCATCGTCATTACAAGGCCCTGAACGTTACAATTAACTATCATTTTTGCGTCGAATTCGATAATCTAAACTCACAGGAGAACGACCATAAGGTGCCCGAGGCAGCAATAGACCCTTGGAGACAAGTCGGCTGAGGGCGATGTATTGAATCTCGACGCAATTTGAGTCTTCTATCGTCATTGGGAGGCGCTGAACGTTACAATTCACTATCATTTTTGCGTCGGATTCGAAAATCTAGACTCACAGGAGAAGGACCATGTGGTGCCCGAGGCAGCGATATCCCCTTGGAGACAAGTAGGCTGGAGGCCGATGTATTGAATCTCGACGCAATTTGAGTGTTCCATCGTCATTAGGAGGCGCTGAACGTTACAATTCACTATCATTTTTGCGTCGGATTCGAAAATTTAGACTCACAGGACAACGACCATAAGGTGCCCGAGGCAGCAATAGACCCTTGGAGACAAGTCGGCTGGAGGCCGATGTATTGGATCGCGACGCAATTTGAGTCTTCTATCGTCATTAGGAGGCGCTGAACGTTACAATTCACTATCATTTTTGCGTCGGATTCGAAAATCTAGACTCACAGGAGAAGGATCATATTGTGCCCGAGACAGCAATAGACCCTTGGAGACAAGTCGGCTGGAGGACGATGTATTGGATCGCGACGCAATTTGAGTGTTCCATCGTCATTACAAGGCCCTGAACGTTACAATTAACTATCATTTTTGCGTCGGATTCGAAAATCTAGACTCACAGGAGAACGACCATAATGTGCCCGAGGCAGCAATAGACCCTTGGAGACAAGTCGACTGGAGGCCGATGTATTGAATCTCGACGCAATTTGAGTGTTCCATCGTCATTACAAGGCCCTGAACGTTACAATTAACTATCATTTTTGCGTCGGATTCGAAAATCTAGACTCACAGGAGAACGACCATAAGGTGCCCGAGGCAGCTATAGACCCTTGGAGACAAGTCGGCTGGAGGACGATGTATTGGATCGCGACGCAATTTGAGTCTTCTATCGTCATTAGGAGGCGCTGAACGTTACAATTCACTATCATTTTTGCGTCGGATTCGAAAATCTAGACTCACAGGAGAAGGATCATATTGTGCCCGAGACAGCAATATCCCCTTGGAGACAAGTCGGCTGGAGGACGATGTATTGAATCTCGACGCAATTTGAGTGTCCAATCGTCATTAGAAGGCCCTGAACGTTACAATTAACTATCATTTTTGCGTCGGATTCGAAAATCTAGACTCACAGGAGAAGGATCATATTGTGCCCGAGACAGCAATAGACCCTTGGAGACAAGTCGGCTGGAGGACGATGTATTGGATCGCGACGCAATTTGAGTGTTCCATCGTCATTACAAGGCCCTGAACGTTACAATTAACTATCATTTTTGCGTCGGATTCGATAATCTAAACTCACAGGAGAACGACCATAAGGTGCCCGAGGCAGCATTAGACCCTTGGAGACAAGTCGGCTGGAGGACGATGTATTGAATCTCGACGCAATTTGAGTGTTCCATCGGCATTAGGAGGCCCTGAACGTTATAATTAACGATCATTTTTGCGTCGGATTCGAAAATATAGACTCACAGGAGAACGACCATAAGGTGCCCGAGGCAGCAATAGACCCTTGGAGACAAGTCGGCTGGAGGACGATGTATTGGATCGCGACGCAATTTGAGTCTTCTATCGTCATTAGGAGGCGCTGAACGTTACAATTCACTATCATTTTTGCGTCGGATTCGAAAATCTAGACTCACAGGAGAACGACCATAAGGTGCCCGAGGCAGCAATAGACCCTTGGAGACAAGTCGGCTGGAGGACGATGTATTGGATCGCGACGCAATTTGAGTGTTCCATCGGCACTAGGAGGCCCTGAACGTTATAATTAACTATCATTTTTGCGTCGGATTCGAAAATCTAGACTCACAGGAGAACGACCATAAGGTGCCCGAGGCAGCAATAGACCCTTGGAGACAAGTCGGCTGGAGGACGATGTATTGGATCGCGACGCAATTTGAGTCTTCTATCGTCATTAGGAGGCGCTGAACGTTACAATTCACTATCATTTTTGCGTCGAATTCGATAATCTAAACTCACAGGAGAACGACCATAAGGTGCCCGAGGCAGCAATAGACCCTTGGAGACAAGTCGGCTGGAGGACGATGTATTGAATCTCGACGCAATTTGAGTGTTCCATCGGCATTAGGAGGCCCTGAACGTTATAATTAACGATCATTTTTGCGTCGGATTCGATAATCTAAACTCACAGGAGAACGACCATAAGGTGCCCGAGGCAGCAATAGACCCTTGGAGACAAGTCGGCTGGAGGACGATGTATTGGATCGCAACGCAATTTGAGTCTTCTATCGTCATTAGGAGGCCCTGAACGTTACAATTCACTATCATTTTTGCGTCAGATTCGAAAATCTAGACTCACAGGAGAACGACCATAAGGTGCCCGAGGCAGCAATAGACCCTTGGAGACAAGTCGGCTGGAGGACGATGTATTGGATCGCGACGCAATTTGAGTCTTCTATCGTCATTAGGAGGCGCTGAACGTTACAATTAACTATCATTTTTGCGTCGGATTCGAAAATCTAGACTCACAGGAGAAGGATCATATTGTGCCCGAGACAGCAATAGACCCTTGGAGACAAGTCGGCTGGTGGACGATGTATTGGATCGCGACGCAATTTGAGTCTTCTATCGTCATTAGGAGGCGCTGAACGTTACAATTAACTATCATTTTTGCGTCGGATTCGAAAATCTAGACTCACAGAAGAAGGATCATATTGTGCCCGAGACAGCAATATCCCCTTGGAGACAAGTCGGCTGGAGGACGATGTATTGAATCTCGACGCAATTTGAGTGTCCCATCGTCATTAGAAGGCCCTGAACGTTACAATTAACTATCATTTTTGCGTCGGATTCGAAAATCTAGACTCACAGGACAACGACCATAAAGTGCCCGAGGCAGCATTAGATCCTTGGAGACAAGTCGGCTGGAGGACGATGTATTGTATCTCGACGCAATTTGAGTGTTCCATCGTCATTAGAAGGCCCTGAACGTTACAATTAACTATCATTTTTGCGTCGGATTCGAAAATCTAGACTCACAGGAGAACGACCATAAGGTGCCCGAGGCAGCAATAGACCCTTGGAGACAAGTCGGCTGGAGGCCGATGTATTGAATCTCGACGCAATTTGAGTGTTCCATCGGCATTAGAAGGCCCTGAACGTTACAATTAACTATCATTTTTGCGTCGGATTCGAAAATCTAGACTCACAGGAGAAGGATCATATTGTGCCCGAGACAGCAATATCCCCTTGGAGACAAGTCGGCTGGAGGACGATGTATTGAATCTCGACGCAATTTGAGTGTTCCATCGGCATTAGAAGGCCCTGAACGTTACAATTAACTATCATTTTTGCGTCGGATTCGAAAATCTACTCACAGGAGAAGTTCATACGGTGCTCGAGACAGCAATATACCCCTTGGAGACAAATCGGCTGGAGGACGATGTATTGAATCTCGACGCAATTTGAGTCTTCTGTCGTCATTAGGAGGCGCTGAACGTTACAATTAACTATCATTTTTGCGTCGGATTCGAAAATCTAGACTCACAGGAGAGGGATCATATTGTGCCCGAGACAGCAATAGACCCTTGGAGACAAGTCGGCTGGAGGACGATGTATTGGATCGCGACGCAATTTGAGTGTTCCATCGTCATTGCAAGGCCCTGAACGTTACAATTAACTATCATTTTTGCGTCGGATTCGAAAATCTAGACTCACAGGAGAACGACCATAATGTGCCCGAGGCAGCAATAGACCCTTGGAGACAAGTCGACTGGAGGCCGATGTATTGAATCTCGACGCAATTTGAGTGTTCCATCGTCATTAGGAGGCGCTGAACGTTACAATTCACTATCATTTTTGCGTCGGATTCGAAAATCTAGACTCACAGGAGAAGGATCATATTGTGCCCGAGACAGCAATAGACCCTTGGAGACAAGTCGGCTGGAGGACGATGTATTGGATCGCGACGCAATTTGAGTGTTCCATCGTCATTACAAGGCCCTGAACGTTACAATTAACTATCATTTTTGCGTCGGATTCGAAAATCTAGACTCACAGGAGAACGACCATAATGTGCCCGAGGCAGCAATAGACCCTTGGAGACAAGTCGACTGGAGGCCGATGTATTGAATCTCGACGCAATTTGAGTGTTCCATCGTCATTACAAGGCCCTGAACGTTACAATTAACTATCATTTTTGCGTCGGATTCGAAAATCTAGACTCACAGGAGAACGACCATAAGGTGCCCGAGGCAGCAATAGACCCTTGGAGACAAGTCGGCTGGAGGACGATGTATTGGATCGCGACGCAATTTGAGTCTTCTATCGTCATTAGGAGGCGCTGAACGTTACAATTCACTATCATTTTTGCGTCGGATTCGAAAATCTAGACTCACAGGAGAAGGATCATATTGTGCCCGAGACAGCAATATCCCCTTGGAGACAAGTCGGCTGGAGGACGATGTATTGAATCTCGACGCAATTTGAGTGTCCCATCGTCATTAGAAGGCCCTGAACGTTACAATTAACTATCATTTTTGCGTCGGATTCGAAAATCTAGACTCACAGGAGAAGGATCATATTGTGCCCGAGACAGCAATAGACCCTTGGAGACAAGTCGGCTGGAGGACGATGTATTGGATCGCGACGCAATTTGAGTGTTCCATCGTCATTACAAGGCCCTGAACGTTACAATTAACTATCATTTTTGCGTCGGATTCGATAATCTAAACTCACAGGAGAACGACCATAAGGTGCCCGAGGCAGCATTAGACCCTTGGAGACAAGTCGGCTGGAGGACGATGTATTGAATCTCGACGCAATTTGAGTGTTCCATCGGCATTAGGAGGCCCTGAACGTTATAATTAACGATCATTTTTGCGTCGGATTCGAAAATATAGACTCACAGGAGAACGACCATAAGGTGCCCGAGGCAGCAATAGACCCTTGGAGACAAGTCGGCTGGAGGACGATGTATTGGATCGCGACGCAATTTGAGTCTTCTATCGTCATTAGGAGGCGCTGAACGTTACAATTCACTATCATTTTTGCGTCGGATTCGAAAATCTAGACTCACAGGAGAACGACCATAAGGTGCCCGAGGCAGCAATAGACCCTTGGAGACAAGTCGGCTGGAGGACGATGTATTGGATCGCGACGCAATTTGAGTGTTCCATCGGCACTAGGAGGCCCTGAACGTTATAATTAACTATCATTTTTGCGTCGGATTCGAAAATCTAGACTCACAGGAGAACGACCATAAGGTGCCCGAGGCAGCAATAGACCCTTGGAGACAAGTCGGCTGGAGGACGATGTATTGGATCGCGACGCAATTTGAGTCTTCTATCGTCATTAGGAGGCGCTGAACGTTACAATTCACTATCATTTTTGCGTCGAATTCGATAATCTAAACTCACAGGAGAACGACCATAAGGTGCCCGAGGCAGCAATAGACCCTTGGAGACAAGTCGGCTGGAGGACGATGTATTGAATCTCGACGCAATTTGAGTGTTCCATCGGCATTAGGAGGCCCTGAACGTTATAATTAACGATCATTTTTGCGTCGGATTCGATAATCTAAACTCACAGGAGAACGACCATAAGGTGCCCGAGGCAGCAATAGACCCTTGGAGACAAGTCGGCTGGAGGACGATGTATTGGATCGCGACGCAATTTGAGTCTTCTATCGTCATTAGGAGGCCCTGAACGTTACAATTCACTATCATTTTTGCGTCAGATTCGAAAATCTAGACTCACAGGAGAACGACCATAAGGTGCCCGAGGCAGCAATAGACCCTTGGAGACAAGTCGGCTGGAGGACGATGTATTGGATCGCGACGCAATTTGAGTCTTCTATCGTCATTAGGAGGCGCTGAACGTTACAATTAACTATCATTTTTGCGTCGGATTCGAAAATCTAGACTCACAGGAGAAGGATCATATTGTGCCCGAGACAGCAATAGACCCTTGGAGACAAGTCGGCTGGTGGACGATGTATTGGATCGCGACGCAATTTGAGTCTTCTATCGTCATTAGGAGGCGCTGAACGTTACAATTAACTATCATTTTTGCGTCGGATTCGAAAATCTAGACTCACAGCAGAAGGATCATATTGTGCCCGAGACAGCAATATCCCCTTGGAGACAAGTCGGCTGGAGGACGATGTATTGAATCTCGACGCAATTTGAGTGTCCCATCGTCATTAGAAGGCCCTGAACGTTACAATTAACTATCATTTTTGCGTCGGATTCGAAAATCTAGACTCACAGGACAACGACCATAAAGTGCCCGAGGCAGCATTAGATCCTTGGAGACAAGTCGGCTGGAGGACGATGTATTGTATCTCGACGCAATTTGAGTGTTCCATCGTCATTAGAAGGCCCTGAACGTTACAATTAACTATCATTTTTGCGTCGGATTCGAAAATCTAGACTCACAGGAGAACGACCATAAGGTGCCCGAGGCAGCAATAGACCCTTGGAGACAAGTCGGCTGGAGGCCGATGTATTGAATCTCGACGCAATTTGAGTGTTCCATCGGCATTAGAAGGCCCTGAACGTTACAATTAACTATCATTTTTGCGTCGGATTCGAAAATCTAGACTCACAGGAGAAGGATCATATTGTGCCCGAGACAGCAATATCCCCTTGGAGACAAGTCGGCTGGAGGACGATGTATTGAATCTCGACGCAATTTGAGTGTTCCATCGGCATTAGAAGGCCCTGAACGTTACAATTAACTATCATTTTTGCGTCGGATTCGAAAATCTACTCACAGGAGAAGTTCATACGGTGCTCGAGACAGCAATATACCCCTTGGAGACAAATCGGCTGGAGGACGATGTATTGAATCTCGACGCAATTTGAGTCTTCTGTCGTCATTAGGAGGCGCTGAACGTTACAATTAACTATCATTTTTGCGTCGGATTCGAAAATCTAGACTCACAGGAGAAGGATCATATTGTGCCCGAGACAGCAATATCCCCTTGGAGACAAGTCGAATGGAGGACGATGTATTGAATCTCGACGCAATTTGAGTGTCCCATCGTCATTAGAAGGCCCTGAACGTTACAATTAACTATCATTTTTGCGTCGGATTCGAAAATCTAGACTCACAGGAGAAGGATCATAAAGTGCCCGAGGCAGCATTAGATCCTTGGAGACAAGTTGGCTGGAGGCCGATGTATTGAATCTCGACGCAATTTGAGTCTTCTATCGTCATTTGGAGGCGCTGAACGTTACAATTCACTATCATTTTTGCGTCGGATTCGAAAATCTAGACTCACAGGAGAAGGACCATGTGGTGCCCGAGGCAGCGATATCCCCTTGGAGACAAGTAGGCTGGAGGCCGATGTATTGAATCTCGACGCAATTTGAGTGTTCCATCGTCATTAGGAGGCGCTGAACGTTACAATTCACTATCATTTTTGCGTCGGATTCGAAAATATAGACTCACAGGACAACGACCATAAGGTGCCCGAGGCAGCAATAGACCCTTGGAGACAAGTCGGCTGGAGGACGATGTATTGAATCTCGACGCAATTTGAGTCTTCTGTCGTCATTAGGAGGCGCTGAACGTTACAATTAACTATCATTTTTGCGTCGGATTCGAAAATCTAGACTCACAGGAGAAGGATCATACTGTGCCCGAGACAGCAATATCCCCTTGGAGACAAGTCGGCTGGAGGACGATGTGTTGAATCTCGACGCAATTTGAGTGTCCCATCGTCATTAGAAGGCCCTGAACGTTACAATTAACTATCATTTTTGCGTCGGATTCGAAAATCTATACTCACAGGAGAAGGATCATAAAGTGCCCGAGGCAGCATTAGATCCTTGAAGACAAGTCGGCTGGAGGACGATGTATTGTATCTCGACGCAATTTGAGTGTTCCATCGTCATTACAAGGCCCTGAACGTTACAATTAACTATCATTTTTGAGTCGGATTCGAAAATCTAGACTCACAGGAGAACGACCATAAGGTGCCCGAGGCAGCAATAGACCCTTGGAGACAAGTCGGCTGGAGGACGATGTATTGGATCGCGACGCAATTTGAGTCTTCTATCGTCATTAGGAGGCGCTGAACGTTACAATTCACTATCATTTTTGCGTCGGATTCGAAAATCTAGACTCACAGGAGAAGGATCATATTGTGCCCGAGACAGCAATATCCCCTTGGAGACAAGTCGGCTGGACGACGATGTATTGAATCTCGACGGAATTTGAGTGTCCCATCGTCATTAGAAGGCCCTGAACGTTACAATTAACTATCATTTTTGCGTCGGATTCGAAAATCTAGACTCACAGGTGAAGGATCATATTGTGCCCGAGACAGCAATAGACCCTTGGAGACAAGTCGGCTGGAGGACGATGTATTGGATCGCGACGCAATTTGAGTGTTCCATCGTCATTACAAGGCCCTGAACGATACAATTAACTATCATTTTTGCGTCGGATTCGAAAATCTAGACTCACAGGAGAACGACCATAAGGTGCCCGAGGCAGCAATAGACCCTTGGAGACAAGTCGGCTGGAGGACGATGTATTGAATCTCGACGCAATTTGAGTGTCCCATCGTCATTAGAAGGCCCTGAACGTTACAATTAACTATCATTTTTGCGTCGGATTCGATAATCTAAACTCACAGGAGAACGACCATAAGGTGCCCGAGGCAGCAATAGACCCTTGGAGACAAGTCGGCTGGAGGCCGATGTATTGGATCGCGACGCAATTTGAGTCTTCTATCGTCGTTAGGAGGCGCTGAACGTTACAATTCACTATCATTTTTGCGTCGGATTCGATAATCTAAACTCACAGGAGAAGGATCATATTGTGCCCGAGACAGCAATATCCCCTTGGAGACAAGTCGGCTGGAGGACGATGTATTGGATCGCGACGCAATTTGAGTCTTCTATCGTCATCAGGAGGCGCTGAACGTTACAATTCACTATCATTTTTGCGTCGGATTCGAAAATCTAGACTGACAGGAGAAGGATCATATTGTGCCCGAGACAGCAATATCCCTTTGGAGACAAGTCGGCTGGACGACGATAAATTGAATCTCGACGCAATTTGAGTGTCCCATCATCATTAGAAGGCCCTGAACGTTACAATTAACTATCATTTTTGCGTCGGATTCGATAATCTAGACTCACAGGAGAAGGATCATAAAGTGCCCGAGGCAGCATTAGATCCTTGGAGACAAGTCGGCTGGAGGACGATGTATTGTATCTCGACGCAATTTGAGTGTTCCATCGTCATTACAAGGCCCTGAACGTTACAATTAACTATCATTTTTGCGTCGGATTCGAAAATCTAGACTCACAGGAGAACGACCATAAGGTGCCCGAGGCAGCAATAGACCCTTGGAGACAAGTCGGCTGGAGGCCGATGTATTGAATCTCGACGCAATTTGAGTGTTCCATCGTCATTACAAGGCCCTGAACGTTACAATTAACTATCATTTTTGCGTCGGATTCGAAAATCTAGACTCACAGGAGAACGACCATAAGGTGCCCGAGGCAGCAATAGACCCTTGGAGACAAGTCGGCTGGAGGACGATGTATTGGATCGCGACGCAATTTGAGTCTTCTATCGTCATTAGGAGGCGCTGAACGTTACAATTCACTATCATTTTTGCGTCGGATTCGAAAATCTAGACTCACAGGACAACGACCATAAGGTGCCCGAGGCAGCAGTAGACCCTTGGAGACAATTCGGCTGGAGGACGATGTATTGGATCGTGACGCAATTTGAGTCTTCTATCGTCATTTGGAGGCGCTGAACGTTACAATTCACTATCATTTTTGCGTCGGATTCGAAAATCTAGACTCACAGGAGAAGGATCATATTGTGCCCGAGACAGCAATATCCCCTTGGAGACAAGTCGGCTGGAGGACGATGTATTGAGTCTCGACGCAATTTGAGTGTTCCATCGGCATTAGAAGGCCCTGAAAGTTACAATTAACTATCATTTTTGCGTCGGATTCGAAAATCTAGACTCACAGGATAACGACCATAAGGTGCCCGAGGCAGCAATAGACCCTTGGAGACAAGTCGGCTGGAGGACGATGTATTGGATCGCGACGCAATATGAGTCTTCTATCGTCATTAGGAGGCGCTGAACGTTACAATTCACTATCATTTTTGCGTCGGATTCGAAAATCTAGACTCACAGGGGAAGGATCATATTGTGCCCGAGACAGCAATATCCCCTTGGAGACAAGTCGGCTGGAGGACGATGTATTGAATCTCGACGCAATTTGAGTGTCCCATCGTCATTAGAAGGCCCTGAACGTTACAATTAACTATCATTTTTGCGTCGGATTCGATAATCTAAACTCACAGGAGAACGACCATAAGGTGCCCGAGGCAGCAATAGACCCTTGGAGACAAGTCGGCTGGAGGACGATGTATTGGATCGCGACGCAATTTGAGTGTTCCATCGTCATTAGAAGGCCCTGAACGTTACAATTAACTATCATTTTTGCGTCGGATTCGAAAATCTAGACTCACAGGAGAACGACCATAAGGTGCCCGAGGCAGCAATAGACCCTTGGAGACAAGTCGGCTGGAGGCCGATGTATTGAATCTCGACGCAATTTGAGTGTTCCATCGGCATTAGAAGGCCCTGAACGTTACAATTAACTATCATTTTTGCGTCGGATTCGAAAATCTAGACTCACAGGAGAAGGACCATGTGGTGCCCGAGGCAGCGATATCCCCTTGGAGACAAGTAGGCTGTAGGCCGATGTATTGAATCTCGACGCAATTTGAGTCTTCTATCGTCATTAGGAGGCGCTGAACGTTACAATTCACTATCATTTTTGCGTCGGATTCGAAAATCTAGACTCACAGGAGAAGGATCATATTGTGCCCGAGACAGCAATATCCCCTTGGAGACAAGTCGGCTGGAGGACGACGTATTGAATCTCGACGCAATTTGAGTGTTCCATCGGCATTAGAAGGCCCTGAACGTTACAATTAACTATCATTTTAGCGTCGGATTCGAAAATCTAGACTCACAGGAGAAGGATCATATTGTGCCCGAGAAAGCAATAGACCCTTGGAGACAAGTCGGCTGGAGGACGATGTATTGGATCGCGACGCAATTTGAGTCTTCTATCGTCATTAGGAGGCGCTGAACGTTACAATTCACTATCATTTTTGCGTCGGATTCGAAAATCTAGACTCACAGGAGAAGGATCATATTGTGCCCGAGACAGCAATATCCCCTTGGAGACAAGTCGGCTGGAGGACGATGTATTGAATCTCGACGCAATTTGAGTGTCCCATCGTCATTAGAAGGCCCTGAACGTTACAATTAACTATCATTTTTGCGTCGGATTCGATAATCTAAACTCACAGGAGAACGACCATAAGGTGCCCGAGGCAGCAATAGACCCTTGGAGACAAGTCGGCTGGAGGACGATGTATTGGATCGCCACGCAATTTGAGTGTTCCATCGTCATTAGGAGGCGCTGAACGTTACAATTCACTATCATTTTTGCGTCGGATTCGAAAATCTAGACTCACAGGAGAAGGATCATATTGTGCCCGAGAAAGCAATAGACCCTTGGAGACAAGTCGGCTGGAGGACGATGTATTGGATCGCGACGCAATTTGAGTGTTCCATCGTCATTACAAGGCCCTGAACGTTACAATTAACTATCATTTTTGCGTCGGATTCGATAATCTAAACTCACAGGAGAACGACCATAAGGTGCCCGAGGCAGCAATAGACCCTTGGAGACAAGTCGGCTGGAGGACGATGTATTGGATCGCGACGCAATTTGAGTCATCTATCGTCATTAGGAGGCGCTGAACGTTACAATTCACTATCATTTTTGCGTCGGATTCGATAATCTAAACTCACAGGAGAAGGATCATATTGTGCCCGAGACAGCAATATCCCCTTGGAGACAAGTCGGCTGGAGGACGATGTATTGGATCGCGACGCAATTTGAGTCTTCTATCGTCATTAGGAGGCGCTGAACGTTACAATTCACTATCATTTTTGCGTCGGATTCGAAAATCTAGACTCACAGGAGGAGGATCATATTGTGCCCGAGACAGCAATATCCCCTTGGAGACAAGTCGGCTGGAGGACGATGTATTGAATCTCGACGCAATTTGAGTGTCCGATCGTCATTAGAAGGCCCTGAACGTTACAATTAACTATCATTTTTGCGTCGGATTCGATAATCTAGACTCACAGGAGAAGGATCATAAAGTGCCCGAGGCAGCATTAGATCCTTGGAGAGAAGTCGGCTGGAGGACGATGTATTGAATCTCGACGCAATTTGAGTGTCCCATCGTCATTAGAAGGCCCTGAACGTTACAATTAACTATCATTTTTGCGTCGGATTCGATAATCTAAACTCACAGGAGAACGACCATAAGGTCCCCGAGGCAGCAATAGACCCTTGGAGACAAGTCGGCTGGAGGACGATGTATTGGATCGCGACGCAAAATGAGTGTTCCATCGTCATTACAAGGCCCTGAACCTTACAATTGACTATCAGTTTCGCGTCGGATTCGAAAATCTACTCACAGGAGAAGTTCATACGGTGCTCGAGACAGCAATATAGCCCTTGGAGACAAGTCGGCTGGAGGACGATGTATTGAATCTCGACGCAATTTGAGTGTTCCATCGGCATTAGGAGGCCCTGAACGTTATAATTAACGATCATTTTTGCGTCGGATTCGATAATCTAAACTCACAGGAGAACGACCATAAGGTGCCCGAGGCAGCAATAGACCCTTGGAGACAAGTCGGCTGGAGGACGATGTATTGAATCTCGACGCAATTTGAGTGTTCCATCGTCATTACAAGGCCCTGAACGTTACAATTAACTATCATTTTTGCGTCGGATTCGAAAATCTAGACTCACAGGAGAACGACCATAAGGTGCCCGAGGCAGCAATAGACCCTTGGAGACAAGTCGGCTGGAGGACGATGTATTGAATCTCGACGCAATTTGAGTGTTCCATCGTCATTACAAGGCCCTGAACGTTACAATTAACTATCATTTTTGCGTCGGATTCGAAAATCTAGACTCACAGGAGAACGACCATAAGGTGCCCGAGGCAGCAATAGACCCTTGGAGACAAGTCGGCTGGAGGCCGATGTATTGGATCGCGACGCAATTTGAGTCTTCTATCGTCATTAGGAGGCGCTGAACGTTACAATTCACTATCATTTTTGCGTCGGATTCGAAAATCTAGACTCACAGGAGTAGGATCATTTTGTGCCCGAGACAGCAATATCCCCTTGGAGACAAGTCGGCTGGAGGACGATGTATTGAATCTCGACGCAATTTGAGTGTTCCATCGGCATTAGAAGGCCCTGAACGTTACAATTAACTATCATTTTTGCGTCGGATTCGATAATCTAGACTCACAGGAGAAGGATCATATTGTGCCCGAGACAGCAATATCCCCTTGGAGACAAGTCGGCTGGAGGACGATGTATTGGATCGCGATGCAATTTGAGTGTTCCATCGTCATTACAAGGCCCTGAACGTTACAATTAACTATCATTTTCGCGTCGGATTCGAAAATCTAGACTCACAGGAGAACGACCATAAGGTGCCCGAGGCAGCAATAGACCCTTGGAGACATGTCGGCTGGAGGACGATGTATTGGATCGCGACGCAATTTGAGTCTTCTATCGTCATTAGGAGGCGCTGAACGTTACAATTCACTATCATTTTTGCGTCGGATTCGAAAATCTAGACTCACAGGAGAAGGATCATATTGTGCCCGAGACAGCAATATCCCCTTGGAGACAAGTCGGCTGGAGGACGATGTATTGGATCGCGACGCAAAATGAGTGTCCCATCGTCATTACAAGGCCCTGAACCTTACAATTAACTATCAGTTTCGCGTCGGATTCGAAAATCTACTCACAGGAGAAGTTCATACGGTGCTCGAGACAGCAATATACCCCTTGGAGACAAGTCGGCTGGAGGACGATGTATTGAATCTCGACGCAATTTGAGTGTTCCATCGGCATTAGGAGGCCCTGAACGTTATAATTAACGATCATTTTTGCGTCGGATTCGATAATCTAAACTCACAGGAGAACGACCATAAGGTGCCCGAGGCAGCAATAGACCCTTGGAGACAAGTCGGCTGGAGGACGATGTATTGAATCTCGACGCAATTTGAGTGTTCCATCGTCATTACAAGGCCCTGAACGTTACAATTAACTATCATTTTTGCGTCGGATTCGAAAATCTAGACTCACAGGAGAACGACCATAAGGTGCCCGAGGCAGCAATAGACCCTTGGAGACAAGTCGGCTGGAGGACGATGTATTGAATCTCGACGCAATTTGAGTGTTCCATCGTCATTACAAGGCCCTGAACGTTACAATTAACTATCATTTTTGCGTCGGATTCGAAAATCTAGACTCACAGGAGAACGACCATAAGGTGCCCGAGGCAGCAATAGACCCTTGGAGAGAAGTCGGCTGGAGGACGATGTATTGGATTGCGACGCAATTTGAGTCTTCTATCGTCATTAGGAGGCGCTGAACGTTACAATTCACTATCATTTTTGCGTCGGATTCGAAAATCTAGACTCACAGGAGAAGGATCATATTGTGCCCGAGACAGCAATATCCCCTTGGAGACAAGTCGGCTGGAGGACGATGTATTGAATCTCGACGCAATTTGAGTGTTCCATCGGCATTAGAAGGCCCTGAACGTTACAATTAACTATCATTTTTGCGTCAGATTCGATAATCTAGACTCACAGGAGAAGGATCATATTGTGCCCGAGACAGCAATATCCCCTTGGAGACAAGTCGGCTGGAGGACGATGTATTGGATCGCGATGCAATTTGAGTCTTCTATCGTCATTAGGAGGCGCTGAACGTTACAATTCACTATCATTTTTGCGTCGGATTCGAAAATCTAGACTCACAGGAGAAGGATCATATTGTGCCCGAGACAGCAATAGACCCTTGGAGACAAGTCGGCTGGAGGACGATGTATTGGATCGCGACGCAATTTGAGTGTTCCATCGTCATTACAAGGCCCTGAACGTTACAATTAACTATCATTTTTGCGTCGGATTCGAAAATCTAGACTCACAGGAGAACGACCATAAGGTGCCCGAGGCAGCAATAGACCCTTGGAGACAAGTCGGCTGGAGGACGATGTATTGAATCTCGACGCAATTTGAGTGTCCCATCGTCATTAGAAGGCCCCGAACGTTACAATTAACTATCATTTTTGCGCGGATTCGATAATCTAAACTCACAGGAGAACGACCATAAGGTGCCCGAGGCAGCAATAGACCCTTGGAGACAAGTCGGCTGGAGGACGATGTATTGGATCGCGACGCAATTTGAGTCTTCTATCGTCATTAGGAGGCGCTGAACGTTACAATTCACTATCATTTTTGCGTCGGATTCGATAATCTAAACTCACAGGAGAAGGATCATATTGTGCCCGAGACAGCAATATCCCCTTGGAGACAAGTCGGCTGGGGGACGATGTATTGGATCGCGACGCAATTTGAGTCTTCTATCGTCATTAGGAGGCGCTGAACGTTACAATTCACTATCATTTTTGCGTCGGATTCGATAATCTAAACTCACAGGAGAAGGATCATATTGTGCCCGAGACAGCAATATCCCCTTGGAGACAAGTCGGCTGGAGGACGATGTATTGAATCTCGACGCAATTTGAGTGTCCCATCGTCATTAGAAGGCCCTGAACGTTACAATTAACTATCATTTTTGCGTCGGATTCGATAATCTAAACTCACAGGAGAACGACCATAAGGTGCCCGAGGCAGCAATAGACCCTTGGAGACAAGTCGGCTGGAGGACGATGTATTGGATCGCGACGCAAAATGAGTGTCCCATCGTCATTACAAGGCCCTGAACCTTACAATTCACTATCATTTTTGCGTCGGATTCGAAAATCTAGACTCACAGGAGAAGGATCATATTGTGCCCGAGACAGCAATATCCCCTTGGAGACAAGTCGGCTGGAGGACGATGTATTGAATCTCGACGCAATTTGAGTGTTCCATCGTCATTAGAAGGCCCTGAACGTTACAATTAACTATCATTTTTGCGTCGGATTCGATAATCTAAACTCACAGGAGAATGACCATAAGGTGCCCGAGGCAGCAATAGACCCTTGGAGACAAGTCGGCTGGAGGCCGATGTATTGAATCTCGACGCAATTTGAGTGTTCCATCGTCATTACAAGGCCCTGAACGTTACAATTAACTATCGTTTTTGCGTCGGATTCGAAAATCTAGACTCACAGGAGAACGACCATAAGGTGCCCGAGGCAGCAATAGACCCTTGGAGACAAGTCTGCTGGAGGACGATGTATTGAATCTCGACGCAATTTGAGTGTTCCATCGTCATTACAAGGCCCTGAACGTTACAATTAACTATCATTTTTGCGTCGGATTCGAAAATCTAGACTCACAGGAGAACGACCATAAGGTGCCCGAGGCGGCAATAGACCCTTGGAGACAAGTCGGCTGGAGGACGATGTATTGGATCGCGACGCAATTTGAGTCTTCTATCGTCATTAGGAGGCGCTGAACGTTACAATTCACTATCATTTTTGCGTCGGATTCGAAAATCTAGACTCACAGGAGAAGGATCATATTGTGCCCGAGACTGCAATATCCCCTTGGAGACAAGTCGGCTGGAGGACGATGTATTGAATCTCGACGCAATTTGAGTGTTCCATCGGCATTAGAAGGCCCTGAACGTTACAATTAACTATCATTTTTGCGTCGGATTCGAAAATCTAGACTCACAAAAGAAGGATCATATTGTGCCCGAGACAGCAATATCCCCTTGGAGACAAGTCGGCTGGAGGACGATGTATTGAATCTCGACGCAATTTGAGTGTCCCATCGTCATTAGAAGGCCCTGAACGTTACAATTAACTATCATTTTTGCGTCGGATTCGATAATCTAAACTCACAGGAGAACGACCATAAGGTGCCCGAGGCAGCAATAGACCCTTGGAGACAAGTCGGCTGGAGGACGATGTATTGGATCGCGACGCAATTTGAGTCTTCTATCGTCATTAGGAGGCGCTGAACGTTACAATTCACTATCATTTTTGCGTCGGATTCGAAAATCTAGACTCACAGGAGAAGGACCATGTGGTGCCCGAGGCAGCGATATCCCCTTGGAGACAAGTCGGCTGGAGGACGATGTATTGAATCTCGACGCAATTTGAGTGTCCCATCGTCATTAGGAGGCCCTGAACGTTACAATTAACTATCATTTTTGCGTCGGATTCGAAAATCTAGACTCACAGGAGAAGGATCATATTGTGCCCGAGACAGCAATATCCCCTTGGAGACAAGTCGGCTGGAGGACGATGTATTGAATCTCGACGCAATTTGAGTGTCCCATCGTCATTAGAAGGCCCTGAACGTTACAATTAACTATCATTTTTGCGTCGGATTCGATAATCTAAACTCACAGGAGAACGACCATAAGGTGCCCGAGGCAACAATAGACCCTTGGAGACAAGTCGGCTGGAGGCCGATGTATTGAATCTCGACGTAATTTGAGTCTTCTATCGTCATTAGGAGGCCCTGAACGTTACAATTAACTATCATTTTTGCGTCGGATTCAAAAATCTAGACTCACAGGAGAACGACCATAAGGTGCCCGAGGCAGCAATAGACCCTTGGAGACAAGTCGGCTGGAGGCCGATGAATTGAATCTCGACGCAATTTGAGTCTTCTATCGTCATTAGGAGGCGCTGAACGTTACAATTCACTATCATTTTTGCGTCGGATTCGAAAATCTAGACTCACAGGAGAAGGATCATATTGTGCCCGAGACAGCAATAGACCCTTGGAGACAAGTCGGCTGGAGGACGATGTATTGGATCGCGACGCAATTTGAGTGTTCCATCGTCATTACAAGGCCCTGAACGTCACAATTAACTATCATTTTTGCGTCGGATTCGAAAATCTAGACTCACAGGAGAACGACCATAAGGTGCCCGAGGCAGCAATAGACCCTTGGAGACAAGTCGGCTGGAGGACGATGTATTGAATCTCGACGCAATTTGAGTGTCCCGAACGTTACAATTAACTATCATTTTTGCGTCGGATTCGATAATCTAAACTCACAGGAGAACGACCATAAGGTGCCCGAGGCAGCAATAGACCCTTGGAGACAAGTCGGCTGGAGGACGATGTATTGGATCGCGACGCAATTTGAGTCTTCTATCGTCATTAGGAGGCGCTGAACGTTACAACTCACTATCATTTTTGCGTCGGATTCGATAATCTAAACTCACAGGAGAAGGATCATATTGTGCCCGAGACAGCAATATCCCCTTGGAGACAAGTCGGCTGGAGGACGATGTATTGGATCGCGACGCAATTTGAGTCTTCTATCGTCATTAGGAGGCGCTGAACGTTACAATTCACTATCATTTTTGCGTCGGATTCGATAATCTAAACTCACAGGAGAAGGATCATATTGTGCCCGAGACAGCAATATCCCCTTGGAGACAAGTCGGCTGGAGGACGATGTATTGAATCTCGACGCAATTTGAGTGTCCCATCGTCATTAGAAGGCCCTGAACGTTACAATTAACTATCATTTTTGCGTCGGATTCGATAATCTAAACTCACAGGAGAACGACCATAAGGTGCCCGAGGCAGCAATAGACCCTTGGAGACAAGTCGGCTGGAGGACGATGTATTGGATCGCGACGCAAAATGAGTGTTCCATCGTCATTACAAGGCCCTGAACCTTACAATTCACTATCATTTTTGCGTCGGATTCGAAAATCTAGACTCACAGGAGAAGGATCATATTGTGCCCGAGACAGCAATATCCCCTTGGAGACAAGTCGGCTGGAGGACGATGTATTGAATCTCGACGCAATTTGAGTGTTCCATCGTCATTAGAAGGCCCTGAACGTTACAATTAACTATCATTTTTGCGTCGGATTCGATAATCTAAACTCACAGGAGAACGACCATAAGGTGCCCGAGGCAGCAATAGACCCTTGGAGACAAGTCGGCTGGAGGCCGATGTATTGAATCTCGACGCAATTTGAGTGTTCCATCGTCATTACAAGGCCCTGAACGTTACAATTAACTATCATTTTTGCGTCGGATTCGAAAATCTAGACTCACAGGAGAACGACCATAAGGTGCCCGAGGCAGCAATAGACCCTTGGAGACAAGTCGGCTGGAGGACGATGTATTGAATCTCGACGCAATTTGAGTGTTCCATCGTCATTACAAGGCCCTGAACGTTACAATTAACTATCATTTTTGCGTCGGATTCGAAAATCTAGACTCACAGGAGAACGACCATAAGGTGCCCGAGGCAGCAATAGACCCTTGGAGACAAGTCGGCTGGAGGACTATGTATTGGATCGCGACGCAATTTGAGTCTTCTATCGTCATTAGGAGGCGCTGAACGTTACAATTCACTATCATTTTTGCGTCGGATTCGAAAATCTAGACTCACAGGAGAAGGATCATATTGTGCCCGAGACTGCAATATCCCCTTGGAGACAAGTCGGCTGGAGGACGATGTATTGAATCTCGACGCAATTTGAGTGTTCCATCGGCATTAGAAGGCCCTGAACGTTACAATTAACTATCATTTTTGCGTCGGATTCGAAAATCTAGACTCACAGGAGAAGGATCATATTGTGCCCGAGACAGCAATAGACCCTTGGAGACAAGTCGGCTGGAGGACGATGTATTGGATCGCGACGCAATTTGAGTGTTCCATCGTCATTACAAGGCCCTGAACGTTACAATTAACTATCATTTTTGCGTCGGATTCGAAAATCTAGACTCACAGGAGAACGACCATAAGGTGCCCGAGGCAGCAATAGACCCTTGGAGACAAGTCGGCTGGAGGACGATGTATTGAATCTCGACGCAATTTGAGTGTCCCATCGTCATTAGAAGGCCCTGAACGTTACAATTAACTATCATTTTTGCGTCGGATTCGAAAATCTAGACTCGCAGGACAACGACCATAAAGTGCCCGAGGCAGCAATAGACCCTTGGAGACA